>NC_090884.1:26287286-26289786 GCF_036669925.1 Montipora capricornis
CGTTCCTCCGTGTGAATGTTAAGATGGGAGACCAAAACAATAAACCCCTCATAAAAAACAGAAGCATCTGACCGAAAATACTATTAACGCTAACAAATGCGAACTCAGCAAGGTACAGATTTTGTTAGCTTGCTTTATGCAAAACAAATATTGATGAAAAAGCAAATAACTATTGATACACGGTTTTTAGAAAGAGCAGAAGGAAGTTTCCGGGACGGTCGATCGAGAATAAAATATTTACGACATGAAAACAACATTAATTTTGAACCGTGAATATAGAATATAAAAAGTTAGGATCAGCGACAAACATTTTGGGAAATTTTTGCTACGTTGAAATAAATCGCAAAATCGAAAGTGACATGGCCGGAATTCAGCGGGCGCCGTGATTAAGTTACCGCGGCCTGTTTACTCGCCAAACAGTGAAGCATCTGTGTCAAATGATGGCAAGATACCGGGTTTTTGTAAGTTTCCTTTTCTGTCAAGTGTTATAAAGTTTGACAATGAAATGAGCGAAGTCAAAACAAAGATCACAATCGCCCAACTCTTGTTTATGCAAAGTCAAAATTTACTCTCCAAGACGCGTTCGACGTTATTTATCACCAGGTAATTTCATCATTTTGGAAATGGCAGCTACTTTATTATTCATCTGCGTTACAACTTTTCACTGATTTTGGGGCTCATTTTGTTGAAACTCAAGCACGCTTCCAACAGGCCTGTGAACTCTTCCTGCTTACAGAGCAATACTAAAAAACTTCTCACATATCACATTTCAACCTTAAGCTCGGAAATTCAATACACAACATGATATTATAATTCACAAAGGCAGAAAATACCACAGAATCCTTTTCCAGCGAAAATTTATTGAAACAAACAACATATTTGCTCTTCCTATTTCATTGCGTGCGTGAAGACAATAAACTCAATCGTGTCAAATTACCATGTACTTCAGGTAAATACAGCTCACTTTGATTTCGTCTCGACGGTCGATAGACTGTTGTCGAAGTCCAGTACTCGTCGATTTTGAGATTCCTGCCCACATTCTGCGACTGTCTTTCCATTATTGCGCTCCCTCAGGGTATATTTTGTTTAAGGGTCCACTAAAACGACATTCGCATTAAATGCCTTTCGACGTCATTGCAAGCTAAGTTAATGATTCTATTGTGTCCAGAAGGCTCTATGCACAAAGACACGACTTAGCAGGGGAGTGACAGGCAAGACCTTTACCGACACGGGAAAAAAAAACTAAAAAAAAGAAAACAAAGAAAACAAACAAACAAAACGCAGACCTCGACTGGGTTTGCCATAGGGAACCCAGTAAAAAGTCGTTGAGGGGAGCATGTGACTGGTAATCGCTGTAAACTTAAGAAGCACTATGATCATGGCAATGATGAACATCTGTGGTTTAATTTTGTTTTTGGTTTGAATTTATCAAACCAGTTCAAATTTTTTAAACCAGTTTAATTTGTTTAAACCAGTCTAATTTTTACTGGGTTGCCATAAGGCAATCTAGTCAAAAAATGAGTGGAATTTACCTGTTGTATTATTTTCCTTTTTCTTTTTCCTTTTTCCCGTGGCGGGAAAAGTCTTTCTGTTGCTCCTCTGCTAAGTAATGTCTGTGCGTACAGTGTTCTGCGCATATTTTTGGTAGGTTTCAGGGGATAGTAGAAATGCCTAGATTTTATCCGGTGGACATAAAAGAAATTTAATATTAACCTCGAAAGTCATCTATAAACAAGACAGGCGTTGTAAAAAGAATATCTTGAATCTGAAAAGCGACGAGTAATGGTCTTTGACACCAATTGCATCTTTCGTCGTCGGATATCAAATGCAAAGTGAGCTCTTCGTCGAATTCTCGTTAATATTTTACTAACTGTGCTGTCATGTACGACATTGAAACCAAACGGCAAATTCTCTGGTAACCTTTTCGAGTTGGATGTCAGAGAAGGAATCGAACACCTTGAGTGGATGTGTCTTTACAATTTTCTGGCTATTGATAATTTTATTTAACAATTATTCGCCGAAGGCGAAGTGATTATCGGTGAATATTCACCAATAATCACTGAGCCAGAGGCGAATAATTGTTTTAGTATAAATACACAGGTGATTATTTCAAAAAAGAGGAACAAAAACCATTTCAACGCCATTTTGTCCGTCGAGGTGATTATCGGCTGATAATCCGAGATAGCGAGTCAATGAGAGCGCGCGATTTTGTATAATCACCTGTGTATTTTTACTCAACTCTGCACAGTCTTCAAGTAAAAGAAAACAATTTGAAATTTAACTAATTCATGTTAGTCAAGAATTATTTGAAAGAAAGCTTGTTGTCCATTGTTTGCTTCATTGTTGAAAGAAATGGTTCTTCAGTGAAGGGTTTGATCAACAGTGTTCCAGATAAGAGTCGGGTCTCCGGTCAATAACCCGACAAAGAAGGTTTCCCGACCCGACAGATGAATATACATGGACGTTTCTTGGCTAAAACGTACGTTGTTTAACTCTGAAA
>NC_090884.1:26294786-26297286 GCF_036669925.1 Montipora capricornis
CGAAAAATATTTCCGGCTGTTCTTGGCTTTGGAGAGTAAGGTCCATAGGAAAGAAGCTGAAAGTGGGAGGAGGACACGAAGGTTACCAGTGGTGGTGGTATCTTACTCAACTGTTATGGTCCGGACACCCATTTCTGTTGGGGGAGCGAGGGGGGGTGGGTATGAAAGTCTAAATGCGCTCTAATGCAAACTGGGGAACTTTATAAGCAATTTGACACAAACTTTATTGCTAGTTTCAAACTACCTTGAAGCATTTTTTGACCAGTATTACAGTTCAAAATATGAACTGCTACGGTGGATCACGTAATTTTGTGCCGCGCATTTGCCTGCTGTAGATTTAAACAGTTTGAAGTGACGAGAGTTCGCCGAGTTTAATACAGAGTATGATATCAAGGGGCTGTACCCGAAAAAAAGGGACCGCTGTCCGCTGAGTGATTGCCCTAAAAGCAATCTCGTTCCCAGGCTCTCTCTCTTTTCCTTTTAAAAAGAGAGAGAGCCTGGGAACGAGGTTGCTCTGAATGTAGTTTATTGTTGCACTGAAGGTTCTAGAATTAAAAAATCAGTACTGCAACGATAGTTGTAAATGCTTTTCACCAGCAGCAACAATTATAATGGCCACATAAATCCTCATCGTAGGTCGTCTTCGGGAAAGTGTCCAAATTTTGACAACCTCTGACAGTTCTCGGTACAAACTCATCAGCATCATTAATCAAATTGAAGTTGTGCGCATCTTCCTTGTAAACTGACATCACCATAAGATTGTTTATCTTTTTAGCGTCATGGTAGACGTAAGGTAATTCTTGATTCTTCTTAAGGCACTAAAAGACCTTTCAGTCAAAGATAATATCAGTTTCCCCAACTGTTGCAATCTCACTGAATAAAGCAGGTCCATTTGCATTAAATACTCAAAATATGGATGACACAGACCTTAGTAGAGAATTATAGACAATTCTTTTGATCTTTAAATTTTGCCAACCACAGAACAAAAGAACCTTTGTTTCAACAGCCAATAGATCCCTGGTTGGCACATTAATGACAATAGGTGACGACGCATCAACATGTTGAAAACAAGATGGCAGCCGAATTTTGTAAGTTTACAAAGTCTTATGGGTCGTATCCTTCCCGTGATACACTACAGGTCCCTACATTGTTAGGAGTTGTTGTACCCCGTTTGCACACCTTTGCCAACGCCATCCAACATCTGTCGAACTCAGTCTCAAGAATGTTGGGAACTTCTACACAAATGCTAACAGCTTCTACACAACTGCGTCTTTAGGTCACCTAAAAAAAGCTCGCGATAGGATTTCATTTAGGCCAGCAATCAAAGAAGTCTATTTTCTTTTTTCTTTTTTTTTTTGGTTTTCGACTTTTCGAGAATAACCCCGGCGCCTGACTTTGCTTTCACTACTTTGACATCATTTGAAAAGACTGTGAATGTTCATTCTTGACTTTGGAAACTCATAGTTATATAAAAAATCTTATCTGGAGGTCTTACGGCAAAATTCTGAAATCGAAGCATGAATGAAGGCCGTAAGACTCTGAGTTCGGATGTTTGATATAATATTAAACAACGTTATAGAAATGACAGATTTAATCACCTTTTCTCCTGTATCAGCCTCGTTTCTTTTGTTCACAGCTCTGAGTAGCATTGTAGCGATATTGTCGTAAGGATTCCGGATCACGTGAACGAATTTCAAGGGTATCTTCAGCACTTGCTGAATTTGTTTTAACGCCTCTTGATTTTCTTTGTGGAAGAGTTGCCTTGTGGTTTTCCCGCCCTTCTTATCTCCCATCACCTGTTAATTCAAATGTTTTTCACAAAACCACCATTAATTGATCGGTTAATCAATCGTTTACATCTAAATTCAGTTCACCCAAGGAAGTGTGAAGGATTGAACACTGACAACTGCCAATGGTCTGCCATCTTCCACTGTTGAGGGCAGAAGTGTTCAAAATCATACACTTCACTGAGGACTGTATTCGCTTTTTATTTCGTTCCGGTTCTTCTCTTGTTATACAAAAACGCTTCACTACAATTTCGTAAACTCTAGATTCACAACAATCGCACATTTCCCTCTCTCTTTCTCATATTTCATTTTTTTTTGTTACAGGCCAATCAATGTCACATTACTGAAATAACATTCATTTCTGCAGTCACAACATGAAGTGCGGCCAGATTACGCGCGTAATTTGCATTGCGTGACCCTAAATACGCGTTCCGACAAGAAGACTGGAAACGGGAAACATTTCTATTGTATAGTTAATTTCCCCTAGAGCATTTTGTGGGATCGAACCGCGCCTTGGGGACAATTATCATATGGTACAAGAGATCGATGGCGAATCTCCTTCGTTTCATTTCGATACTTTACTTTTGGGCAATAAAAGTTACATTGAAGCGAACGTTTAAATTTAAACGCCTTTTCCCTTCTTAAGGTGGTTTTAATGGTGTGCAGGGATGGCGCAGTGGTGAAAGCACTCGCCACCCGCCAATGTGGCCTGG
>NC_090884.1:26302286-26337286 GCF_036669925.1 Montipora capricornis
GTCGCTCTATTAAAAATCCACAAACGGAGTAAGACAAAAATGGATGCCTACATTTTTTAATGGTACACCTGCCTTCCGTCTGTCAAAAGTTGACAGTATGTGGCAACGTAATGCAAATACGAGCCCATTATGCTTTGCTGGGATTTACACAGTGCGGTTATCATTGAAACCGTTAATTTTAAACCGACAAGTAAAAAATTGCATGAAGGGAACTGCAGAATCTATCAATGAGCCGGCCGAATAAAGCGAGGCGGTCCGTAGAGCCAGCAGCCCGGTTAGTCTGCAGGCCGAAATTTTCTCAATTGCGCGTTAGCTTGAAATATATCAAAGGTATACCAAAGGGAACGTAGACTTGGTTCTACGGAAGTACGGACATTACGAGAGCCGATTAAAAAACATGTTACTATGGCGCTTTAATGGGTTCAAAATTCAACCTTGCGAATTTACCAAAACTTCTATACACCAAAGGTTTGAATTCATCCAATACTCGATTGAATTAATCGAAACCTGTAATTCATCAAAATGCTAACTTCGTCGAAACTGTTAAATTCATCTAATACTCGATTGAATTTATCGAAACTGTTAAATTCATCTAAACGCTAAATTCACCAAACTGTTGAATTCATCGAAACCTTAAATTCAGCAAAATGAGTATTGGATGAATTCAAACCTTTGGTGTATAGACGTTTTGGCAAATTCGCAAGGTTGAATTTTGAACCCATTAAAGCGCCATAGTTACAGGCGTGGATTTCCTGAACGTATTCTGTTCGTAACCACTCAAAAGAACAAATGCATGAGGAAAGTAATGTGGGTACTTTCTGCTTTTTGTAAATCGAATGCTGTAACTGAGATCATTAATGCTCCCATTGTACCATCGGGGTTTTCAGACCTTCAACTTCACATCATTGATTTGTACATCAATAATTACTCCTGGAATTGTCGCAGTGCCGGGCGATATCTTCACTTTGCTGACTTTGCACAAGATACATATCAGTTGACTGAAAAGTTCTCACCTTTGACACGTTTGCATCTCAGTGATGGAGGGTTGTTTTATCCCACTGCTTTCCGAGAAAATAAAGGTTTATTTCCGAAGCTCCTGATTTCTATCAGTTGCATCAACAACACAACAAGTTAACCCATCGTTTATTTCCACAAATAAACAAGCTAAGGTATGCCCCGTTTCAAGAAGAAGAACCTATATTTGCGCGAACTGATTACGTGGTGTAAATTCACTCAATGACCCCTGGTCTGCGTCGACTTCTGTCTCCGATTATTTCAGTCGAAAAGAAACACTGAGTCAGCACGAGAATTTCAACTTTTCATCTTTAATACTTCAAATGGAAGAAAAAAACTCGTTTTGCAGAGTCAAGTGACACTGACATTAAAAAGCTGTTCTGCCAATATCAACGTTGAAGGAGCGTTGCGAGAGTTTATTTCCCATAACAGTTCGTTATATTTTGATCCTGCAACTCGTAATCGTTTGACAAGGAATTTTTTAAATAAATGCAATTTAAGGTAAATGTTATATTCCCACAGCAGACTCCCAGAAAAGCGGTCAATCAAAAAACAAGAGCTTTTGTGACCGATAAGACCTTCTATGTCGAGATCCACGGTCACAAAAAAAAGCTTCCGTTAGTAGCTCAAGTTGCTTCTACAGAAAATACACTATCATAAAACAAGACACCGCACACTACGATTGCTTGATAAAATGCCTCTTTTATTTTACTGGCGTTAAAAATATACTTCCTGATTCGTGTTGTAAACACTAACTAGCAGTAAGAATATACACAGTGGCTATTCGTACGGGACCCGTACACCGTGATTATCACAAGTTCAGTAACAGTCGCAAAGTCTTGCTTCGTCTTTAATTCTTTTATATACATTGCAGCTATCAAACAACGGCGTTGATACCCTTTTAATTTCATGAAATACCTCCTTCGTTCGATGTCACCGGCCATCTGACCCGGCCTCAGTTGTGTTTCTCGCATTTGAAGGGACACTGTCCAATCTCGACCCCAGAGCTCTTCTCTTCGATCCGAGGCTCTGGTGACGAGAATGTGCCGTCTAACAACCTCGTTCCCAGGGTCCTTTCTCTACTTCGAGCTCGAAGTAGAGAAAGGACCCTGGGAACGAGGTTGGTAAGTCTAAAAGCACCCATTTCAAATAGCGCTGATTTTAAAATGGTTAGCTTTCAATAACTGCGTGGCTATGTCGTTCATAATCATTCTTAGAAGACTCCCGTATGAATAGCAAATATACATGAAGGTCCGTGTACGCGGTACGTATACGTGACATAAACACGACACCTGACTGATCGATGGACGAACAAGTTTCCCATGGATCAACGCTTCACTTGTTTTCTTGCTCGACAAAATCTCTTTTCTCCGAAAACTATTAAGCATTCTTCGTTATTCGACTGCTTACTTGAGCTTTTTCAAGTAAGTTTGAATTCGGACATTCACACGGGCAACGCTCTTCAAGCACAACGAACGACGCCAGTTTATTTTCTGTTCCGTCAGATTTTCATGTCAAATTCCATGTGTTGTACATGAAACACCTTGTTCGAACCTTTCCGTGAAACGTTCCGATGGTCGTCAGCTGGCCACAAAAATCAAACGCGTGCCGAATCATGACAAGGCCCACACTGCCACCCCTCCCCCAACACACAAAGCTCCCAGATATTGGGAGCCACATGACCAGCCGCAACCAGGGTCTCTTTCCTCAGCGACGGGGTTGTCTCCGGCCAGTTGAGATTCTTAAAAGTTGTTGTTCTCTTCGGTTTCAATGGCCCTGCAAAGTCCCTATTCCTTATTTTCAAGTATCCCACAGCACAGTTCGTTTTGGAGTGTTATTTGAGAGCATTAGAGTCATCAAAGGAGTGTGCTCGAGACCTCCAGCTCCATTCTACGGGAAATTTATTTCTCCTGCACGACATTACGCCTTGTAGAATCGAAAGTGCGTCTGACAATCATTTTTTAATTACATCTCATTTTAATTTCCAACTTCCAGTTGACTTTTTACTAGCAAGCTCTCTGCAAGCTGGAAATTGCGCCAAATACACTCATAAAACGATAGCGACATCATGTGGACAGAATTCTCTTGGTATATCTTCAACTACAACAGTACCCCAACCTATGCATATATTCTCGAGAGTGGAATTATGATAATGGTTGGTGTGATAACCGAACGGTTCTTACCGACCCAATACATGTCAATGAAATAATCATATAATATCACCCAGCGTTGAATACATGATTCTCATTACATGACATACACTGGTCTAATTTGTTAGCGAGTGTTATTACACGTTTATAGCCCGGTCTTATGAAAAATAAATTAGCTTGTGTTTAAAAATTTTGTCTAACGGCGAATGGGTGGTCTCGTGGATATGACAGGTGAGCAAATACAAAAATATTCATTTCCCAGAATTCCTTTCCAACTGTCAGTGTCATAAAAGAATTATAACCGTATATTCAAAGCCGGTTGATACTATATTACTACCGTAACAACAGTTTCGAGAATGAGTTAGCCTGTACATGTGGGGTCGAAACATTTGGTCTTAGTTATCTAGACGACCGCTATGGACAAGCGAAATCTGACATTAATTATTTCGTTTTCATTGACGTTAAATAGATTACGATATCGGTCGCTTCGCCCGAAATGGAAGTCCATTCGTCCGGACTATTCCATAAGATGACTTTATGGAACACAATTTATCTGTACAGAGATAAACTTTAATTTTTGTTAGCACTTAGTTCTGTTACAATACTGCGTATCGGGCGAACTGGATTTCGGTGAATATGTTATCGCTGCGGGCGAAACGACGTGCTTCCATTTTAGTCTTGTGATCAGGTGACTCTGATTTTGTAAAATGTTGCAATAAATTATTACTGTCTTTGTCACAGAGTCTCATCGGTTGTCCAAACGAAGGGCTAACTTGTCCAAGTGGTTGGCATAAAACAACAAAACGAGTGTTTTGTATACAGATTTCTTTCCTAAGCTTCTAGAGATTTGATGTAATGTAAATTTTAAGACATCAATTTCCACCCGAGTAGGTTCATACATTTATTAAAACACTATCTTTGATTGGCTGGGACTGTCGTACTTCTTTTCGTCACAGCCAATCACGAAGTCTCTTTTGTAAGGTACAACCCCACTCAAATATCCACGGAGCAGTCGAAAAGCCAATTTGAGATTTTTTAGTTTTTTGCAGTTTTCCACTAAATTTTCTTCTGCTTCAAGCCTGCTCAATTGAATCTTGAGCTAATCAAGTTCGATTTTTTTGGTGTACGGTCTGAGTAAACAGCAGAAAAAGAAAAACAAAAAGGAAAAAAAGGAGGATTTACAGCAGATCCACTTTACTTTTCAATACTTTGACGATTTGGCAGCCATTTTGATCTATTTTGTTTGAAAAGATACTATGGGATGCTCCGGGGGCAAATTAATATGCATTTGCTCGCTGCGCACCCCATAACAGCTACTGAAACAATATGATTCAAAATGGCCGCCATATCGTCGACTTCCTGCCATTTTCGAAATATCAATATTCAGCTTGATAGTGAGGTATTGAGGATAAAAAAAAAAATAGAAACAAGTTGCAATGAATGTGAAAGATATTAGCATATCATCCACTTTTCTTTATCTTTGTCCTCTAAAGCTGAATTTTAATATATCGAAAGTGCCCTCAATCAGCACATGTCAGGTGATCAATTCAATTAATCTAAGACAGAGAAAACTTAGTGGTCAACCTTAACGAAAAATAGCAAACATTTTGTGATCTACAACTGAAGTCACCCATTACATAAACGGTGAGGCTTCTTGTTTGTCAAATCACTGGAATAGATGTACTAATATCTGTGATGTGTAAAATATTCTACTTTTACATTTGCTGGGGTTCCACTTAAGACACAACCTTTAAATAAATGGATCATTCAAAGTACGAAACCATCATCACCCTTGTTACCTCAACACATTATAGTTTCCTTACGTAGTATCTATACACAGAGAAAGTCTTCTTTGAATGTCTGTACATCAGCAATAAAAATTTGGATGACCAGGATTACACCAGATGAGATCACACTTACTTTGATAAATATCAGAAAGAGTATCCTGCCTATTCTCCTAAACTTGATATGACTTGATTATTAATATAAATGTAATGAACTGTATCACTGACTCTACACTCTAGTTTACTTTTAAGTCAACAGTTCATTCCCTCTTACTGGAATCCTATTACTTTTAATAAGTATACGGTGTAAGTTGACATTGTAATTAATTTCCTACAAATAGAAGGTATACCACAGATTTCCAATGGAACTTTGCACATTCGTCTACCATGTTTAAATGATGATAAATGGGGATCTGTATTCTTAATTGTGTGGGAAGACACTGACACAATTAATGAGCCCATTTGGGCCCCTTTTGACAACAGCTGTGCACACTAAAATGCTGGTGCAAGGCTATTAAATTTTTAAGTTTCCCCTTACAAACATGTTATGGCCAAAATGCAGGGAAATATTGTACTTATCCAGGAGAAAAGATATTACCTTAGTGCAAAAAAAATTTGGCCATGTTGCCAATGAAGGTATGCCAACGAAAGAAACTACACACGGATATATTACAAATAGATGCTTATCAAAATGGAAGAGCTTGCAATCCTGGTCATACTTTAAGAGGACATGCTAACACGTGTCGAAGTTACTGTACGTGTAGTTACACAAAGACAAACTGAAAATTGCTTATTATTTGGCCTGCCTAGCAAGCATCCCTGTACCAGCAAAGAGCTGTGAGGTGATCTTTTCAGCAACATGGACATGCAAAAGTTGGGTCCCAACTTTCATATGGCCAGAATGCAGAAAAAAGTCACTTTGGAGCTGGTACATAAATGCTCTCTACACAAGCTATATATTCATTATTACAAAACAAATCTGCTGTCATTTACAACACAGAGAAAGCAACACTATATGGTACAAGTACATGACATAATAACAACAATATTTCTTTTATGGATAAAAAGGGTTGTGTGTTTCAAAGAACAGTCTCCACTTCTTACTTGTAACCCTTAGTAAAATACTAAAACCTAATTTACAATTATATCATTGCAATTAATTAATTACTAAATATGCATTCAAAAATAAGTTACCCACAGGATAAAAACAAGTCTTGGCAATTATTGCATTTGTACAGCAACTTTACATATGAAGGTAAATGTATTCACTTGAAGTACTCTTCAGCAGTTTGTAAAGGATATACACATAATGGCCGCTCTCTTTGACTAGGGGTAATTACTTGAAACATTTAATGTAATCTTGCAGTTCTGAAAAGTAAAAAAACAAACAAAAAGGGAGATACAATTAAATGAAAATAACCAAAGGGCTTCCCAACACAATATGCCAAGAGACTTCAGTGCATTTAACGACCACGAGTGGCCTATTTCCACCAGGTGACAAACCACTGTTTTGCAAAGTGTACACGAGAGCCAATGGAATATAAAAGCCAAGACACAATTCTCCTTGTAATGTAATCTATTTGACCCTATATTTGTCTGACCTCCCAATGCACTTACTTAGCATCTTCATGATATTACCAGGCCCTATATGTCTTAAGTTCATTTTCTCAGATTGTACTGTAAGTTATCACATGGTGTGCATTTTTCCAGTTCAATTAATGAGGGAGTGAAAAGCATAAGGAAAAAAAATTAAACTTGCTTTTAGCCTGGACCTGAGTTCGTAAAGTCAGCATTTTGTAACTTAATATTTAGGTCAGCACTGTCACTGTCTTCCTGTGGACAGATGACCTGTATAATTTTCATTAAAAGCTGAACAAGCAGAAGGATAGTATAAAGTAACAGGAGAATCACTTGAGAGAACAAAGCTCTGTTGAAACTACAATAGCCACTAAGAAAAAAATTTAGCAATCCTCAATGCCGAATGAACACACTGCAAAAGGGCCAGACCTAAGTTGTTCTTACCCAAGTCTATCCAAACGGAATTGATCCTCAGTGGCAGCATCTGTGAGCTCAGGCTCTTGACCAGACAGCATTTGAAAGCCTTCCACATCTAATGGATCAAGAACAACCTTTTGAAAAGGATCCTCATTTGAGTATATCCCTTCTGGGTCATCTCCACCAATATGAGCCATGGCTGTACTTATATCTTTAGCAAAGTCTGGTTTTTGACTCTCATCATCAATTTCAGTCACAATTAAATCAGGAACCCGTGAAGTGCCACCATAAAAATGTGCTAAGCTGGGCATGCCTTGTGGGATGCTTGTCGGTGTTTGTGACAGCAAACTTTGGAAGGGAAGTTGCATAGATGAATTTGACATTGGTCGATGCATTGAAATTTGTTCGAGTTGTTGTTGTAATGATTGTTGTAAGGTAGTTGGCTGCTGTGATGGCTGTTGCAGTTGATGTTGTTTAAAATAGAAGTCAGCATTAAGCACAGAAACTGGACTATTTGGAATGTTGCCAAAGAGAGGAGTTATGGGCGCCGAAGAAGTTGGAGATAATGTTGGTGAAGCACTGGTGGTTATTGGTGCATTACCATGCGAACTGTAATCATTATTTCCAATATTCCCTTGTGGATACAGCTGGAACTGTTGTAATCTGTCTTCAAGAGGAGAGAGATTTGCATCCATTACTGGCATATATGGGGATTTTCTGAATTGCTGTTGACTGCTGTGATGTCGTCTAGCCACAGGGTTCTGTCTTTGAGACATTGTAAAAGGCTGCGTTGGTGACAATGCTTGATTCACTTGTTCTTCTGGGTCGATGGGCGTTGGGAGAGGAGACGGGATGTGCAGGTTTGTCAGGTCAGGAAGTGAGCCACCAGTATTGGCAGCGCCAATCTGTAAGCTAGGACCTGTAGGTGTCATTTGCTCTGGTGTGGGGAACATCCTAAAAACAAGAATATTTGTTAACGGTATCTTTCTCAGTAATAAATCATAGAGGACTTACAGATTTCACACTATTTTAACTACTTGCCCCTAAAGGGTTCCCCAGTGACCAGTAAAATAATTCAGTGGCCATTTAAGAAGGTAAGGGGTTATTCCACACCTCTTCATGTTTTCTCAGAGTTCTTTAAGTAGACACTGCATACTTAAGTGATTGACAGCTTTATTACAGTCTTTTACTTTATTGGTTAATGTACCACTTTCGATCCATTAAAATTCAGTCTAAAACAAAAGACATCATCTCAAGGCTCTGGGGAATAAATACATGTATAAGGATTTGTACGAGTTTATTCCTCAGAGCCTCAAGATGATGCCTTTTGTTTTGGATTATTGTAGCATGACTTGTAACCCAAAGCTCAACAAAAGGTGGCCAGCTACCAAGAAAAGGCTGGTTTTCGGAAGGCAGTTTTTGTCACCCTCTCCTCCCTCCCCTCACAGTCGTTTCGTTATCTCGCCCACATCTATTCCATGCACTTCCAATAAGGTGTACGATACCCATTTCTGGCGACAACATCTACCGCCCGCGAGCAGGCCTTCGAGTGCCCTGATGTTTGTTTCACCATCTCAGTAGCTTTGTAACATGGTAAAACTTTTCTCAAGTTGGAGGGTTATTTACATGTATCGAGCCACATTTCGAAACACTTTGGTGTTCTTTTTGTCCACTAGGTTAATATTATTTCAAATAGGAAGATTTCATTTTCAACATGGCTCAAATAAAAACAAAAAAACTTCCTCAAGTAAACTGAAATACTTGTGTCACAAAATTCATCTAGTTTCTTTTTGTCCACTGCAACTGAAAAGAACTCTTACAAATATGACATTGACTTTTAGAAACATTAATTTATTACAATGTACATGTATTCCATCAATCTGAATTTCAGCTCTTTAGCCAGAAATGAAGAAAAATCACTTTTTAGGCATTGGAAATGGTACACAATCTTGACTTATACACGAGTAAATGTGGTAAGAAATACCCTGAATTTTGGACAAAATTATTTTTATGGTAAAAATATCTGGCTTATCTACCCGTTTTTTGGCAATGCCCCTCCTTTAAAAGAGATTTCTTGGTCAAAGGAGTCTTTGTGAAGTTTCACTTAATACATTAAATATATTTTGATGTGGAATATTTTGTTTCATTTTAGGATATATCAACTTCACAATTTATTTGAACAGTGGAATGAACAATAAAACAAAGTTAGGGAGATCATCCCCATGAAAGGAAAGAAATGAAAAAACACAAATGCGACAATCTTACATTCCAGGGACTTCACACGACTTTGGCCTTGATGGGCTGCGAGCCTGGTACATGTAAATGAGAGAGATTTTCTTAAGAAAGAGCATAAGCTTGAATAAGAATCAATTTTAAAAATTGTGATTATTGCATCCAATTTACTTTTAAAACTCTTCTCAATTCATACATTTATATATTATTCATTACAGGATTTACAGGGTTTCACATAAATGCAAAAACCAGAAACAAGGATAACAAAATTGTTAAGCTGTAAAGTGAGATCTGGCATTTTTGAAAAAAAAAATTGGAGTTACAATGGACCATTCACAAAAGTTAGAGGTTCACCCCTGCTATTGCAAAAATTTATTTCACCCCCAAAAATTACGTTTTGTTAAATGGCAGTCTACAAGGCCTGCTCATTCAAGCATTTACAAACAGGAGTCAACTCTTTTTGTGTTTTTGTTTCAAGCACTAATAGCCTACTCTGCCTCACCTTTCTCATTTCATTAGATGGAAATATTTTTTCTGAAAAAGAGGAATAATATCAATTATTGATATGTTAATCTCATCCAATGGGCAAGATAAACAGTGATGCTAAACAGTTTTAGAAAAACTGCAAAATCCATGCTTTGATAATGCTGCTTGCCAAGTTTCAAAGGCAAACTGCTTAAAAACTTATGTAATATTATTAAAATCAGAAGCAATATAAATTAATGGTAATAATGATAACAAAAAATATCATAACCTGATGTACGAAACACATTTGACTTAAATGTATCTCAACGTGGCTGAAAAAGCGAGACACAACTGCTTCATGGGAAACATTGGCATGGCAATGGCATTGTGATGCAAGCAAGATGTCCTTAGTGAGTTCCCAGATAATTCCACCCATTCTCTTGTAAGAGTGACATGCAGATTTTACTCTACAGGTGTAATTCCAGACAACTATACTGGTCGATGGGAAAACCAAGCTTATGGGAGAAACGGTTGACAACATCTACAGTTTTGTACTTCCACTCAAAAATTATGTCCCCTTTGCCTCTTCCCCTCTAAGGAGTGACTCACATAGATGGTACTCAATCTAACAACAGATGTTCTTACTCGCAAATGGCATAGACTGCAAGCAGTCCCTTCATAAATCAGTCGAACGGCCCACTTTTCTGAGGCAGTCATGTTTTGAAACAGGACTCAAACAGTTCCTATTGTTTAATCAAGGAGTGAACCACTTTCTCAAAACTTGGATCAGGTATGAATAACGGACACTGTTCCACTTTGGTGATTTTGGGGAGTAATGAGAATCGAGTTAAGCTTGAATGAAGCGAGTTTTGATCGTCAACTCAATTCTCATGAGGACTGAGTAGAGACTGTCAACTTACTATTGCACAGTACTCATATATTTTTTATTTTCTTCATGATAAGAGGCAAATCATAAGTTGAACAACCTGTAGTCACAATCCAAATCTAAAAAAAGTTCTTTGTATTGATCCTGAAAAGCATCCCAAGTTCAACTAACTGTATGACCAGAGTCAAGGCTGTTTGTTTTGTCTAGATTTAGTTAATTTAACTTGACCGAATTTCTACCACCCCAACATGAAAAATTGTAATAGATCTTTAAGCATGACACTGACACATAGACAGGACAAAACCCAGGTAAAACCTACAAGTAATGGATTACGATAACATCCACACAGCCACTGGTATTGTCCCCAGGATCTGAGTTGTGCATGTATATGCAGGCAATGGCTGGCAAGGTTTGGTTGACTTATTTTAATAGTCACACTTGAAGATATGACAAAGAGACTTACGTAACATAATTCTTAGACTACCTTTGCAACATTGGCCATTTCTCTCAAAGCAGGTAAAAGATTTCTGACTTATAAGAGGTAAAGAAATGTCCTGTTTGAGGCTGTGTTTAAAGGCAAATCTCACTATGATGACAGGAAATAGGTCTATAAATTGAACATCTTATGTTGTCTGCCATATTGAATTTGAAAATGAGAATTTTCAGCACACCATGTAAGTGCAAGCAAGCAACTGGTGACTACCAACACAAAACTGTTAAAGTGCAGGGCTTGAAATTGCGACCAGTACAATTTTTGTGACTAAAATAACCAGAAATCTGCAACTTGTTTTCACCTTCACCATTATGAAATAAAAGGGTTACCAGTTACCACTTTTGCTAAAATAAAGGAAATGAAGAAAGATATTTGCTTTTTGTCATGAAATTTCTTTCAATCTGAAGATAAAAGTTGTAACATAATTTAGTTGTGATGTTACATGCATGACAGCATTCCACCATTTTCAGCAGTTTCTTTACTCCAGGCTCATATTTTGTGAACTTGTGACTTAAGGAGGCTCAAAATAGTTTCTTTTCACATAAATAAAGATATTCTGTTCTTGGATATAGTTAGAGGGTCTATTATACTCTGGCAGTTTAAGCCAATTTGAGTGTTGGTCTACCCCAGGCTCATATTTATTCCTCTTATTAAACCCCATAGCTTATCTGGAATGCTGCTCTAGCTCTGCTGGAAAATAACAATCCTCACCTTTTGGCTTCACCTCTGCCCGCATAACACTATCATGAAGCGCAGAGTCTGATGCAATTCTGTCATCAAAAAGTAAACAAAATCTGTAAGTCACTTTGATTCTGCAATGGATCAGTATTACTTAACAATCCAAGAGAAGTAATGTCCAGTTCAATTAATGCAGACCCTCATTCCCAGATCTCTAAAGTCTGTGTTCTACATTTTATGACAATAAAGATAGTGGCAATAATATGATCCTTGCAGTCATGAACGCAATTTTAGCAATTGCCTAGAGAAGCCTCAAAAATTCAGGACTTCAACGGGGTTTGAACTTGTGACTTCGCGATGCCAGTACAATACTCTAACCAACTGAGCTAGGAAGCTGCTGATAAGTTTCTTTTGTTCCTCATAGCAACTGGTTCAACCACAAGCACCCCAAGCTCAGTATAAGAGAATATAAGGATTTGTATGGGAAGACAAGACCTGAGACCTGAGACCTGACAAGATACTGAAGTTAGGGGAAATCCTTCCAGAGATTCCAGTTATTATACCACAACAGAGAAAATTTTCCCGGGAGAGTTTCTCTGAGTTGTCAAATTTTGTAAACATGAGGACCACTTGGGACAATTTGATCTAAGGAGACCCCGAAAGTGTGGATGGCAAATTGCGGTCTAGTACCCCTGCGAGTCTTTTGACTTGGTAACCAAGTGGAAACTTAGTATTTTACTATAACTGTTGACAACCAATGAAACGATAATGGCTTAATTCACACCAAATCTGACAAAAAAAAACACACAGGAAGGAAGTGACCCACAATGGCAATAAGCTAAGGTTAGGCTTTCTCATTGAGAATTTTTTCATAAAATTATCTTGTCAGGTCTCAGGTCTTGTCTTCCCATACAAATCCTCATGTTCCCTCATACTGAGATTGGGGTGCCTGTGGTACAACTGCCACCTACAGTTGTGCCAGTTGTCTCTACAAAGTACTGCAAGTCCACAGCTTATCACAGTCCATTTGAGACCGTGCAAAATGCACCTGTATCAGCTAAGCCCATAGCTACAATCCTGGTCAAAAGTTGTTGGGAAGGTTGCGTGCATCACTTCACTTCACACCTAATTCACACCTAACTATTGGTTAAATTATTTGGGAAAGAGCATGCTCTTGAGGCCCCCCTCCCCCATATTCAATGTTGGAAGAAAAGTCACCATTTTGTTTGGTGCAAAATCCAACATTGATAAGGAGGGGGGGGGCTATCTCAAAAGTGACGCTACCTTCCCAACACTTTTGTCCAGGATTGTAGCACAGATGAGATGATTATTTTTTAAATGGAGAACAAGGAGGCAGCTTTTTCAAGACTGAGGTCACAGTTTTTTGCTATACAGACCGACACTTAGCTGATAAATTACTTTTTTTACTTCCTCTCTCTCTCTCTTCCTCTCAGAAATCAGTTTTTTCATTGTTGACTTGCACCGCACTTGATAGCGAATGCAGTAAGCGACTTACAAACTGAACGTTCCAAAGAGAAATATTTTTATTTGAATCCTATTTCCATGCCTTAATTAAGGTCTTAGGGTCTTAAGGTTATAGTTTTTTCCTATACAGACCGACACTTAGTAGTCTTAAGGTTGAATAGAGGTTCAACTATTAAGGCATGCGCACTGGATCCACTTCCAGTAAGTATCATGCGGCAATGCTATTCTAGTCTTGTTCCTGTATTCAGAACGGTGATTAATTTGTCATTGTCATCTGGATTGCGGCCCAAGGAACTTAAGGTTGCGCTGCTATTACCTCTTCTTAAGAAATTAAATGCAGATTTTGAGCAGTTTAGTAACTTTCGCCCTGTGTCAAATTTAAAGTTCCTATCTCAATTGATAGAGAAAACAGTGTTTGTGCAATTGAATAACTACCTTGGCGAAAAATAATGATCTACATGAGCCTCTTCAATCGGTGTACAAGATTTTCCACAGCACCGAGACTGCGCTTCTCACCGTAACAAATGACATTATGCTGTCATTGGACAAGCGCGAGAATGTTTTCCTTGTTTTATTGGATTTGTCGGCGGCATTTGATACCATTAACCATACCTTGTTGCTGGCATGAATGCAGAAATCATTTGGCATCAGAGGAACTGTGCTACAATGGTTTATTCTTATCTTTCTCAAAGAACTCAGTTTGTTTGAGATGAATTCTATGGTACAAGATCTTCCCGTGGGAGTTCCCCAAGGTTCAGTTCTGGGACCTTTACTCTACCTTCTATATACCGCACCACTTGCAAAAGTGATAAGATCTTATGGCTTGGATTATCATCTATACACCGACCATACTCAGTTATATTTTGCATTCTAATCGGCGGATGTGGACGCTACTAAATCGAGGGTCGAGAACTGCATTTCTGCTATTTGTCGTTGAATGGATCTTAATGAATTGAAACTAAACCACGACAAGACGGAGGTCATGCTCATCCACTCAAAGTATCACATATGGTCCCTCTCCATCCTTTCAGTCCTTATGTGTTGGTGATGAGAGCGTGGCTGCCTCTCAGTCGGCTAAGAGTCTTGGTGTTATCTTTGATGAGCACATATCTTTTCATGCACAGGTGTCTAGCATCTGTAGATCATCATTTTGTCATCTCAGGAACTTATCTAGAATTTGGAAGTATCTCACTAAAGAATCTGCAGCAGTTGTTGTTCACGCATTTGTCACATTGAAACTAGATTATTGTAATGCATTATTATATGGCCTGCCTAAATATCAGTTACAAAGATTGCAGTATGTACAAAACACTGCGGCTAGAGTTGTGTTGCAAATGAGTAGGTTTCAGCATATCACACCTGTTTTGTGCGAGCTTCACTGGCTGCCAATTCAATACCGTATTATTTTCAAGATTCTGCTTTTAGTGTATAAAGCACTGAATGGGACATCGCCTAGCTTTTTAGCTCAGAAACTACATTATCGTTCTCATACTAGATCAATGAGGTCTGTTAGTAATGAACTTTTAATGCAACCTAGATCGTATACCAAGACCTATGGAGACAGAGCATTTGCTGTTCATGCACCAAGAGAATAGAACCTAATACCTAGATGAAATTCGGAAGTCTAACACCATTTCGAGTTCTAAAAGATCACTTAAGACGTACTTGTTTACTAATTAAATTTAGTAATAACAGATCATTGTTTCTATAGATTTGTATATTATTGCTTTAACTTTAATTTTTCCTTTTTTAATCATTGTAATCTCGAGTTTTAATAAGATAACTTAAGATGTACTTGTTTATTAAATTTAGTAATAACAGATCATTGTTTCTATTGATTTGCATATAATTATTGCTTTAGTTTTAATTTTTCCTTTTTTTAAATCATTGTAAATATAATAAGATATGGTTGTAAATTTGCATATATTTATTAATAATGTTGTTTATATGCATGATTGTAAAGCACCTTGAACATAGAATAAGAGCACTATATATAGAAATAAAGTTATTATTATTATTTAGTATGCCTCAAGTCTAATAATAAATCTGTTTTGAAACACTTGTAAACCAATTTGGTGTCAAAAAATGAAAATTTAAGGTCATTACACAAGCTCATGCAACCAGGGCTAGGATTCTTCCTGGGTTAACGGGGAAGATAGAAAAATTCCACCTGCTCCCAGAGCCAATCAAATTGCAGGATTCACAGAATTCCGCCCTGATAAAAGTCAGACCGCTACAAACGTTTGCAAATTAAAACGACGTTCTTGTCAAGAGTGAAAAATGAACCAAAATAATTACAATACTTTTGAAACCAAAAAAAGAATCATGCCAATTGAGTAATGTTTAATTTTTTACTGCAGTGGCTTTGTAAACAGATCTCTGTGAAATTCTAGAGAATCGCCGAATTGCTGTGTGAAATCAAGTGAATTTGGTTAATTTGTGCCAGATTACAGCTGTTTTTCCCACAGTTCATTTCTTAAGGCGATCCACCAATACGTTTTAATATAAATGAAATGTAAGACTAACTGCTACCGTTAATGACGTTAATGAAAACAAACTTCACTTTTGAGAATTTCATCAGCCACAAAACTTTGTTCAAAGCAAATTCACAGTCCATTCAAATGCTTGAAATTTCCCAACGTTTTGTGGTGATTTGCTAGCCTACAGTATGTGTAGCCGTATGTTGTGTTAGAATTTGTGATGTCATTCTGATGTCATGTTACCATGTGACACCAACTTAAATAGGGGCATATCTCAGTGCCAAAGCGTGTTCAGTATTGTGTAATCAGTATCCAGCATCTAAAGTAGTTTTGAGGTCAATTAAGAGTTTTCAAGTACATTTATCAAATAGTTTCAAATGGTGTCAGAGCATAATAAGACACAATATTAAAGAGTTAGGTATTCAAGTATTCTTGGATCATCAGTCTACACACGGGATAGCCATCGGCACAACACATACCCTCCCCCCGAAAGAAAAATGGGAGGAGGGGAAGTCTACCAAAAGCTGGCCCAAATAGTGTGCTGTGACAGTAATTTATGCAATTTCTTGAAACAATTGGTCTTTCCACTAAAATAGGTGTAAACAAAGGCTTCGTATCTCAGTGAACTTCAATTGTATTAGATATATTTCGGTTCTTTGGAACTCATTTGCAAGTCAAAGTCCCTTTTTTAAGTGTATACTGTGTTTTTGAGAGATTGAGACTGATTTGGGGGTCCTCTGGAGCCCTTCTTGAAAAATTTGGGGGTTCATTGGAAAATTTTGGGGGTCTAGCTAATTAATATTTGAGAATTAATATTCTGACGATCTATCGCCTCTTAATTGCTGCTGCAGTACTCTTTCAGATTTCTAAATTGCACAAAAAGAAAGTCTTACCCATCCCCTTGAATATGTTCTTAAAATAAAATGATCAATTTCTTTAAAACTGTTAAGCATTTTGATTCAACGATCAAAATGTATGGAATTGTAAAAGCTCCACTGATCACATCTGAAAACATCTCTAGGAATCCGTACACTGTAGGAACTGTTGGCTCCAGTTGATAAATGATCTTGAGCTCCACAGCAAAAAAAAATAACCGATCTGAATCTCAATTTTCCATAAAAGAGCATCATTTATTTTAACAACACTTGAAGTGTAATTTAGGAACAAAAGAGTAAACAAATATAGGCAATCAATACACAGTTAATCGTTGGCCCATGACTTCATCATGGCCAATGTTAATAATCAAGCCAATGAATAATAATAATAATAATAATAATAATAATAATAATAATAATGGCTTTATTCACATAAAATAAGTATACCTATTTAACAATGTTTAATAAAAACGTTATGCTGAGAGGTTATTACGATTTTATTCGTCAATGGAGAACCCCTGGGAGTCAATGGGTTAAAAGTCCACTTGAAGTGTAATTTAGGAACAAAAGAGTAAACAAATATAGGCAATCAATACACAGTTAATCGTTGGCCCATGACTTCATCATGGCCAATGTTAATAATCAAGCCAATGAATAATAATAATAATAATAATAATAATAATAATAATAATAATGGCTTTATTCACATAAAATAAGTATACCTATTTAACAATGTTTAATAAAAACGTTATGCTGAGAGGTTATTACGATTTTATTCGTCAATGGAGAACCCCTGGGAGTCAATGGGTTAAAAGTCATCTTAGAAAACTGATTAAAATCAATACAGTTCCTTACACATCCAGTTAAAGCTCTTAGCAGCTTGGTCTTGATAAATGTGTGGTACTGGTGGGATTTTAAGCTGTATAGCTGCACTGGACCTCAGAGTTCGATTGTGCTTAAATTGCTTCAGTCGCAAGTAACTTGCCCATTCATGAGGAAAAAATCTAACTTTAACAGCTGCCATTCGATATGTTCTATAACGGGTAACCAATTTAGCTTTATAATATCCTCACTTTTAACAAATTTACCTACAACAAAGCTCGCGCATGCTGTTTGAATTCTTTATAGGCGTTTAACAAAGTAATGTGGTAAATTATGATAAACAACATAGTTATAATTCAACTTGAAAAGTACGAGGGCCTGAACTCACTGCTTATGAATATGAGATGGTAGAAAATTCCTCAATTTCTTTAAGATTCCAAGAGTGCGATAGCAATAGCAGGAAAGTGTGAGTCATTTCTGTTATGTACGGCTTACAGACCTCCGTCGACGTCCACAGACTCCTTTGATGAAGAGTTTAGTGATGCTGTTATTTCTGCCATGTCACTAAATAAACCTATTTACATCCTGGGCGACCTGAACTGCAACCTTTTAAAATGGTCTGACCTTGCATCGCAATTAGCTCTTCTCAATTTTTGCACTTCCCTTAATTCAACTCAAATGATACATGTAGTTGAAACGACAAGGGTCACTGAATCATCTGCAACCCTGATAGATGTCATTTTAGCTTCGAACAAGAACTTAGTAAGAGCTGCAAAGGTCATGCCAGTCATGCCAGCGACCATGACCTAGTTTATGCTGTTCTCAAACTTAAGCGACAGCGTCCTAAGCCAACAGTTATTACGACTAGGAGTTTCAAGAAGTATCAACACACAGCTTTTTTTGAAGCAAGCAGAGATAAGTGGCCGTGAGACTCGCAATTCGCAACTATTAAATATTCCCCTTTTTAAGACCACCACAGGACAAAGGACCTTGATATACCTTTTATCTTACCTTTCCACAAATTCTTTTTGACCATTTTAATGTAACTTACAGCATTTAGTAGTATTAGTACTGAAAAAGCCCCCGTGTTGGGGAGTGCTAATAAATTTTGTATTGTATTGTATAAGAAGCTGAGATTTTCTTAACATTTTCTTCCCATTTTAGGTTGTGGTCAATGTGGGTCCCTAAAAGTTTTGCCGAAGATACACATTCAAAGGATGTACTTCCAACTCTTAGGTCAATGTCAATGTTGTTAACTAAGTTCATGATAGGAAGAAAGTTTACTGGAAGATAATGACATGTACCTCGTTTTGCTAGGATACATTCAAGTTGAATACATTCAAGTTTCACATTAAACGCATTATTTTTAACAAGTTTAACTTCAAAAAAGTTGCATCATTTGCAAAACAGACAAGTTACGTACAACACAAGAACCCAGACCATGACATGTGCATGCCCGGAGTTAACATCAACAGGGTCGCACAAAACAAAAATTTAACATACTTCACTGTTGGATTCTCTGTCATTTCGCTCACGATAAACAAACCAATTCTTGAAATTCACTTGGAAAGCATGCAACATCGACTGAAATGTTTAATTGTCACTGGCAGATCGAAAGTGTCGCCGATTGTCTCGCCTAAAAAACAGCTCAGATCATGTCACACAACAAAAGCCATTGGACTACAAAAACACGAAAACAACAGCTTACCTTGAAATTTAAGGAACTTGATCATTTCTCCATAGTGAGAAATGGAATGTTCAATTTCCTTGTGAAATATGCCGTTCGCACGTTTTTCCTGGCGTTTGTAATTTGCATAAACATTCGATTTTTTTTCTGCGTCCAATTGGACCCTTTGTTCTATATTCCGTGTGTCCAAAAGGAAAACGAATGCGTCCCAGGACACAATGACGCATTCTGGATACATCTCTGCAAGAGCTACTTCAAGCTACTTTCCATTTCAAACTGAAACTATCAACCATTTCAATAATGCTGCATCTTTAATAACATAGCCTTTAAATTAATACCCGTAGATTTCTTTGAGCTCAATGTTTAGAAAATCAGGCTGACTGATTTATTAATTCTCTGCACATTCATGTAATTATAATTACATAAGATAGATGCATCTAAAATAAGTAATTCAGTTTGAACACACATCAACATTTTCTAAAAAACTTGTAGATTAAAAAACACAAATATATGGAACAAAATAATAATATAAAGCAAATACAGCTGTAGGATCTCATCTCCCCCTTACCGACAGTAAGATTAAGTTTTCTTGAAATTTACACACACAAAGTCATTCGACTAATCGAATGAGTGATGTAGGTGATAATGAATGATCCACTTGCAAGAGTGAACAAATTTGCAGATGAACAGGTGCTAAATGACTACATCCTACGGCCAAAATTGCAAAACAGGACACAAGACAAGCTTCTTTCGAGGATGAATTTGCGCGGGAAACCATTTTCCATGACCACATTCTGTTACACATTAACGTATAAAAATCGATTTTTTTTCCTCTAAGGGAATGAGATTACTTCGTTAATTTGGCTGGCTAATTTCCAGGACGGACTAAGATCGGAGACCGACGCCATCGTAAAAGATTAAATTAAAATTTAACTCGCGAAATGTATGTTTCATGCAAGTTTAACGTGAGCGTATTGACTGTTGTTACAAATACCTTCGTTCCCTCCATTGATCCAAATGCTGTGGCGGTGAGAGGTGACAGCCGTAAGGTGATGTATCTATGTGATCAATGTTAAGGCTGCTTCATATTACTTGCAAAAAACATACGACATTCAGTGATCAACCAACACTTATCTCTTCAGTAGATAGAACGTGAAACGTACTAACAATCTGCATGCACATGGTGACCGTTCTCTTATTTCGGGTAAAACATCTGAGTTTATTATCACTAAAGTTTTCACTTTTTCCTTCCGTGTTCAAACAAATTAAGAGTTCTAAATCATGGGACAACTTCCTGTAGATATAGATATCGGAAAAGCAATGATTCATGATCCTGTGTTTTCACAAAAATCATATCGTGACATCTGCTAATGCAAGTCCTTTTTTGTAGTTGAGTGATGTCAGACTTCAATTCAATAACAAGGATATTCCTCCACGGCCAAAGCGGTTGTTTGAGTTAAATGGTACAGGCCTGCTTCCTCCAAAACGTCTGTGATGGATTCGGTCAGTTCCACTGTGTCTGAGATCATCTAGATTGTGTAGTGCGTTCTGAGGGGCACAAAAATTATCACTTTACTGAGAATCGAACCTTTACCCAGATGAGTTTGAATATCAACTCACATATGAAAACACAACCAGAAAGTGCAAAACAATGTATGACCTGTAAATCTAAGTGTTTTTGCGCGTTTAACGTGAAGTTAACATTCGGCAGGGATCCTCCCCGATAATGCGACTGAATTTGTTGATGATGTTGAGGCCTCCTTGTCGTCTAACGAACAAAAAAGAAAACCAACGTTCAGCTGTGTAATACCAACACCGAGCAACAAAACTCGACCAACGAAATTATCCTCCATTCGAAGAAATAAAAAATACCTCAAGCATGGACACCTCTTTCATCACTTGTTCGAAAGCGCGCCTTTCTTCCTCCTGTTTTTGTTTATGTAGCGCGATTTTCTCGGCAAATTTTCTTGGGTTCGCCATATTGGAAACGTACGACAGAGCGTGTGTTGTCAGACAAGCGGCGTTCCATTTGGTCACAGGGGGTCTGTCTGTTGACCAATCAACACCTAGGAAAACTCAATTCCGCTGAGTTCCTTTTGCGGAAAATGCAAATTCATTGCACGGCAATATTGGTGAAGATTGTTTATACTTGTCAGAATCAGCCAATTCATCGAAACACGCCAAAACTTACGTCGCCATTAATATTACTGCACTGATGGATGCTGAAGATTGCGAACTTCTGTTTGATAACGAAGTTCTCCTCTTTGTTGGCACTCCTCAGCAAAGAGGATTGCTGCTTCGTGAACACTTCGCCATTGATTCGATAATGTGTCGGGAATTGACCCATGTGACCTTTCGGCAGATGATACTCGCCCCAGTTGCGCTATGGTTCAATGACTTACAGTCAAGAGTGTTGGACTTTCATGGGAACTTTTTACAAAAAAACAAACGTAAAATGGACAATGACGTCACCTCCTAACGCTTTTGATGTGATTGTCTTTTTGACCCACGCAAATGGCTATATGTGAGGTTACATTTATATGATTTGCATACCTATATATGAATGAATGCATCAAATAGATGCCTTCAGTTAGCAAAGTGACAGATAGCCATCGGAAACGATACAAATGATAATTCTCACGACGGTAAAACTGATATTGGCTTTCACAGTTTAGGGCTAACTTCCGCAAATGTCTACTTAAATCGTTTTGAAAAATTTGAACTGATGCAAAATCGACGATAATTCTAAATGCATACCTAGCTTAAAAGCGTGGAGAAAAAGGTGAATCGTCCAGCTAATGAACAAGCTCATGCGCAAAAACATAAAGCAAGGCAGAAATTCTGTCTTTGTTGTGTTTCTCAAAGACACTTCATCAGTATCGGCCACTGAATGCATGAAGAACTTCAGCAAGCAAATAATCTTCCATTAGGTAAAAGAACACTACATACCTCAAGCCTAGACACAGGCAATCTCATTATGTCTTCAAAAGCACGCGTCCCCGCCTCTTGGTTCTGTTTGAGCTTCGCTATTTTGTCAGCAAATCGTCTCGGGCTCGCCATTTTGAAAACACGACGCGAGCGGATAGAATTCGTTCTGGACTGGTCTGCCTGTGGTGTAGCAATCGAACTGGCAAAAATTTTCGTATTCCCCATAATACACTTTGTTTGCCCCTCAAATTTTGCATAAACCATTGTTTTCATGATGATCTTGGGAATATGCAGATTCCCAAGAGTATTTAGAAACAATGGTTCAGGCAAAATTGGAATGGGGGCGGGGGGGAGGGGGCAAACAAAGTGTATTATGGAGAATGCGAAAACAGGGCCGAGAGGTTTTCGGCTGTGTTTATCTTCGGCCGCGGCTTAGCTTGGGCGTGAAAGTGTTCGTTCTAATGCACTCAAGCGTTGTCTGCGGCTCGCTCTATCCGTGAACGGCTCCTGTGACGACTTTTGCCGTTCATTCATCTGAGAAAAATGGTGAGCGCGAGTAATGAATCACGCAATGAAAAAGATTGGACCAGTTGGCCGCGAAATTAGCCGCGAACAAGTTATACGAACATTTCGCGTTTTATTTAAGCCGCACTCGTATAAATGGCCCAGTTCTCGTTTTATATAATCCACGGCTTATGTAAGTCGCGGATTATTTGCCTCGTATATTAATATCTAGCTCACGAACTGTCCACGCGTGTTTGTTATAAACAGTGGTTTTCAATAGACACTACCAAAAGGAGTCCAAAAGCAGTTTTCACCAGCGACGAATGTGATTGACCACTGCAATCCTAAGTATTGTAACCTTTACAAGTATGTAACGTCATTGTGGTTTCATTGATAGTGTCTGTCGGCCGGCGCATATGTTCGGAAAGAGCTAAGGCAGTGTCTGGCGAATCACATTGACGACGATATTTCCTTATGGTTACTGATGATATGAAAAAATATCAAGGTGAATTTCTGGCTAAACTGCAGAATACCCGCACATATTTGCATATGAATGGCGTGTATTCTGCAGTTACTCAGAATACTCCACCAGCACTTTGACCCATACGAGGAACGAACCGGCCAAGGAAAGAGCCAGGTGAGATATTGCATTGCGCTTTGCTCTTGGTGTTCTTAGCAGTGCGGTGGGCATTTCAAACCCTGACA
Source organism: Montipora capricornis (assembly GCF_036669925.1). Classification (NCBI taxonomy): domain Eukaryota; kingdom Metazoa; phylum Cnidaria; class Anthozoa; order Scleractinia; family Acroporidae; genus Montipora; species Montipora capricornis. The sequence continues at coordinate 26,325,470 of NC_090884.1, forward strand.
GACTCTCAGACTCTCGGAGATGATGAAAATACTATTTCATTATTGTTGGATTACTTCGTCTCGTTTCCTTTGGAGATATTAGCATAAGTTTATGTTACGTGAATTGAGTCAAAAGTTAAAATGCGCACCATCAATGGAAACCACCACCACCACCCCCCCCCCCCCCCCACACAAACACAAACACACCCCGGTCCCGGGAAAGGGTGGGGGAATTGACAGAGTACCAAGGCAAAAAGCATCATTTTGCCCACCTCCTGGGCGGAAACTGGGATCACATTCCTTTACCTCAAGGGCAAGAATGTCCAAAGTCATACCAAGCTAAGATGGGGAAAACAAATTTCAGCTTCTTACGCTGGATAGCTAAAGTAAATAACTGAAAGACATTTGAGTCTTACTGATTTTTAAGTCATAAGATCGCAATTGAAACTAAACTGTGATATTACACCTTTGTTGCCTAATGACTGTCGCTGACGGTGGAACGGAGCCACTTACCACTTGGTGCTTTTGTGATCCGCACGCACTGGAAGTGAAACTACTCTACTCTACTAGGCAGTCTGTCTTTTCAGAAGCAATCATATCACCGAATTAGGGTCCACCACTAATACACCATGATTCTTCAATGTCCAAAGATGCTGATTTACGACTCGATTTACCCTCTAGTCATACAAGTACCTTATTGACGATGTCTTTTCACATTGCTAAGGTGTTTGACCCACATTTCTACTTCACAAGTAGAGGGCAAGTTTTGCTTTGCCAGCAGGACTGGTGAATTTCTTCAGAAGTAAGCTCTTCAAAAAAAGCTCCGTATCTTCCTTGTGCTTCTCTTGTGCCCGTGGTGTTCCACATCAAATTTGGTCTAATTTCCCACCCCACGGGACAAATTCCTGTTCAAAAGTAATTTCATTCCCATATTTTCCCCCACCCTTTCCCGGGACCGGGCGGGGGTTGGGGATTTCCATTCACTGGTGCATTACATTAGCTCGAGTCCACCTCTACCCCTGAGATACAATAGATTTATGAAAGACAGGTCAATTAATCAGGTGACTTGAAATTTTATTTTCTCTCCTTATACATTTTTAGACATGTATCAAAGACGACGAAGTGGGATTGATGGAGAATTAATCGCAAGACTCTCCCTGTCCCCACCAGGAAGTGGATGTGGTTGTCTGTCACGTGATCCATACCAACATGGCGGATGATGAAGAGGACTGCAAACGGAGGCCCATAGCTGATCCGTATGGACCTCGATTGATTGAGCTACAGCGCGGAGAAAATGGATTCGGATTTAATGTTCGTGGGCAGGTATCAGAGGGGGGACAGCTCAGGTCCATAAATGGCGAACTTTATGCACCTTTGCAGCATGTCAGTGCTGTTTTGGAAAGTGGTCCGGCCCATTCTGGAGGAGTTCGCATCGGAGACAGAATCATTGAAGTGTAAGACGTTTAATTTTGTTTAATATGTTCTGTTTCTTGGGAAACCTTTACAGTCTTAAATTAACATGGTTCTATATTGTAGTTCTTTGGTACCGATATTGTGCGTTTAATTTCAATTTAATTTACCATGCACGTACAGCTTTTATTATTATCACACAGTAATATAATTAATCTTTCTTAACACTACGCTTATATGTATATACTTTTGTCATTTGTTGCACATATTTTCTTTAACTTGAAAGGAACAATCTTTAAATGCGGGTCACTCCGATTGTTCTTGATTTGATTATATGTACAACTGTAACAGTTTTGATTTCTAAATTCGAATGTTTGTGCCAAATTTTACGTTTTAAACTGAGATCAGTAGATCAAAAGGTCAATTTGGTTTTTCCAGCTTTCATTGGACGTAATAAACACACAAATTCTTCATAAATGATGTATCTCATACCGAATCAGTTGATGAGGGTTTTTTCTTTTTTCCTCAGTAGCCATTTCATTTTATTATCCCAAGTTCAAAGCCCATTTTCACCCTAGATGCAACGCGATCATTTGTTATTATTTTGAATCTCAAATAGCGTATTCCAATTTGCCAACTATTTTTGTTGAGCGAGGTTGTGCTTTTGAAAACAAGAAACATTGCCATTAGCCTGATAATTGTGTCGTTTACCAAGGTGATTTTGACAAGTGAAACTACTAAAATTACGTTTAATCTTTATGCAGTTGAGTGATTTAGATCTTGCAGAATCACCAGAGTGGGATTTTTAGAGTTCGGCTATTCAGCTAATGAGCTAGGTGACATTATTTCAGTGCTGAAAGGCATGGCTTTTGTCAGCTTCGATTAGTTTGTTCAGATACCTGGAACGCAGAAGTAAAATGCTCTTGTAAAGATGCTTGTGCTCAAAAGAGTGGCAGAGGTTGCTGTCTTTGTGGCGCGGGGAGCAAAATGTGTTCGCCACGGCAATCCATTGTTTTTCAATACTATTGGACTTCAAATAGAAATATTATAAACAAATATAGACATAAAATACTACAATAAAATTTTGAAATGATAAGTAGAGAACGCATTCAAACCAGGACCTCAAAGATTTATCGACGGATAGCTTCTAACAATGAAGATTCTGAAAGGCTTTCTGACATTTCTCAAATTTTTGTAATTTGGTGATCCACAAAATCATGCGGGGCGAGCGATGCATTCAGGGTGAAAATGGACCTTTCAATTTTATTTGCAATCAGTAATTATAAAAAATGGCAATTACTTTAAATGCTTTGTTTGCACCCATGTGACATGGCGGCCATGTTGAATGGCCATACAATACAATTTATTTTTGCAGAATTTGCATAATAATTAAGTTTAGTTTCCAGCAAGAGACATGTTATTGTTCTTGTCATTCAACATGGCTGCCATGACGTCAGATACAAACCATCAACGCTGAGTTTGAAAAAACATCTGGCAGTTCAATCAGAAGTCAAAGTCATCATGTCTTTTTCCATCTTTTTCATCTTTGCATCCGATCTGGTTACTAAGCTAGGAACGTTAAGCTTACGTTATTATTGTAGTGCAAATCTATGGAAAAACTGTGTTGAATGAGGAAATTCCTTTCTCAAACTCGTTAATAATTATTATTCATACGGTCATTAGCTAATAGACCTTATTCACGATGGCTGCCATGTTGGATTTGCTATTATCATGTAAATTAGCCATGCATGTCTGAGGGGGCAAACAAAACAAGTTCGAGAGGTTATAACAAACATCTTAGCCACACAGATGATTTGTTTCTTCTTCATTGAATGTTTATCACCTAAGTAGTAAAATAGAATGATTACACAAGTTACTTTGATATTTTTTTTTGGTGAAAAATAAGCAGATAATGAAGTAGAAAGTCCAAATGTCAAAGGCAATCAAATATACTGTTACAAGATGTAATCTCTAGGCTGACACGTGACATGTGAAATGTTATATTATCAGGGCTTTTGCCTTAAGAAAACTTACTTGTATCATCCTATGTTGATGTGCATGTCCTTTGGGAAGACGAATTGTAACATGGTGGCAGCGGTGGGATTTCTGCCTAGACTAGAAGACAGTATGGAGCCGATTTTACAACTCACCCGAAAAAATGAATCCTGGAACTGGACAGAGGAGCAAGACAAGGCATTCAAAGAGGTCCAAAATATGGTTACAAAAACACAAATCTTGAGTTATTATAACCCGTCCAGTCACCTAACAATCCAGTGTGACGCTAGCCAAAAGGGTGTAGGCGTGGCCCTCCTTCAGAATGGGAAACCAGTGACATACGCCAGCTGTGCTCTATTCGATGCCGAGACGCGATACGCCCAGATAGAGAAGGAAATGCTCACTATTGTTTACGCACTGGAGAAATTCAACCAGTTTACATTCGGGAGGCATGTCACAGTTTACAGTGATCACAAGCCTCTTGAAGCGATCCTCAAGAAGCCCCTCGCATGTGCGCCAAGACGCCTGCAAGGAATGATTATGAGGCTTCAAAAGTATGATCTGGAAGTTCATTACGAAAAGGGAACAGAAATGCATATTGCAGACTTCCTATCCTGCGCATACCTGCCAAGCATGGAGCACCCAACGAGAGCAGACTTCGAATATGTCAATGTGACCAGTTTCTTACCCATCTCAGACCAGCGACTGCAGGAGATCAGAGACAAGACAGAAAGGGATTAGACACTGCAGATCCTTAAGTCTGTGATCCTCCAAGGTTGGCCCGCTGAAAGAAATGCAGCACCGGCACAAGTAGCACCATACTATAGCGTACGAGACGAGCTATCAGTGCAAGACGGACTCATATTCAGAAGTGAGAGAGTTGTCATATAGAAAGCCTTACGCGGAAACATGAAGCAGAGGATTCACTCATCACACATGGAGCTGAGTCCTGCCTAAGACGTGCACGGGAATGCATTTTTTGGTCAGGCATGATTGCTGAAATCAAGGAGATGATAGCTGCCTGTGAGACCTGTAGAAAATATGAGAGGTCCCAACCAAACCAGCTATTGATGCCACTTAACACCATCCAGACCATGGGAAAGGATTGGTGTCGATCTTTTCACGTTTGACAACAGAGTTTCTCATCACCGTCGATTATTTCAGCAATTACTGGGAAATAAATAAACTCAACAACACCCTAGCCAGCACAGTGATTCTGAAACTGAAGAGCCATTTTGCAAGATACGGATGCCCTGACCAAGTAGTCAGTGATAATGGGCCACAGTTTGACTGCGAAGAATTCCGAAAGTTCGCAGAGAAATGGGACTTTGAACACACCCCAAGCAGCCCTGGCAACAGCAAAGCCAATGGGAAAGCAGAATCTGCTGTAAAGACAGCAAAGAGTCTTCTATGTAAAGCACTCGATAGCAATGAAGATCCCTACATGGCGATCCTCGACTACCGAAACACGCCAACTCAAGGAATGGATTCGAGCCCAGCACAAAGACTCATGAACAGGCGCACAAAGACTCTGTTGCCAACCTGCGGAAAATTACTCCAGCCAAGAGTAACATACCCAGAGATAGACACGCAGAACCTAGTGAAGCGACAAGAACAAATATTTCAATGTGACATAGTTAGGATGAGGCCGTTCCAATCAAGGGACAAGGTATGGAAGAAAACAACTGTCAGAGCTCGCTTAGACGAAAGATCATAAACTGTAGAGACGCCAGACGGAGGTGTTTACCGCAGAACCAGAAGCCATCTTAGAAAAACACCAGAAAGAGCGGAGGATGCATCCAACCATGACAGTAAAGGTTTGGAGAAGGGGATAAGATCCTCAGGTGAGCAGAACTCACGATCAGAACCAGCTGTTAGTCTACCAAGCCCAAAGGAGGCCGAGCAACAACAGCAAACCAGCGAACCACCTAAAATGGTTGCACCGAGCCCTGCCCAACCAGGACCAGTGAACAACCAACCTACGAGACCTCAATGCTCGAGGAGACCCACCAGTTACCTGAAAGACTTTGTCTGCAAATAGAATAGGCAGACAATTTAACAATCTGGACTGCCAATTTCATATTGATCCCACTAGGTCATCAGACTTTGATTTTTTGATTGCTGTTTTGATTTTTCTAGAAAGGACTTGACACGAACGCTGATCAATATTTAAGACATCTCATAATTGATTCGTCGCTATACCAGTTATTTTTATTTTATTATTATTTTTCTTCAAAAAAGGAGGGATGTTACAAGATGTAATCTCTAGGCCGACATGTGACATGTGAAATATTATATTATCAGGGCTTTTGCCTTAATAAAACTTACTTCTATCATCCTATGTTGATTTTCTGCAATTTGCCTTTTTTCCAGTGTTTGCCCCCCAGCATAACACATGGCTAATTTGCATGACAATTTGAAAACAACAACCTTTCACACAGCAAAGCTGAAAGACTCACAAGAGCACATTGTCTTCCCCTCGAAACATCGCTAAAGCGATCGCCACCTTGATAAATACTTCCGCCAGTGCATAAATATTTGCAATTTGACATTACAAAACAACACTTACCACTTCCTTGATCTGAGTTCTACACAATCATGCACATGTCTGAAGCAGGCACACTTTAGGAAATCCTTACGCTGGCCTAAACCATTTCATGTTCAGAAAATGACAACTTCCGGACAAACATTCAAGCAAATCGAGATTTTGGACGCTTGTGAGAATAGAGTTGCTGCTTGCTGGTTGATTGACAGCTACCTTATTTTCTTTAGGAATGGTGAAAATGTGGAAGGTGCAACTCATAAGCATGTGGTGAATTTAATTAAAAGAGGAGGAGACAAACTGACTCTAGTTGTAATATCTGTCAGTCACAATGAGGCAGAAAAACTCGATAGCGAGAGTTCATCTGGAGAGTATTATGACTATTCTGAGAGGCACGTTATTCCTATATCAATACCAGAAACAAGACAAGTCACAAGTGATGGTGAAACGTACGTGGTAAGAAACACTTTATCATGAATTTTACATGCTCTACATATAAGGAGGCTCGAAATAGTTTCTCCTTTTTTCACACAAATAGGGTAATCGCATCAAGATGAAATTTGGCCAGGATATTAATTAAGTAGCCATCATAGAATTCTCAGATCACATTTTCCTCCAAAGTTCTGTTAACATACATGGCAGCAATATAAGGCATTTCTTTGAGCCTTAAAGTCAACATATAATTATAGTCTTTTTTGAAAAAATGGGACAGTGAAATCTGCGGTTACAGGGTTACCAGATACTATATTTACTCGAATAAGCACGGCAGCACTTAGTTAATATTTCACGCCTCCTTTGATAGTCACCATTTGACTCTTATGGCATTTTACTTAGGGGACGTTCGATTGACCCTATCCCGGAATAAGAATACATGGAGTGATGATTAAAATGGTATGTTTGGCGCCCTTTGAAGCAGCAAGGATAATGAAAATATGTTTAAAATAGCGTTTTAGCGGATGTTTGACAATTTTAATGTGAATCTCCTTAAAAACAAGGGATTTCTACCTAATGTTACTTATTTTCTTAGTCCGGAATACGGTCAATCAAACGCACCCTTATTGGACGAGCAGTGAAATACACTTTGAACTGAAGAACATTGCTTTCAATGCAAAAAAATTCCCCATGCTGTGTTAGAGTTACATTTTAATGTTCTTTTACAGCGGCGCTTATTCGAGGGCAGTGCTTTTTCGGGGGTGGTGCTTACTCAACAAAATCTTTAAGCCAAGTTTACAGAAAATCAGGGACCGTTTTTTTTCACCTACAGAACAATTATTGTTTTTAAATTTTAGAGACAGCTATTTTTAATTAATTTAAGTAAACATGCAAAAAATGAAAAAAAATTACTGTCTGGGAGCAGAGATATAAACAAGTGAAGTTGCGAAATCAAGAAAAATGTGGGGGTTTACAAGATCGGAATTTGTGCATGCATCACTTGCTCATTCGAGTCTGTGCGTGAGTGGAGCTACAGGCCAACACAGGCAGATTTAAGTGTTTGGGGAAACCTTTTCGTAGGCAATTAGAGTCTGTGCACAAGTGGAGCTACAGGCCAACACAGGCAGATTTAAGTGTTTGTGCAAACTTTTCGTAGGCTCATTCGACTCTGTGCGTGAGTGGAGCTACACGCCAACACAGGCAGATTTAGGCCATGTCCACACGTATCGGGAAATTTTTTTTGCCGCAAATATTGTTTTGCGGATACGAAAATTTACGCTTCCACACGCAGCGTATTCGAATCGTTTACAGCCGTCCACACGTATCTGATTGTTTCCGGAAATTTTCTCATTTCCTCTAGTGCCCAGTTCTTTTGTCGGAGAGAATCCTGAAATGAGCATGCACATAATTGCGATTTGGCGTCATTTCTTCCGCGCCATAGCTACTGAAAGGTGTAACCAGTCGAAGCTTGTAGTTTATCACTCGAAAAATTGTCTAAATCTTCTGAAAAAGTCAAGAAAAAGTATGCTGATACATATAAATGGACCGATGATGAAGTTGAACTACCGCTGACGGTCAAAAATCTCAAAACATCCTGCCGATCTCTTAAGTATTGGTTGTGTAAATTTATCACAGTTGCATTTATCTGAACGCATGATATCAAACTAGAAATCAGAGCAATTAACAAAGAAGACACAACATTGCTGTACGCCATGTTTGTTTAATGCTCGCCATGAAGACTGGATCCAAGAGAATGACGTAAGCGTATTCGCAAATTTCCGGATACGACCGTCCACACGTATACGTATTCGTATCGGATAAAAAAATTTCCACTCTGGGGAGCGTTTTCAAAAATTTCCGGATACGGCCGTAAAATACGCTGGATACGTGTGGACGCAAGCCGTATTTGTAAAAAGAAATTGGCGTTTTCACAAATTTCCAGATACGTGTGGATGATGCCTTAAGTGTTTGTGATGTATATTTATATTTCATCGATATACCGGTAATAATAAGAAGAAATGTGTGTGAAATTCTTTAATTCCCGGTGATGCATTTTGAATCATGACCTGATGCAAGCAGCTTTAGAATTGCGTGTGTGGCTTGCACTGGCACACACACAAAAAAAACGCTTCGAAAACCCTTTCGAGGTTCCTTAAACTAAAACATCCAAGTAAGGATTGGCCACTAGTCTGGTCAGGAAGGCTATTACATGTATTTGACCTATCATAATTTCATTTACAATACCACGAGGCATTCAGTTAGTTGAATGTTCAATGGGCCTGTATGTTAAATAAAGATTGTTGAATAACAACATAAAATGTGTGAATCCCAAAATAAATTAATGCTTTTCCCCCTCTCTTTGTTATAAACCAGGTTTATAATATATATATGGGAGACAAGCACATTTGTTCAAGGAGATATAAAGAATTTTCAAACTTGCACAATAAGGTTAGTGAGACATTTTTGTCAAGGGACAAACCTATGAAGAAAGTTACTGTTGTAGACAGCTTGTAGTGCAGTGAAGCTCTTAAAAATTTTATCTCTATTGGCTAGTATAAGGAAATGTAAGATAATAATAATAATGTAATAGTGTTTACAATTTGTGGGAGGTTCTTAGGACTTCCATTTGTAGGAAAATTGTGACCTCTTGAAGAGGTGTCCTGATATACATGTACAGTGTATCAAAATTCGATGTCATAGAGAATCAAACCAAAGCATGATAGTGTATTATGCATTCCAATTTTTTCTAGGTTCTAGGTTTAAAATTTTTCGAACCAGCCCATTACTTCAATAATAAAAATTATTATTTTGATTTTTCTTTGACTGCAGACCGAATACAAAAAGGTACTGCCAGTAAATTTTTCTTTTATCTTTTAATTTGAAAATTAGCCAGACTAGCTTAATTTGTTTTACAGCCACGTTATTTTTCAATTTTACACATGCTAACGAGGCAAGTACAGTGTAAGGCCTATTAACACAAGGACAAAAGAATAAGATATTGGTGGCCATTTTTGCATTAGGTCAATGTATACAATGTATTATATAATATTCATTATGATAATCTGAAATAAAGTACATGTATCTCCATACTAATCATTTAAGAATCAAGTTTCAGCGATCATGCTGGCTAATTAAATTGCTCTTTAATATCCAAGTACAATATATGTACATATAACCACTACTGTTACAATGTATGTGCTTCCATTTCCTCTTAATTTTAATTAGTTCTTGAAACATACATTAGATAGGGGGATTCCTCCTGCCATGTACAGTAAAAGCTGTGTTTCTTTGCTTAAGAAATGCTTTTGAAGATCTGATACAACTAGTACTTTATTCTGAGCCTAATGGTTTGTTTCTTTGTCTGTCCCTTTCCATTTCATACATGTAAGTGAAGAGCTGATTTTATAATTTGGTACAACTGTGGTATAACAAAAAAAGGCCGGGAATTTAAGTAGTCATTGCTTTCTTTTTCAGCTGAAAAAAGAGTTTAGAGACTTCCAGTTTCCAAAGTTTCCAGGAAAATGGCCATTCCATTTGTCTGATCAGCAGCTAGAGAGCCGTAGAAAAACTTTGGAGTCCTACCTTGAAAAAGGTCAGATACTGTATCTCATTGGTTTCAATTGAGCAACTTACATGTAATTAGACACAAGTCATATTAGTGGTTAAAATGCAGAATGGAAGGTTGCTACATGTACAATTCGGGTCAAAAGACTTTAATTGGACACTTGTCCAAACAGTAGAGAATCTACTGTACATGCTTCCCAATTGTTGTATGAGCAACGCATGTTCTTCTTTTGCTGCCTTTTTCATGGCCCCTTCTCCCCAGACGATGTTGAAACATGCGAGCGATCGATAAAGGGATCTTGATTTCAGAGACGGTGAAAGATCAACATTGTTATGGGGGAATGGGGAAAAGCGGGAATTGTCCCAACAGTTTTGACCAGGATTGTAGGTCAGCAATATTTTATTTTATATCAGTCTTATGATGCTGCAGATCAGTCTGATGAGCTCTCTGGAAAGCTGCTTCTCAATGTTCTATTAAGCTGTTTCCAACAGAGAAAATTGGTAATATACATGTAGATATTAGCTTAACTGGAGTGAGTGCTTGACATGTTTCTGCTGATATTACACTCACATTTTGGTAGGGATTTAAACGTTATTAAAGGTCAGATATGGTTCAATCTGGGAAAGACATTGTAGTTTTATGAGTACATGTAGTTAGTCCTTTTAGTTTTAATTACTATCATTATAGTTAAAATAAATCATTTTAACTTTTTTTCAGTGACTTCAGTGAGAGTAATAGGGGAATCTGATTATGTGGAGGAATTTTTGAAATCATCAGATAACCACATTACAGTAAGCAAAAGAGCTCAATAATGATAGTCTGGAAAGTCTTTGTGCCTGCTTTAGGATGGCAATAATTATTATTTTTATACATGTACCTCCTGTATTGAAATAAGAAAATGAGATAAGTGTTTTGTTACTTGTCTGAGTAAAAGACCACAGAAATGTTGCAATTTTTTGTCCGTCATTTTTAGGATAAAGATAGACAGCGTCGTGTTTTTAACTAGTCAACAGTTAAGCAGTTAGATCCTTAATTTTTAAGCCTTATATTTTTGTTGCTTGTTTATCTTACATAGTTCGGAGATACTAGCATTTGCATGTGCTACTCTACAATAAAAGAAAGTTACATACATGTCTGTAATGTACATGTATGTATGTAGACTCCATTAGAGTCTAGACTGTAGACTGTAGACTGCTTTTACATGTAGCCTAATGTAGTGACCTGTGGCCTTTGTAATTCAGTCAAAGACTACAAGATAGGGTGATTAGCACAGCCATCTATTCTATTTTTAGTATACACTAAAACAGTAGATACCATAGCATTCCACTCTTTGACTGTCTACTCAAACTCCAAATATCCTTTCATTATATTTACCTCCAAGCAGCTTGTGTGGGATTTCGGCCAGAAAATGGTGTTATCTTTACTGGAATAAATGAGTCAATTAAAAGTGATCTGTTTTGTGCTCTATTACATGTATCTCGATCTGTTTTGGTATGTACTAAAACAACTATTCACCTCTGTGTTGGTTGCTAGTGGTCCAGATATTTACGTCGCTCACTAAATATCCACCACTAGCCAACTCCACTTTGGTGAATAGTTGTTCAATATTGTATTCTATTCACTGTCCAAAATAATAAACTAGTAAGTTTTTTGGTGAGGCATGCAAATCTTCCCAAAACCACATCTCTGATTTTGCATTGAAATTCAATGTTTTAGCCCATTTCCATTTTTTGACTGTGATCCTTTTAAATCTGCTATTTGTTCATCAGGGGGAAGATAAAGAAGACGGTGATATGAAAGTTGAATTGAGAATATCTTTGCCAGATGACTCTGTTACAACTGTGACAGTTCCAAAGTGTCAAAGAACAGATGATGTATTTAAGGTAAATAAAAA
>NC_090884.1:26342286-26354786 GCF_036669925.1 Montipora capricornis
ATGCGAAATGAAATGCTTACAGTCTGTACTGCCATTCTCGGTTCTTAACCAAAAAATGCTACAGTGTCTTTCACAGAACTGAAATGAATGAAAATCTTCTCAAAATTATTGGACTGTTTGCGATAATTTTCCGTACGTTGTATTTGTTAGGTATTGATATCGGAAACTGCGTGCATGATCTCAATTTTAAAATGAATAATGATTTTGGTTATATATACGAAGGATGTTTTCAAAGTTATCAAAATTGTATAAGCTTTTTGGGGAGTTCAATTTGTGAACTCAAACTCTACTCATGTATGGCAATGAATTCAGTTATCAAACAAATACAAATAACTTTATTAGGGCTCCCGTATGGGGATCCTCCGACCTAATTTACAATGTTAAACTACCGGTAATCAATACTAGTCTACAATAACTTACAATAAATAATAACCTACTGAGGTAAAAAAACCTCCATAAAATAAGAATTGATTAGTTAACTAATTAATCACTTCTGAGATGGCTTCTCAGACTACGTTTAAAAACACTCAAACTAGAGAGATTGCGCAACTCTCATGGCAACGAATTCCATGTGTCTGCGCCGCGATACTGGAACGACTTTTCGCTGTGCGGCAATGAGGAAGATTAAGATCGTTTGTGTTCCTGGTGTTTTATCTATGAACCTGGGACCTCTTCTGAAACATATTTTTCAAATAGCTACAGTAGGTGCCTGATTATTCATACGTTTGAAGTCTAAAAGCCTCGCGTACTGGAAGCACTTCAACTCTTTGAGAGTAGGTATGTGTTATATGTGTTCAAATTTCTTTTTCTCACAATAAAATGAGTAAAAACGAATAAGTTGATAACAGTCAAAAGAATAGATTCATCAAACATGTGACAAATTCTGCTGATCATTGCTGGTTTGTGTGCTCATTAAAGGATAGATTCTTATCTACTATCACACCAAGGTCTTTTATTGAGTCAATAACAGGCAGTTCCTTTCCTAGAAATGTTAAAGGCACGATAGATGTTTGCCCCAGCATTCTGTTGGAGCCAAATTAAACACACAGAACTTTGTTTTATCAGGGTTAATAAGGAGTCGGTTTTCGCAACACCAGAGAGCAACTCGATTCACGATTCACGTCCTCTATGAACATCCTTGTCAGAAAATGAGATGTATAGCTTTGAATCGACGCTACAAACACAGGTCACATTGAATGAGATAAATTTATATAGTTGAAGTGCGGGTACATACAATTTTATTTAAATGTGCAGCCATTAAGTCTTTTCACTGGAACACATGGCCCCAACAAATTGACCTGCTCCCAACTGAGTGACTTCATATCTCACTTGGTAAAACATTGCACCGGCATCGCAGAGGTCATTGGATTGAATCCCGTTGAAGGCACCTGTATCTTCAACAACAACAACAACAACAACAACAACAACAACAACAACAAGCTTTATTACCAAAATAAAAAAGTTAAAGTTTACAATAATTTATAATATATTAATACAAAAAAAGGTAATAACTAAAAAGCTAATCGAGCTGAGTAAAACTAAGTAATGTTTAAATAGAGGAGGTAGGTTGGCACTAAAGCATGAGTAAATTACATGTAATTGGTCGATAAAAAGAGACGAAAAGGAAAAATAAATGAATAAATAATTAAATAAATAAATAAATAAATTCCAGTTGAAAACTCATGAGCAGTAAGACTGTAAGATGTTTAACTTGACTTTGTTTTTAAACGTTTTAAGGGGGAGGTGTTAAATGCTTTCTTCAAGGTGATTCCAAACTTTTACAGCTGCAAAGCAAATGTTGAATTTACCATAGTTTATTTTGAGGTGTAGCATAGGTGTACCATAGTTTGTTTTGAGGTGTAGTTTCTTCAGTTGTCTACACGAGACAATTGCTTAAATTGTCCATAGAAGTGTGATGATTACTTCTCCCTTTCAACAGGTCACATTGCCGGAAGGCATGTGTACACTGACCACAAGGCCATCACCTGCTTTTCTTAATTGCTAGTGTCCGTGGTAGTTCTTACAACTCATAACGTTCCGCACAAATTAGTGCTTAAAATTGATGTCTCTCTCATGTAGGCTGTTGGCGACCTAAGAAGGCGGAAGTTGTTACCTGGAAAAAATGTACAGAAACTTAAAGATCTACAGGCAGGGAACAAAAAGAAAGAAGTAAGAAGCAATGTTGTTTGAATTAATTTTGAAGGAAGCTTGTTTGCCGGTATATGTGCTCAGAAGATTATTCAACGGAACTATACAGATGCACACATAACCAATTTTAGGATGCTTAGAAGCCAGGAATTCATGCCACAATTTATGAAAAGTCATCCAGAAAGAAGCAGTATTTTTCCATGGGCACTTAACGTTAAAACGAAACATACACGCATTGTTAGTATTTTTATGTCAAGGGCACTGACCAGCGTGGCAAATCGTGGACATCTGTACTTGGCATGGGTTTCAGCATTTGTTGTATCATTTCTTTTGCCGTGGAAAGCCATGCTACTCAAACGCTGCAGTCATTTTCATCAGCATCATCATTTTATGTTGCTTTCCATCTCAAGTGGGTACGGTGATGCATGGTATGTTTCCCTTCCATTTCTGCCTTTCCATGGCATCTTCAACCGAGCGATTGCAGAGCATCATGTCTTCAGGTACTAGGTAAATTGACCATGTTTTGCAAGGCCTGTAGCCCCTCTATTTTGCCCATCTATTTCAATATGGATAATCCGGTCAATCCAGTTGTCACTTCTTTTTAAAGTACATGTCCTAACCATCTCAGGCGTCTACGCGTCTACGCCCGAGAACTAGGTCTAATCCAACCAAGCCAGGCTTCTTGCAAAGTAGTAAAATAAGCTAATGTGCAAGAAATGTGTTTTGTAGTGAATAACCTCAGATAGAAGACTAGGAAGTCGCTGTTTCAGGCCCTGGTGAGACCAAAACACCGAGGGTTCTGAAATACTTGAGAATAAAGTCCTGCCATTAAAACCACATCGAAAAATATCCCCGACTTTTTAGCCTTCTCAAATAAGAACGAAAGTATATAGTTTCTTGTGTGGTGGACTGGCCTTTGCTTGGTTTGCAAAATGCTTGGAGTTGCTAATAAGGAGTTTTGGGCAACAGAGGGCAACCGGAAGTGGACTTTTGGTTTTGCCCAATTTTTCAAGGGAATCCTCACTCCCGCTTTCCCTTCTTTAAGAGGGTTTTCAGTGAAATCTATTTTATCAGACGGTGACCTGCTGAGACCCAATTGCAACCAGTCACAGCGGAGCATTTCTGTGTAAAGGAAACGTGTAACAAGTTTACTGCATTACTACATTTACTGATAGGGAGGCGCGCTGGCCTCATGGTTAGTGTGCTCGACTTCGG
The DNA here is from genome assembly GCF_036669925.1 of Montipora capricornis. Taxonomy (NCBI): domain Eukaryota; kingdom Metazoa; phylum Cnidaria; class Anthozoa; order Scleractinia; family Acroporidae; genus Montipora; species Montipora capricornis. The sequence goes on from NC_090884.1 coordinate 26,345,650, forward strand.
AGTGAATGGTCCGGGTTCGGGTCCTGGCCGTGGACATTGTTTTGCTTCCTTGGGCAAGACACTTTACTCCCTCGGTGCCTCTCTCCACCCAGGTTTATAAATGGGTACCAGCGAAATGCTGGGGATAACCCTGCGATGGACTAGCATCTCATCCATGGGGCAGTAGGAATACTCCTAGTCGCTTCATGCTACAGAAACCGGGGATAAGGTCCGGCCTGATGGGCCATTTGGCTTGTAAGCTGACTATTTTTTTACATTTACTGATGAAGGCTTTTAGTAGTCAGTTGAAACCGTAAGTGACCACATCAAAAGGCAAAGGAGAACTTTATTGTTACTGCTTTACCTTAACCATCTAACTTTTCTACGACTAGACTAGATGAAAGAATTCAAATTAGTTGGCTAATTGATTGATTTTGCCTTTGCAGTTTCTTGATATTGCCAGGACACTAGAAGGTTATAGAACTGTTGTGTTTCCTCACTGTGCATGCGATGCAAGAAAACAAGGGCATGTCATCGTCTCGATAAGTCTTGACAGTTTCCGCTTACAAGCCTGCTCAGATCAGGGTGAAAGACAGGTTATTATTCCTTACATCTTGTTGAATTTGGAAGTGGGCAAATCACTTTGTGGGCGAAAGGAGCGGATACCCTTTACAGATGGTGGGATTCGATCCATGTTGTGCAGTTTTGAAACATCGCTCGTGAATTGCGTTACGATATCTTTAACGCTATATTTCGATGGAATCTTGTTAATAATATATCTTTCTTTCCTCCGTAAAATATTTTGGTGAATGAACTTATGAGTTGGCGAAACGACTTGATTGTAGGCGGATCTCCTTGTGGGCGAAACGACCATAAACTGATAACTGCGCATTTTCCTCAAGGTCTGAAGTCGCACTGTTACGCAGTTATTAGCCTTTTTACCACCCCTTGCAAGTGACAAGTCCGTTCTTGTGGAATGTGCTTTAGCTTGATTGTGGGTGTTGTTTGTTCGTAGGATCAAGAGCACACGTTTGACTGGGAAGAGGTGACTCAATGGGAAGCTGATCAAGAAGCCATGGCATTCTGCTTTGAATACGCCAAAGAAGGCAAGAAGCCAAAATGGGTCAAAATTTACTCGCAATATGTACGTATTGGCATTCTTCTTTTTTGCGTTAGTTGGTACAGGAATGGTATAAACTTTGTGCCCCTTATCATCTCTCTCAGCCACTGTTTGTCAAAATGGATAAAGGGGTTTAGTTTCCAAAGACCTGTGGCGCTGCGTCGGTGGGGGAGTGAAACGCAGAAATTGGTTTATAAACTGAGTTGATATGGTAAATTGACCACCGTAGAGAAATTTGAAAGCTGACGTTTTGAGCTTTGTCAGAGCAAAGGGCTAAGGCTTGAAACGTCAGCTTTCAAATTTCTCAACAGTGTTCAACCAGATCAACCCAGTTGACAAAACCCATCACTGTTTTTGCTCAAGGGTATGTTGATCGGTGATATTAATTGCGTTCGACGTCAGGGAAACGCATACTAGTCGTGTCGCTCTTTCTGGATGCTGTGCGATTTCAGGGTTTTGGGCGCCATCTTGGACGGGTGAGCCTCGAGCCCATGTAGCAGTCATCTACAACTTTCCAGTATACACAATATAAGCGTTTGTTCAGTTTCGTTCTGCATTGATCACTGCCTGAAAGCACCCCACAAGCTCACTCCCCCTGAATATTTCTGGGCCATCAATTCAATAAAAAGTATTGTACTAGAGATAAAACATATCTTACTAATCATTGATTATTACTAGTGTGTAGTAGGCGATCGCTTGTCGTACATTTTTGAAAGCTAAAAAAGAGACTTTCACCGAATGTTTTGTTGCATTTTTTGTTAGCCACTACGAACGTGTATTTATTCTTAGGATGGGAGTCAAAGCTCGCTAAATCCTCTATGATGGGATCATTCGAGTAACTGAGTGTGTATTTTGTTGCAGTTTTTGTACATGAACGCCTGTGTGGATAGAGTTATCAATGAGACTGAATGGAATGAAAAGGTAAATATTAAGATGGCAACTTGAAGATTACACTGCGAACGCGAGTTTGCGAATTTGAGATAGTCACGTCTGCAAAACGCTGGCTCCTTGTTTATTGCCATGAAAAGGTTTCTCTAGTACTGGGAGGGATTGGTCAGCGGAATTTAATGCCTGCGGAGGTGACAAGGCAACTTTCAAAAACTCATTAATGATTCATGAGGCTAACAGCCTATCAAAACATCTATGGAGGCAGTGTGGCCCAGTGGTTAGGGCGCTTGCCTTGAGATCCGGAGATCTCGTTCCCAAACATCTCTATTGTCTGTGGCCAATATGGCCGCCGCGCGAATAAGGCCCATGTAATGACCTTTGTTAATTACCCAGAATTCGCGGAGTACGTGTCCCAATGTCGTTCGCATAAACAAACCTGACTGTCCCTTACAGAAGATCGAAGGTGACGCGTTGTAATCACGTGAAATTCACACAACTATTCAATTTGTCTGCCCTTCGCTACACGCTAGGCTTTACTTGCATGTTCCCCTTCAAAAGACTATGAAGAGTATCAGTACACTTTACTCTGGAGACCATTTTCTACCGAATGGGTCATAATATTCGCGCTGAGTTATTTACCGATAACGAAATTCTCTCTTCTCGAATGTTGATACTCGTTTTGCCTTTTTACCAAACAAAATTACAATTTGACCTAGTATTTTGTGCCGCAATTAAACGTTGATGCCCTCACAGTAAGAGTCGAGGTTCTCTGAAAGGCTGACTTGTTTTAGGAGGGTATTTCACCTCTACAACCAAGCAAAGAAGAGGAAAATGGATCAATGGAAGAAACAACGGACAGTGCAGAGTCTCAGGAAAAGGTACTTATTCCACCTCGCTCGGCGAGTAAACTGTGTATTGGCTTTTCAGGGAAAAAAAATGGTGAAGCCGTTTGCATACCAGCATGTGGCAGGACTCTGTTATTCGCATAATTATGTAGAGTATAATGAATGCTTCGCGTCATAATGCGACATGTCACTTGCCATTCTGCAACGTATGCCGCCCTCACCGTAATTCAATTAACTTGAGTTGATACCTTCGATTGAAATTCAACGTGGAAAATTTAAGTTTATCATCATGTCAATTAAGAGGTTAACTATCATTAGTATAAATACACAGGTGATTATACAAAATCGCGCGCTCTCATTGGCTCGCTATCTCGGATTATCAGCCGATAATCACCGCGACGGACAAAATGGCTGACAGTAGTCGTTTTGCCACTGTAAGTGAAGATGATTTCGCGTTGAAGAATGTTTTTTTTTTTCTCTTTTTTGAAATAATCACCTGTGTATTTATACTAAAACAATTATTCGCCTCAGGCTCAGTGATTATAGGTGAATATAGCCCTCGACTTCGTCTCGGTGAAAATTCACCGATAATCACTTCGCCTTCGGCGAATAATTGTTAAATAGAGTTATTTCAGTAGAGTTATGACTTAGAGTTAGAGTTAACGACTGCCAAAATCCTGAATTCAAGATTTTGGCAGTCCAAAATCTTGAATTCAGGGTTTTGGCAGTCCAAAATCTGAATTCAGGATTTTGGAAATTTAACCCTAACTCTACGACATAACTCTATGAAAATAACTCTTAAGAATAGCTGTCCCCGTCAATTAAGAAGAGTTGTTTCTTTTCGTGTCAATAAAAGCTTGATCCATTTTCGCATAAGACGTGTCACAAGAAATTTACAAGTGGTTGCAAAACACAATACTTCAAGGTAATGAAATTATATAAACCGTTCATTCCTGGCAACGAAAAAAGTTACTGCAATCAATAAATTTCAAAAGAAAATACCCTAATTACAGCCCAAAAAATCATAGCATTTCTTTTGGCCGAGAATTTGCCACCCGTTATTTTGTTCGTAATTCGCAAAACGGTTGCGGTATCTCCCCTGGCGTGCGTTTCTCGGTTGCTTAATTACCTCCATGTCTTGGAAATAATGTGGTATAGTACCTCCAATTTGACAAAGTTTAAATAAGACATATGCACTCTGCATGTCGGCCAACGGCGAGAATTATTCGTACTGTTGAGTGTTTATCGACCGTATTCATAAATGGCCACCAAGAAATTACTGTTTTGTCTTTGTGCTAATAGCCCACTTTCGATATATTAAAATTCAGTCCTAAACAAAAGACATCATCTCGAGGCTCTGGGGAATAAACTCATACAAATCCTTATATTTATTCCCCAGAGCCTCGAGATGATGCCTTTTGTTTAGGACTGAATTTTAATATATCGAAAGTGGTCTATTATCCTCACTAGCCTCGTTCGCACGAACAAATTCAAAAGAATTTTGACTCCAAAGTGAGGCTAGTGAGGATGATTAGCATAAAGACAAAAGAATAATTTCTTTCTTCTTTCCATTTTTGAATACGGTCTATTTTGTCTTCTTTTTTTTTTTTTTTTCAGACCGTCAAGTCCACCGCCAACCAGACAAAGACCTCTTCCAGAGTTAATCAGAAATTCGCATTACCTAAAACAGCCCCCAAAAAATTTCCAGCTACTATCGAAGATGAGGACTTGTGAATGTGAAGCGAAACACCCCTTAAATTGCCCGGCACTGTATGGTTTGACCTTAAAGAGTCATTAATGTGCGCCAACTCGTTTCTAGGATCTGTCTTCTTGTGTCCCGGAGCGAAAAAGATCCTGGAAACGACCTTTGTCTTTGCTATCTCCTACCCAGAGTCCTCGGGCTTTTTGGTCAGCGGGTAAGCGCCCTGAGAGACTCTGGGACTTTGTACAATTTTTTTTATTGGTCGCTTGCATAACAGTGGCAGTCTGACAGGAAGTCCGTAAGTAATATGAAGAAGTCCCACAACCAACCTCCTCTTTTTGGAAGGAGATTCAAAATCTAAAACTAGTTTCAGTCCTGTTTGTTTTTTCGACCGTCGTTCTTTTCCCCTAACTTAAAGCACCTCAGTAATATACAAATCACAAAAATAATGAAACGACGAGGTTTAAATTGTGTCTAACAGTTTCTAATAATAAACAGCAGCCGTTTTAGTACGGGAATTTTGCCACGCTGCTAGAACTGATTACTGTTGCTGTTACAAAAGTACCGTGGGAAAACATCACATCAGTCTCTTTGGGGACAAATCCATGGAAGAAGGTCTTGTCGAAGCCGTTCAGAAGTACGGAAACATAAAAATGTAGCAGAAAAGGACATTGAAGTCGTTTCAACAAAAAATTGTCGATCGTGTTACTTGCCCGATGGTATTCTGCACGATGGAATGCACGCTGAAACTAAAAATATACTCACCGAAAGCGTTAGAAGTTTTATCCTTCACTCGCTCTTACAGCAAGCCAATCAACAGTTCTCCTTGAAAAGAAAGCAGTTTCTTTTATGGTGTGTAAGACTAAAGTTTTTGTTTCTCGAACACTTTCAACCAGCTATATTGAGTTAATAATTTATTTCCTGTTTACTGTTTTCTGTTTCCGTTTTCAACTCAAGCATGCGCAATAAGACCCAATCTCAGAGTCTCTCCGGGCGCTCACCCGCTGACCAAAAAGCCCTAGGACTTTGGGTACGAGATTGTTGTCTGTGATACTCATAGTTACCGGTGTGCGCTCCTCGTTGGGTTGTAACGCGCTGTGTTATGGTAATATATAGCTCTTTTCTTTCCCTGTTATTCGTGGCTTAAGTTTTGTTTGGCGGTTAGTTTCTCAAACCACTTTGCCCTAAACCCCGCGTAGATCTCTTCACCCCTCACTTTACTTGACGTACGACATCACAAAACCAAATCTTAAGGGGAATCATTGTTTACATTTTTTGCCTCATTAACGCAAGGCTATCGTTTTTAGTCAGAATAAAGTACTGAATATTGAAAATGCATTGCATAATGAGCTATCTCTGACAATTTGAACGCGATATACCAGATAATCTTTGAACAATGTCGAGGATGCTTTGAAAATTCGAAATTTTAGATTAGCTCCTTTGCCACCGAAGAATTTATCAGAGGTTTTGATGGCTAAAAACTGGCTCGTCGTTAAAGCTAAAAGTCTTAAAACTGGAGATTTGGCTAAGTTTAACAAATTCTTCCATCCTTTGTAGTCAATTTGTAAATGGCATGATACCTTCTGTGAGCAAATTCGAATGTTAATGAAACAAAATGCAAACATCGTCAGAAACGATTCCCTTGTTCATTTTGTAGATGCAGCAACTCCCATGCTAAGCAAGTCTCGGCATTTTTACAGACCAATCTATTTTTGGACTACCTTTGCCAACAAGAAAGGCAGTTTCAGTTCGGTGATGCTGTGACGTCAAGTTAGTTCCCTGTGATTGGTCATCGGGCTCCTGCGGGAGTCTCATTCGCGGGAAATTCAATCTAAAAATAAATCGGTCTGTGAAAACGCTGTGACAGGAATATATGGGAGTTGCTCGCTCCTACCACGGCGACGGACACACTCATTTAACCGTGATTATAAACATGGGCATGGTAATAAAAAATATAATATAATATATCTTATCAAAGAATATTTCATTCTAGAGCGCAATTCAATTTACGCCCTTGTTCTAATAGACTGCGCGCTATTGTTAACCAATTCAGCAGGCCTTAATACTGTATGGTTTCCTAAATTGAGAAGTTTGATTTTTTTCCACTTGATTCCTAGGTCCAGAGATTAATTAATATCTTACTACCTTCGTTTTCTTGGGACTCACTGCTAAGTTAGGGCACCTAACAACAGAAGGGCTCGTTCAATAGGCCCACCACCAACCGACAGGCTTTTCAACCGCATGTGAACACGAAATATATAGGGTGGTTTTGGAGAGCTTTCTTGTTGCCATGGTAACCTTCACGTCACAATAGTGGGCTCATTTTGTAAAGCAATAATTGGTGTTTGTAGGGAAACTAGCTCCAGCCAGTATTCAGTAGAAAGATGTGTTGCTACCCTTTTCAATACCTTAGGTTTTTTCTCATTTTGGTCCTTCTACGATGGTAGAATAATTCTTATTTTGTTTACCAAAATTATGGCATTCTACAAGTCGTAACACTTTTTATTCCGCACTCCTTTATTCTGCGGTTACATCGAGTCATGTAATATGTGACTTGATGCAGCTATAATTTTGTTTGTCTCTTGAGGGATTTACCACAAACTGCTGTCTTGAAAATTAACCGTAAGTGTAAAGGCTCACTTGTTTGGGTTATGGAGCGAGTATTTTGACGGCGGCTAGCGTGCAAACCCTATACAAGTGAACCTCCTCTCAGGCTATAAAGGACGTTTTGTAAATGACTTGGTTGGATTTTTCAGATAAGAATTGATTCAGTGTTGAATATTGTGTAACTAAGGATGTTTGTTGAGGGTATACAATATTGGTCTCTATTTCTGGTCTTCTACTACACTTAAAAATGCACAAGAAGTTACAAGATGAGACTTGTATATTACAGATATCACAATATAGTTGTGTAGAATTTAATTAAAGAATATGGTGGGGAAAGAATTGCCTCTTTGCATCATTTAGGTTATTGTTTGAAGCTTTTCCTGTTTTCTTTGTGTCGTCATTACTGAATAGCGATACTCACCGTTCCGTCACCTACTGTCATTAATGTACCAGCCAGAGATTTAGTGGCTGTTGAAACAAGGGTCCTTTTGTTCTGTGGTTGGCAAAATTTAAATATCAAAAGAATTGTTTATAAACAGTGAATATCGCTATTTTGCAGGTTTTCAATTTGAAAGAAAACCCCGCTTTTCAATGTGCACTTGCTCCAAGTGTTTTTTCTTTCGGGCTTTGCCGGGACGGAGGGAAAAAACTACAACATGCGTCACTGACATCTCACATTCCGATGCTCTTGTCTGACCTTGTAGCTCAGTAGGGGCACCGTGCTTTAACCTCGGAAGGTTCAATTCCTTGTCAGTTTATCTCTGTCCTTGTGTGTCCCATTTCCATTACTTGCACGAGCAAACGCTCAGGCTCCAGTTGTTGAAAAGGTGGATAACGCTCTCCACCGGATAAATCACCATTTTATAGCGCGATTGGTTTCGCTATGAGTTACCCACTGGATAGTGATTTATCCTGCGGATACTGTGCGCTATTCAGGGGGGCCAGATGGATTGACAAAAATTACGCTACAACAGATATCGCTTCAAACAGGAAAGCCCGATTCCTTCCAAGGAAATTTGCATGAAACCAGGAAAAAGTTTTTATAGCATCGCGGAATTCCCGTGTGTAGTTGGTGAAATTGATTGCAGCCTCGTGCGAATAATTTGTCCAAAAAGGGAGAATGCATGGGTGTTAGGGCACAAAAAAAAACATTTCTATTTGGTAAACATAAAAGCTGTCTGTGACAAACATACGCTCGATGGCCTGGATCCACTAACCATTCTCCGCATGCGGATTTTCGAAAACAGTGCACTTGCACAAAAATTTGGCAACTTAAGTGTAATTGGCCTATTTTTGGGTGATAGTGGATGTGCGTGTCGATTGTATCTCGGTCACGCGCCCCTATAGAGCCCTTGAAGTTCCACAGAGACACGCTACGATGTCGCGAACAGACGCGCTAGAGGAGTCGTTAAACGACGTTTTTCATGTCGAGTATTCAAACGGCGGTTTCCTTGCTTGTACTCAGGGCTGCGAACATCTTTAAGGAACACACTAATCTGAATGATGGAAGTTGCATGCCTGCACAACTTTGCGAACCGGCGACCGGTTGTCTCAGTTGGTTAAGTATCGGTCTACCGTGTGGGAGGTTGTCAGTTCGACTCCGGCCAGACCGACACCCAGGGTCTGTGAAGAGAAACGTGCTGTCTTTGTAGTTACATCCGCAAGTGGTTAGATTCCCGTTATACTTTGAAATATGGCTCTGCTTCATCCTTATCACAATCACCTGCTGGTTACAGCCTTCTGTTATCATATCTCTAATTCTTTGTTTCAGGAAATTGTCGGCCAAGTTTAGGAAGAAGACGATTCTTTCTTGTTCTGGTTTTACATGTCGACGTCGCCGTCAATCAAGAGGTATGTGATAAATGTGGCCGGCTTGTCAGTGATGTCTGAAAAAAGCTTATGCTTATGGTATTTGAAGGCACGTAAGCCGTCCTAAGTAAAGGGATGTAATCGATTCGAATTCTGGAAAAACATCAGATATGCATAAAGGGTCGTC
>NC_090884.1:26362286-26369786 GCF_036669925.1 Montipora capricornis
CTAGGGAGCCCACCTATGCCATAACAACACTCTTATCGAATTAACTGTTGCTGTAATTACGTGCTTTTCTGGACGGAAGTGATTCAAAGCCGTATCCTTGGGCATGCAATACTTATATCTGTCAATGATGGTGGCATCATTGTGTGCTTTACCAGTTTGGCTTTCTCGATATGATACCTAATGATTATTCTCCTATAGCACTGTATGATGGAAATTCTGTAAGCATAAAAAATGCTAGATCTTAAGAATTGTATATTTCTTTGATGTTGTTGAATACCAAAGGGAAAAACCTCATAGGAAAACATTGTTGTCTAGCGTTTGCACCCAATATTGTGACATCACAATAATAATATGGTGCCTTTATTGTTAGGGTTGGAGCAACATTGCATAGAGGAGGCGCAGGAGTTTTCTATGTCATTACATAGTTCGAACATAGTATAACAAGCACTGATTAACATTCTGGTATGATACCTCTTGATGATACCCAGGAGAAATCCTAACCTGACCCTAATTTTTCTCTAGGCTTAATTTAGGTTCCAAAAAAGTTTCTTCAATTCATCTGAGTACGTATTCAAACTAGGTAACATGATAATCACCTGTTTAACCTACAGCCTCGGACAAAATTGTTGAAACACTTTGCAATACCTTGCCCTCCCACAATGTTGTTTTGGCAAAATGGGCCCCGAAACTCGCGTGCAAACAACATTGTGAGGGGAGAGTGATCCGCGAGAGCTTCAGATCTGTATAGTCGTGTACTGTTCCAAGGAATTTTGTCACGGACTGTAGGTATAAAAACGGCCGGATTCAACCTGCGAACGGATTTTACTAATTGCCAACATTGAAACGTACAAGCAGCCTTGCTCCTAGAGTCTTTCATTTTCTCAGCCCCTATGCGTTTTTTATCAGTTGTCGTTCAGTACTCATAACTTACCCGAAATACGTTTGTAGTGCCTTGTGAGTGATGGTGTATGATTGCATTCTATGCACTTACAGGTACCTGTGTCTTCACCACCACACTACAACGTCGAACATACCCAACCCAACACAGTTATTTTCATTATTTACTTTTTTACAATAAATCATAATTGATATCAATGTATTATAACCGGAACTAATCCTTGGTGACCCTAATTTTCTTTAGGATTAAATTAGGCTCCAAAAAAAGTTTCTTCAATTCATCTGAGTGCATATTCAACATATGTAAAAACGGATTTAACCTGAGACCGGATTTTACCTGCAGCATATTATCCAATGTTAGTCAAAGGTCTTTGGTGTAATTCCCGTCGAATAAAGACTGGTGTAGTCCTCAATTTTCTTATAAACCTTACACAGATAAGTTTCAAAGACAATAGAATTTGTTTCACAATTTCTTTCTCCACACAAACACCCTCGCAGTTTTGTAATTTCTGTGACAAGCTTTTGAGCCTGTTCACGGGTGTTCTGCAAAGTTCAGGTCAATAAATGCTACAGGGACATACTGCTGGGGGTAGCCTTGCGATGGACTAACATTCCGTCCACTCCAGGGAGGAGTTGCAATACTTTCAGTAGCTCAATGCCACCGAAACGTCGGTCTTGTGAGCCCCAGTGCCTTATCTGCAAGTTTTCCTTTTGCTAATAAAACGATTTATTTGATTCTCCGATAATCTTTATAGATGAGCCAGTACCTACATTGAAATCAGTATATTAAATTCCAAATCCGAGAAGCCAACTCTAACAGCGTGATTTTCATTTTCGTAGTAACACAAGTCTGTTTCCAAATCACGATAGTGGCATAAAATTACTCAACAATAGACCTAATCGGCTAACTCGATGTTGTACCCAATTCAAACCCTTTGGGAATAAAACATTTTGTTTCAGGTATTTCCGTATCATATAAATATGAATGCTACATTATCATGCAAATACAATACACAAAGAATCTTAATCTCAGGAGATTTGAATTGGGTACAACATCGAGTTAGCCGATTAGGTCTATTATACCGATATGAGCTGGTAAGTATCTAACGAGGCGTGTAAAAAACATTTCTTGCCTTTTCGCGTACTTCTAAACGTCGGAATTGATCCAACCTTTCCACAAAAAAAGTTTTTTTTCTCCGTTTTTGCTTTATTCAAAGAGAAATTTGGCATTCCGACGAAAACATTTTTAGTTTAGCAACGCGTAACGCAATCATTTACCATATAAGGTCAAACCAAGGTATATGAGCTGATAACCGAGATTGAGTGAACCAATCAGAGCACGCGAAATGCATTATCCGAGGTTGAGAATTTAATGAGAGCTAATAGCCGACATTGAGTGAACCAATCAGAAAGCTAGAAACGCAATATCCGAGGTCGAAAATTTAATAAAAGGAAATATCCTAAAAGAAACACACACACGAACGGTGCACAACTGATCTCTGATATGAGATATAAAGAATAATCAATTGAATAATGTAATACATTAGATGTTTCCGGGTGAATACTATTTCAAGAACACGTCTGATAAGCGGATGTCTGAATCGCGCTTTATCATAGCAGTGGAACTGTGTTATTTACTGGAGTCGACCACTGTGAACACAGCAGCATTTCAGGCAGCCAAACCAGCTGATAGCTTAATTGTTCCTCTCTCTGCATTGTTCGCAGGGCAAAAGGCTAGAAATTTGCAAAGCACACTATTAAAAAGTGGAAATCAGGTAGACGCTAACAATCAGGTCCCAGTCGGTTCAAACGATGGATAGCGCTACTCAGCGGATAAATCACTATCCAGAGGATAAACACTAGCAAAACCAATATTGAGTTATCCAGTGGATAGTGATTTATCAGACGGATAGCGCTATCCATCGTTTGAACAACTGGAGCCAGAACGTCTGGGCATGAATTAAGCCCCAGGCTAAATTTATAAGATGATAGTGCTTATACACAGTTTAAGACCGATAATCACTGCTAATTTTTTTTTTCTCGAAATGAATAATTCCCGTTGATGCAATTTCATTTTTTTCCTTTTAACTTAAACAATTATAGGCATATGTAGAAAAGACAAATCACAAAAGTGACAGAAAGGCTGCAGACTTGCTAATTTTCACTTTTATGTAGTACTGAGCAGAAAGTTGATATTAAAATAATAACATACATTTTTAAAGTAATACCTTTTGAATTAAGAGCTATTCCTTGACGATTTATCAAGTCCGATTCTACAAACAAATCATGGCAACTTCGTATCTTTTATATAATTTTCTCACAGAATTTGTTTTTACCAGACAAAATATTTTTTTTGTGTCTCCTCAGATGTTTTCTTTATGGTTGTTTCCACAGGAACCCGTTGGAATTGCGCTGTATTGAATGACCTGCAACTTGAATATAATTAAAGACACCTTTTCAACAGCGCATGGCAACATTTGTGTAATTTAGTTATCAAAGGAAATGTCATGTCTTCGACAGAAAAGCAAGATCTTCTGATAAATTCGCGATCGAAGCGATCTTTGAACTTCATTCCCATATTAATGCAAAACTAAGGAAATTTTCTCTCTCTTCTGCAAACCCGTATAAAATGTTAGTTTTTGAAAGCAAAAGAGCTTTTGGATTTCTTCCGTGACCCTTATTCAACTCAAAGCTCAATGTAGATATGGCGGACGTAACTCACTCGTTAAAAATGTTTTAGGCTGATTTTTTCCTTGGAATAGTTTTCCCTGGGATAATTCCTCGTGTAAGCCAAACATCGATGCCAGTAATATACCATATTTAATTTTGGCTATGACATAAACTACCGGTGGCGACCCAAGTCACTGCTTCCCTTATGCCACTGTTTTGAGAAGGCTACGATGTTCTGTCAAGGAAAGAACAGATTGTTTACTCAGATCGATCCCGGTTCAGTTCTTGCAGAAGTGCAAAGTGCATTTATTGAGCATTATTTCCCAGGCTTATGTTTTTGAGGCTTTTCACCTCTGATTGGTTCACAGTGGCAGCTGGAGATCACTTCGTAATTGCTGTAATTTGCATTTTGGTCGTAGATTGTGAGGCAAGCAAAGATGCACAACATATCATATGCTCCGGGGGTTTTCGTGCGAAAAAGCTTTATCAAGTCACGTCTGTAAACATGCTACTACGATTTGCTTCTTATTCAACCCTGTAAGGATGCAAGCCGACGCGCATAGGTGAGAAACGAGGGAAAATATGTTCAGGGAAACTCTTCAAGCAAAACAATTACCCTGGAAGTCTTTTTTGTTGATTTTGCGAGCGAACAACCGAAAATTGTTTTGACAAAAAAAATCCGACGATAACGTGGATGAAGAAGCATTCAACATCCTTTATAAACCCTTCATTTCAATGCACTTTTCTGGTGAATTCGGTAAAGGGGAGAAGTTAAAAAACTTAAATAGACGAGGTAGAAAGATGCTTATTGTCATGAAAACAGATAGCACCTGCTTGTTGCGGCCTTTGGAGTCAAATTGAATTTAGCGTCCATATGAACTTCGTCTTCTCTTCTTCTCTATTACAGTTTTTCGCGAACGATACTTTGTCGCAGCCAGTGTGACAAATGCAAGAAGGTGATTCGATTTCTTGGAGTGAGATGCCAGGATTGTAGGTAATATTCACATTTTTTTACAAAATTCCGGATTGCGAGACCATTTGTATGTGAATACTAATAAACATTAAGCAAGTAAAACTTACTCAATAATTTCACACAGCTTTGTGTTGTAATCAAATATTCCTGCTAACTAAAGCGTGCTTTTTTATGTTTTCGATCAATAAATAGGTTGAAATACCACAGAAAGTGCTTGAGTTTCCCCTGCCCTGCAGACGGTAATTTTCGATGTTGCAAAGTGGATGCCGGTAAGAGAACGAAACACAATAAATACGTAACTTTTAAGGTGCAATTAATATTTATTTTACTCTCAAATGCTCCTTCCGTTTCAGTTATGGAATAAGTTATCATTTCTTTTTTATTTCACGTTATTTTTCCTTGTTAATTTCGTTTTCGTTGTTTTATTCTTTAATTGTAGAAAAAACAACGGCTAAGCGTTTCTGGAGGAAGAAGCATGATGCCAGTGGAAAGATAGCAATTCGCCACGCAAATTTGCAACATTTTCCTAGGAAAGGAACGGAACGTTCACTTTTGCCGTTAAACGCAACAGGAAAGTTTCGTCAGAAACTTATCAATGGCATTTACGAATCATTTTGTTACAGTACAAGACAAGCGTTTGAATTTCAAGCTAATGATGTTGACGAATTTCGCTTGGCCTCCAGACCACTTGTGGTATCAGTGGAGCGACATTCCATACCTGAAAAATACCCGACTCACATTTGCGAAAATTTAACCACCATCGATGAGCCACTCCTAGCCTCGCCAAGATCGATAAAAAGTGAACACCTTATCCCCAGCTCAACTTGGCACCGAGTGAACTCGTGGTCAACTTCGGTTAGCTATACTAATTCATCAGGTTACTCTTCGGCCAATACCTCGTGCCCTTCTTCCGCGAACTCGCATCGAAGTAGCTCGCCAACTCCGGACTTTTCTAACATTAGGCTTTTGAGATCAACGTTAGAGCAATACGAGGCAGAAGAACACTATGACTCAAAGGACAGTGACTTGGGTATTCCTAGAGTTCAAGACGGTATAGCAGAGGGGAAATTCCTAGTTGAACCCTTCGACAGTTTTGCCACATGGCCTCAAAAGAGTAGAAACCTACACAATGCAGAGAAAGCAAACAAGAGAATATTTTCCGGTAAGTTTTGTCAGGATTCTATTGGTTTGCTGCATTATGAGCATTTATTTGGTCTTCTCGGGAAAAAAAATTGCTCGTATATTAAGATAACTTGGTTTACATCACGAGTCAATAATATTTGACCTGTTACCACTCTTTTTGGGAAGTTAGCAGGCAATGTTAAAACTTACCATGAGGAGATATTATTTTTATCGTGAGGCAGCAAAATTTTACACTTCCTCAATCCTCAATCGATCTGCAATTTCGATTTTAGAGGATGTTTAACAGCGGGCAGTATTGTGTCGAGGATGTCCTTTCTTAGCTGTTTGCAAAAGAGATTTTCGTGTTTCATGCAAACACGGAGAAGGAAAAATGGGACAATATAGACTTTTTTATCGCAGAAACCTTTGGCTCCGATTTTTTTTGAAGCGAATGTTTTTCCACTTTCATGAGGAAACTTGACTCAGCAGGGTTTTCACAAAAAAATTATACCTTCTATAAGTGTAAAACTGATCAATCACCGTTGGCAGCCAAGACACGATTTGAATCCGAAAAGGCCATTAAAAAAAAAAATCCATGAAGTTCATCAAAAGTAGTCGTACATTAAAGAATTTACTTTTGAAGGATTGTTTAAAATGTGCCATTTTTCAAGTCTTTATTCCACTGTTTTAAATCGATACTGTAGATCTTGAAAGTCCAAGTTTTGACTCGCGTGTCACGTTTGCTTTTGGCCTCACGCCACTGAGTTTTGACAGCAAGCCGAATAATTATGAAAAGTTTCATGAATGAAAACTTTGCATCTGGTTTCATAAATTCGTGTTTAATGCTTGCAATAATTAAGGGAACATAAGCTCCCACTAGATATGCTGGCCAACCACAGTTAAGTTCAGAACTGCGCTGTTTGCAACTATAAGGTGAATATAGTCCTGTTGTTTTGCAAAAGAAAGGGCAGGCTATCCGTCTGTGCGCTTGAATGCAATTATTCAAGACATAAATATCGACAATGCTCTTAAAATAGCTAAGACTGTACAATTTCCGCTTGGATGACCTCACAACTCGAATTCAGTTTGATATTTCTTTCTGTAACCGAATCGGCCTTTCGCGTGTTAATTAAAATTTCACTTCAGTGTCTTTTGACAGTATCAATCGAGCTTGAAACATACCAAATGTTATGAACAGAAGAAAATTTCTTCTAAATCATTTATTAACTCACTTGACCCTTTTCAAATGGTTTTTTTTAACATCGAGTAGTCATAGATGTTATAAAACGTACCAGTTTTGCATTTTGTCCTGCTTAGTTTGGAAAACCAAATCAAATGAACCGTAATCTTTCAGATCGGTAAACGAATTTTTCGTTGTAAATACGTCCTTTCCTGAGATGATATTTAATTTGCCCCAAGGATTAGTTGATCCACAGTTTGATGTTGTTGCTTGTGTGAAACCGGATAAGCGGATGTTAGAGAATAATGAGAAGTCAATATGGCTATTATTAGTCTTTGTGACGCACACATATTGCGCAAAAGATAAAATAAGACGCTTCACGAAGTTTACCGAGACTTGTAATCAGAAATAAGTAGTTTAAAAAGGTAACACTAATAATATGCATATATTATTTCTATCTTTCGAATTTATGTGTGATTTTACATGTTCACTCTCTGCTAGCGACGTGTTGAACTATTCTTACAAAACTATATGTTTTTATTTGTTTAAATGTGACACAGTACAAGCTCTCTCGTGGTGGTGTTTCTTGTTAGAACATGAGGATTCTTTACCTCTTAGTTTCTATCCTTTAGGATTCAAAGGCTATTTTTTAAGACGT
>NC_090884.1:26372286-26399786 GCF_036669925.1 Montipora capricornis
GCTTCGGGAACTTCCTCACTGTCTTTAGCAATCATTCTTCTCGTCAACTGTAAGAAAAGCCTTACATTCGTACTTGAAAAATGCGAGCTGTAACTGAACCATTGCTTTTTCATGGTCAGCGGTGAAATCGACAATTAATTTACAAAAGCCGACGGGGCTCTGAGGACAAGTATGGCAAATAGCAGGATAGGATCATGCGTATTGCCGTCTATTTGTTTTCCTTAAAACATCTTTGGTCTGATCAACAAACAAACTGCAAGTTCTAACAGAAGCACATGACTTTGAAGTGTGTAACTTGCAACTGTTTTCCTTGAAACAAAGCTGGGGACTTTACGACACCAATTTTATGCACAAATATGGACAAAAATAAGATTGATGCTGCACGCGCGGGAAAATGCGCGAGCTATGTTACATCCAAATTAAGAAATTTTTAAACTCAAAAAACTCCAGCTTTGAACCAGAATTAAGCGCCACAAAATCTGGTTCTAATGATAAAGCAATTTTGGAGGATTTGTCAGTTTGCTTTGACAAATACGCGATCGCAAATCGCATTCTTATGCTAGAGCTCTCCAAAAAAACGTATTTTAAAATACTTGAAAATTATCCAACCTCTCCAATATTTACAACGCATCATTTTTTTTATAACCTCTTTGCGTAGCTATAAAATGCCGTCGTTTTGTTTGTTTGTTTGTTTGTTTTTTTTAAGGGGCAGATGGCATGGAGATATCATGATTCACACTCGACGAAAGTCAACAAAAGAAGACATGGAAGAATTTCTGAAAGAAGTATCAGTGCTGAGTATGATAAGACACGAAAACATTGTCCTTTTTATGGGCGCTTGTCTGGAACCTCCTAATCTTGCAGTTATTACCAGGTAAACCACTGGCGAGTGCTTGCGTCAAAGATTAATACGTGAATAAATAAGGTAAATTTGGGTTAACACTGCAACCTGGTTGAAAATCAGGCACGGGTTAAGTCATAACTATGTAATTAAAATTCGGGTTCTTTTAATTTCAACCTGGGTTGATTTTTTCAACCTAGGTCAAATTTTTCAACCTAGGTTATTATGAAGTGTCTAAAAAAGGGTTTTCCCGTTTTGGGGGATGTAATAAAAAATGGGGCCTGGATTCGTAGGGGGAATAAAAAAGAAAAAAATTTTTTAACAAAAAATTCCGCCCTCCACCTTTCCCTTGCCTTCTGTTCTTCTTCCTCTTACCGTCTTTCCCTTTTTTACCCTTCTTCCTTACTGGCTTTACTTATTTTCAACCATCTGTGCCACTTACCTTGAGTTTCCACAACATTCCATGCCGCTTCAAGGATTCGAACCTTCGCACCATTGGACGTCCGAGATGACTTCTGAAATAAGTTAGATATTTTTGCTACTAATGAGTTTAAGCTATTTCCAAGCCTTCATGACAACCACTATTTCGCACACGCGTAAATTACATAAAGTGAGACGTAAACAAAATTTTAGCTCATCCACACAGTTTTATGGCCGCCGATGGGACTTTATGAGGAAATTAAAGGGTGGCTACATTTATCATCGGCTGAAGAAGAATGAAAATGCTATAAGTCTCCAGTGCAACAAAAGCAAAAATTGTTTGCAAGAGGTGGGATCTTGATTCTGAAGGACAAATCGTTTGTTTACGTCGTTATGCAAAATACACCAGGAACAAAGCATAATTTCTAGTCAGTGGTTTTCGGAATCTCTCGGGGAAAGAAATCAAAAAGCCACAAATGAGAGGACAAGTCACAGCTACATCAAATACAAAGCAGGAGAATGGTTAATAATTTGAAAAAGTTGATGAGCCTTACATTGAAGGAGAGCAGTGTCTGATACTTGCAAACCTCAGACCGCGGACTTCAGACTAACCCAAACCTTAATGCTAACCATTTAAAATCACTGCCTAGACTTAACAAACCATTGGGGTTTTATAAAATACTCATGCTAAGTTCATCCACTCACCTCTAGGACCAATTTATTTACCAATATATTACACGTACTTGCTAATAATTGATGGGTTTTTGTTGATTTTTCCTACTTTCAATTTCAAATTAAAATTAACCTGAATTTAAATTTACCTGTAACATATACTCAGTATTTCGTTACGCACGGCTTGACCTCTTTTGGGAGAGGATTCTTTTTTACCGGTAATCTTCGTCAGGTTGTGACGAAGCGGGGAAATGTAGGCCGAATAAACTAGATCTGCAACTGTTGATGTTTGAGGTGTGATGAGTCCTTGGAAAATACGGGGACATTTAGGTCCATTCGGGACCAAGATAAACGACCCAGGTTCCCAGGAGGCCAAGTAGCTCGATGGGTACGGCGTCCTACCGGTGTTATGGAGGCCATAGGTTCGAATCCTGCCTTGTACTCTCATTTGTCAGTTGTCTTATCGCCCGTCGCCAAGCAACAAGTTTCCCAACATTGAATTTCAGCCAGAAACCAGCCTTGCTTTACTTCAAAAGTCTTCTCAACACATTTCCTGGCAAGATCCACCAGGATCCGGCCTCATTGCATTGTTCTCCAGACCCATGCCCGAAATCTCTTTTGCCTCGTTTGCAAAACAACTCTATGTGCAAGATGTTCGTGTTGCCGGTTAATTATAGTCATGTTTTACAAATTTTCTTGCAGATATACAACCTACCTCTAATTTTATTGGATCTTTATAAGACAAAGATCTGTTGTGTGTAGGATTAGGGTTCATTGTTCCTTAGTTATGTTTTTTTTTTTTTTGGTGCTCATTGTTTTTTTTTAACCAATCACGAGATCCGTTGAAATAGCTGTGTTCTTACCCTTTTATGGAGGTGGACTACGCGAACTCGCTTTCAAAAAGAGGCTGACCCAAAGAAACGAATGATATATTTCATTATTAAGGGTGCACACAAAAATTTTTCTTTATTTTGCAAGGCGAGATCTCTTCCCGTTTTTTCGATCATTTTGGCTGGAGGACGGTGGCCACATCCAAGAATTATGATAATCTAATTTGTGAATTTTCTTTTGCAGTGTAAGAAGAGGTTTGTCTCTTTATAATCATCTTCACGTTCGCCAGGATCATTTCTCACTGCATTCAAAGATTTCTATCGCCAAGCAGATTGCACAGGTTTGTTTCCTTCATTGACTGATCAAAAGACGACAAAATGGCATCGAATTCAGTTCTCGTGATCGCGTGACTGCTGTTTATTCGAATCTCTCGTTCCTATTTCATCTTAAAATAACCATTGAAATTCTATGAGGGCGTGTAAGCCTTGTTTCCCTCGATCGTACAAAGTCAGAGAAGTTTCCAATGCTCTTGAATAGGGAGATTTAGGAATCTTTATGTTGAGTTTCAAGATGTCTTACTTAAGGAAAAATGGGGTCTCTGGGTTCGAGGTTGCTTCAGGGTTCTTTGGTGTATCAAAGCGGCGGAAAGCGATAAGTATGGTTAAATTGCGTGTAGAAATATTTGTGTGATTGGTGCTGCGCATGCTGATTGGGTGAAAAATTGGCGCATCGGTTTCAACCAATCAAAATCGCTTTTTGACGGTTGGATTGCTTTGCGTCAGTTTTTCTGGTTTACGTGTTAAAAAAAATAAGTCGTGAGTCAATCAATGAGGCAACCACAAAATAAGTGGCAAAAGCACCAATTATTCATTGGGTATAATAAAAATGAAGTCAAATAGAGGAAAAACCTCCCGAAGCATGCGCACAGTAGATATCCAACAAACTAATCCCCTAAGGGAATCGAACACAGGCGAACGTTGTTATCTCCACGCGAACTCAGCTTCCGAAACAGAGTGGTCAGATTTGATATGTTGGTTTTTAATTTTATTACCTTTTCAGGGAATGAGCTATCTTCATGCCAAAGGCATCGTCCTCCCTGCACTGACTGCGATGAACGTGTTTCTTGAGTCCAAGGTCAAACTTTGTGTGTCAAGTTACTGCAACAGGACAACCAGGGTCGAAAGGTGAATCAGTTATTTCGTTTCTTCAAGCGTTTACCTAGTATTTATGACCATTTGCCTCTTCTGGGCTTGTGTTATAAGAGCAGTAAAAACTGGAATACCAGAAGTCAAAACCGGAAGTCAAATAATGCACGAGATCATTACGAGATGAACTTACACAACAGGATATTGGATGACAGATAGTAAGTATCTCACTATAACTCTCTGTTCTTTCCAACAACTCCTCGCAGATCTTATCATTTCAACCGATATTGGAAAAAAACGACAACAACAACTGAGACATACAATTTCTCTCTAGAATTTCCAGTACAGTCTCTATCTCCAAGATTAACCTTTTTGGCCTAGGCCACAGTTTTCTCTCACAATATTGTGCTGTCTCTTATGCTTTACGCTGGCCATCATGAATTCTGAACAAAAGCGTTTTCTCATCATGTTGCAGGGAGGGATATGCCAGTATACCTCAGGGACACCTAGCTTACCTGGCCCCAGAGCTTATGCGCACACTTACAAGGAAAGGTTGCCTTTTATCTCCCGAAGAAAGGAACACTGAGTGGTCCAACGTGTACGCTTTCAGGTGTGACATTTCAGTGATCACAACGTATCGTTCCGTTCGATACCAATACCCATATTCAGGAATGCAAGTAATTATATGATCAACCACAATTAATCTCCAACACAAAGTTTCCTGTTGAGTCTAAGTGTTTCCTGCCTTTCCTAGCTAGCTGTCTATCTTCACTTGATGAGCAGAGTTTAATTTAGAGGCCGATCTTAATTTTCTGTAGTCCTATGAACGAGTGTTTCTGAAGTTGCGCAAAAGAGCAAAGGGTACAACACTTGCTCACTCACTCAACGTGACGCTCGTTAAAATCTATGATGCATCAAATTACTTGTATTTCTGGACATCTGGGTGATAAATTGATTTTCGCGCAGATGCACCAATCAAGAATCCATGAATGTGATTGGAGTACACTCGCAAATTTTCGTTATATTTCTTGCTGAGAATACCGTATTTGGTTTGGAGATGCAGTGATCGGAAGGGTCATTGCAATTTTCAATCTGTACATTGTACAAGGGCAAACATGACGAAAAATACCGTAAGCAAGTAAACGGATACGACAAGAGATTTAGAGGCTTCAACTTATAACTTGAATTTTGAAATGTTTTAATATAAGAAGCAATCATCATAAAGAAATAGTGAAGCGTAAAATCACGTCTGTAATGGCTACACTCGTTGGTTTGTAATTGTTGGTGTCCAAACTATACAAGATTATTTTAGTACTGGCTTTTTTCTTAAACAGTATGTTGTGAAAGAAAAATGCGCAAGCCAACAAAGATAATGTAAAAGGCGACTTAAAGGGTTCGGCTTTTGCTTGCATGTTAGCAATACGTCACGACTTTTGACTATTTATATGCGCACGATTTGGTTTACGTAAGCAAATGTTTGTTGAAGTCGCGGAGTGCTAAGCTAGTCGCATGCTAAAGCCTTAAGCAAAACTTGAATCGCTTTGCTCGACGTTGAATGGTAATTTTTTTTCTTTTTCTTTTTTTTTGCAGCACGATTCTTTATGAGATTTGTAGCGGGAAGTGGCCGTTTAGCTCCTGTCCCACCCATTCAGTCATTTGGATGATCGGTCAAGGGCAGCAACAGTGTGTTACACATCTACATTCCCCTGAGAGTCTGAAGGTAGGACCCGGTTTGGTCAGCCGTGTGAGCCCTCACAAACTACCTCAGGTTAACAGGGTTATCCCACGACCGAGGCAAACATACCTTAAATGAAGATAAAAACAGCTTTGCAATCTAGTGAAAGAATGTTATCGCAAAGTTGTTTGTGACGTCATCTAAAGTATAGACTCTCTCAACCTTGTCCTCAGGGCTTTTTTCCGCTGAGTGTTGGGCGTACGAAAAGCCCTGGGAACGAGGTTGCACACATTCCTCTCACTCGCTCAGTCGTGGCTTCAATAGCTGATGGTTTTCCGAAGTTTTACTATGATTGCGAAAGATGAAAAGAGTTATCCAAGCAACAGAAGCATTTGATTTCCGGAGCATTTTAATACATGTGATAATTGATTAATAACTAATTTGAATAGAGTGAGTTTCAATCGAGTGTCGTAAAACCAAAACCAAAGTAATTACTTTGACCAATCAGAAAGGACAGAGACACGTTGGCAACACAAAGCGCGGGAAAATGTGCACACGCGAGCCACGATTGGTTTAAGTTCACTTCTGATTGGTTGAAATAGTAGCGCGAGAACTTTGAACCAATCACTGCGTGAAGTACACTGAATTGAAAACCTCTCTGAGAGTACCTAAGAGGGGTTAATCAGGAACCCATAACCAGAAGCTTACACCTCCTTTAAGCCACTTAAGAATATACCATAATGCTCTTTGTTTGTCCCCCCAAATTATGCATAAGCATTGTTTCCAGTTTTTTGTGGGACTTCTTATGTTCCCAAGAGAAAACAAAAACAATGCTTATGCAAATTTGAGGGGACAAACAAAGAGTATTATGGTATTTTCCGAAGTGGCCTTTGCACAGATCAAACTATTTTAGACGAGTCTCTAAATAAGATTTGGCTTGCACGATTGACCGTTCTTAATCTCATGGGTAATAATTTCTCATGCAAGACTAGCGTGCAAGTGATTAGCTGGAAAGGTCTGATTTCACAGGAAAATCAATCTAAAAACAGCTCGGTCTGTTAAAACGCCGTTGCACCAATGCAATGAAGTTGTACGCTCCTAGTAAAGTGATACATTGTACCTCAAAAGGGGACTGGTTAACTGGTTAACTGCCGTCTAAAACAAACTAATACTACCTTGTGCTGAATCAGGAACTGATCAGAAATTGTTGGAGTGAAATACCAAGCGAGCGCCCGGGATTTAGAAGTATTGCAGATTTCCTTCAGCAACAAAATGTGAGTAAATGCAACGTATGGTCTTATTACAATTTGATATTCGTGAAAAGTGTCTGCGACGGCATAGGAAACTGTAAGCCACTAGCCTGCGAACAAAGCTTCGAGTACTGAATAAAAAATCAAGGGAAAAAAAGACAAAAAAGAAATGAAACAAATGAAGAGAGCAGCATGAGCGTTTGGCATTTTAGCATTTGTATGTGCCTTACTCTGCGGAATCAAGAGATAAAATGACCAACTTAAAGGTTTTGTAAAGAATCTGTCATTCGTATCGAAATTACAAAATAAACGTTCTGTAATCTGGACAAAGGATTGACTAATTGGCCTACCATGCATACCTCGTATTCATTTCAGAAATCTGGCATTATATTCGTGTCCAGATGTCTCATTGCCACTGCAATCGAGATGCCCTTATTGTGTAAACCTTTCAATAAATGTGTCGCAGAACTATATTGAACAATGTCTCGTTAACTAATTTGTCTTCGTACTTTGTTATATTTTTTAGTTTCCTCCTGAAGTTAGCCGCAAGAGAATCAGTTTTTCAGAGCCAGAAAAAATGAATGTTATTGGTCGCAAGATGGATACTCTTTCCATTAAGTGATATCAGTTTCTGCCTTCCGGAATTTTGGACCGCTTTCTTAACGTTTTTAGTCGAGTAATTTCGTATTTTTTAGAAAGGATAATTTCTCCATCGTTTAAACAACCTTTTTTACTTTCCTCTGACTAAAGGACGGACCTAAGATTGAACAATCTTTTACTAGTAAGGAGCTTGCTAAATTTGAATATATGCCATGCTTTCAAAGATTGCAAGCCTTTCGGTTCTTAGCGAAATCTGCTCAATCGTTTTAACAAATCGTTTTAGACACTAATTCTTGTATTAAATAGTGTTCGCTGTAAAATAGACAGAAATAGTGATTTTTAATGTTTATGCTATATTTTTTAAAGCTGCTTCGGGAAATTTTAGCAAAAAAAAATATGCTTAAGAAAAACATATATCGATGACAAAAAAGAGAGCTACCAAAAGAATTGAAGCGCAAATTTCCTTGTGAGATTTAGCCAACCTTATAAAGGTCTTTGACTGTTAAGATATTTGCTGAGGCGATCAATGGCCTCGCTCAGTTATGAAAGCATTCTTATGAAATATCTTTTCTTGTAATCATTTATGTCTACTATTTGTAAGACCGCTAGTTATATAGCTAGTGTGCAGAAATATTCGCTATATGAGCGAAATGGATGGATATTGAAGTATGGGATCATCGATAAGCTCTCTAAAACATAAGAACTTTTAAATAGAAATGGTTTGAATAGTGATTTTAACTAGATCCGATGTAAAAGATTTTGACCGACTGCAACTAGTGCAGTAATCGCTACTTCTTCTCTGCGTATACCTACAAATTGAAACTGTATTTCTGTTCTGTTCTGTTTCTGTTCCTGACTCACGGTAGTGACCGAAATGCAATGTAAACGATTTAGGAAAGCGTGTTCTGCAATCCGCGGGCGTTCACCATTTGCATTGAAAATCCGGTTGGAATGGAAAGCTCGTAATAGTACAGGATTTTCCCGGTCTGGCGTTTCGCCAGGCCCGAGTCTCTCGCGGCTGGAAGAAAACAATAAATCAAAATGGCGGCTGCATCTGCAGTGTCGAAAGGCGGGAAAAGGGGGCGAGGTGAACCGGGTCAAGTGGGCGTTTGCAAATGGTACAGGAATTTTACGGTCATTTCGGTTGGAACGGGAAAAATGGAATACGACTGAGGATTTTCATCTTTTTCAAAAACTTTCCGGTGGAATGAGCTGTACCATTTGAATCAGTTCCAACCGGAATTTTCGGTTTTTGTTGACAAATGGTAATGATCGTTGGCTCTGCTAAAATAACCTCTTTGCTTCTTGAGTTAAATCACACTCGAAATCCGTCATAGGAATGTCACCATGGTCTTAAACTTCTTCAGTAAAATCTCTTGATAGGTATCGCTGCATGGTGGAAAACTTGAAGCGATCAAACATTTAGTGCAGAGTTAACTGAATAGAGTGTAATGTGAAGTGCTCGATTTCTATCCCATATGAACTATTATGTGAGCGTTAGCCCTACTGATGGAAATGGGCCCACACAAGGACAGAGAAAAACTCTGACCAGGGTGGGAATCTTCTGCTCCCGTCTGACCTTGTAGCTCATCAGTCGATAGAGCGGCGGAGATCTAACCCGAAGGTCGTGGGTTCAATTCCCACCCTGGTCAGAGTTTTTCTCTTTCCTTGTGTGGGCCCATTTCCATCAGTAGGGCTAACGCTCACATGGTTCATATGGGATAGAAATCGAGCACTTCACATTACACTCTATTCAGTTAACTCTGTTTTAATTATAAGTGCTACACGGCCAACGATTGTATAAACGTAACCTTTCCTTGTACTTGTAAACATTTAGTGCACTTTGCAACATTCATCAGTTTTGTTGCCTCTGTGAAGGAAGCCTTTTTTTAATTGTACGCAAGTCATTCAGAACACAGTATTCGGTTTTCTCATTTTTTTAGAGAAAATGTATGGTTTTTTTCAGTAGACTGAGAAACTAAGTTTTGTTCCAAGCACCAAGTTCATTCGTTATCTTTGTGACGTAATTAATGATCAGTACAAAGTTGCGCAAAACCGTTTAAGAGCTTTCACGCAGGCTTGTTCTGTGCGCAAAAGACTTAATACCAACAAGAAAAGAGATTGCTTATGAGAGTCCTACCCCTTTTAAATCTCTAGTACATCTTGCAAGAATGTCCCTTTTGGTGATATAGTTTTGTTAAACCCATCCCATGAGATTTCTGAGTTTCGATATGAATACATGTAAAGGGGTTGTTTTCTCGTGGCAGCTACGCTTGCGTTCTCTTACTCAGGCAGCGGATGAGGGGTTGAAAGATTATTAACCCACGGAGTGTAATTAGAACTTCATTATATGAAGAAATGCTGTGAGGTAATTTCTAGGAACAATTGTAATATAAGTAACGAAAGAATATGTCTTCTTAGTTCTTCCTTTTTTTTTCTCAAAATGGTCAATTAGTTGATCTTTGCATGTACACTTTCTATCCGTCGTATTCTCTGGTTTAACGAGTTAAATTGTAATAGCTTTTTATAACTACTGAAACGTTTAGTATCCATTGTCAGAAATAAAAGAAAGATCCTTGGCCAATTTTGATATCCAGCAATTTAACAACCACTCTCAAAAAAGGATGCTAGTTGTATATTATGTATATAGTGTAATCGTTGCATTTATTTATTAAAAAGGGACTTGCATTGATGTTTACTATGTAAACTTTGCCTTGACTTCACAACTATGTTAAGTATCTACGCCTAATTACTGGGATCTAAATAACTTTCGGAAAACTTTAAAAGCATTTGGGAAATATTGGATAAACTTGAGCTGCAATAAATAGAAATAGATACTTAAATACGGTTTGTTTCAGATTTAAATTGGTCGCAAACTTTTGTTACTTCCTTGAACGGTAAAACTGACTTAGCTTTGTATTGTATAAATAAAGACCTCCAGAATAAATCAGACTTTTAGAGTACATCTCTCACTTCTTTTGCCGGTTCCTTTGTACAAAAGGGGCAAATTACGGCCCCTTGCCGAGGTCCTAGCCCCAAACGTAGTACTCTGGCAGAAGGGAGCTTACGAAACGAGGACGACGACGGCTACGAGGACTTCATTTAAAAATACGAGTTCGCGTTATTTATATCACTGCGAAACTATTTCATGTCGTTTCGCGTTAAAAATGTGTAGTAACTGGTGAGGAATTAAACTGGTACGAATGGGTTGGAAGCGTAGAGAGAGAACTGAAAATTCATCGTCATGTGCTAACGCCCTCCACAAAACCTTGAATTTGGTCATTTTCACGTCGTCATTTAGGAGATGACGGCAAAGAAATGTACCAAAATGTAAAACGCACGTGCAGAGCGTGCAGAACCATTGTTTTTTCTCACTAAACCTACTAGGGAGTTTAAGATCTACGACGCGACGGCAACGAAAACGTCACAAATTTTGCATATTTAATGAGCAAAAACAATAGCTTTGCACGCTCTGCACGTGCATTTTTAGTTTTTGTACATTTCTTTCACGTTTTCGGCAAATCTACGACGTGAAATGACCAATTCTCAAGTTTTACGGAGAACGTGAACAAAAGGCAGCGAATTTGAATTTTCTGTCGTAGATTCAATACCGCACCTCCTAATTCAGTTCTTGGAAGGTTACACTAGTTTTTAGAAGATAGACAAGCCGACATAACGACGAAAACGATAAATAAACCTGAACTTGCAATTTTAAATGACGTTTTCGTTACCATCGCGTCGCAGATCTTAAACTCCCTATTGTTTTGTAGCGTCGTCGTTGCCGTCGAAGTCGTCGTTTCGTAAGCTCCCTATTGAATTTAGCACGGGTACCTTGTCTAAACAGAGTCCGTTTTCAGCTTTGAAACACAAGCAATGTTTGTTTGATTTATGAGAAAAACTAACGCGGAGAGATTTCGACGTTTCGATGACATCCTGTCATCATTATCAAGAAAATGAAGAATAAAATTTTTGAAGAAAATTTTCTTGATAATGATGACAGGATGTCATCGAAACGTCGAAAACTCTCCGCGTTAGTTTTTATCATAAATTTAATAACAAAAGTCAATCTGATACGAATGTTTGTTTAGATTTGAATTATCACAGAGGCCGTTATTATTCAGATCGTACTTCTGTGTGGCTGTTTCTTACGAAAACAACTTGAACCAAATGCTGAGTTTGCGAAATTTCGTCCTATCTCTTTTTGTCGCAAACAAACCATGAATGAGAGGGCCGGTCCGATTGTCGCTATCTCGATAAACAGGCCTGCGGAAAAACTACTGCGTGTTTGATGAATTTTCCAATCCAACCCGTGGATGGTTTTATGGGTGGTTTTCTCTTGTGGCTGTAGGGACGTAAGACCATTCCCCCTCCCCCCACCCCCCCTGCCCTTCCTGTAACTGCCAAATTAAGTTTGGGACCGTTTCACGAGGGTGATGAAGGGGTCAAATGGGAACTGGTATTTACCTGATTTTTCGGTTGGAAAATAAAATTTGGGCACTTGGAAATGGGATTTTATTACTGGAAATGGGAGATAAAGAGTCCTTAGTGGAAATGGGATTTGCATTATCAGAGGTTGTCAGGTATTCAGTTCTGCTTAAAATTCCTGATATCCAAAATTTCATGCGGTCTTCTTGCGTTCCTGGCCACTGCCAAGTGAAAGTGAGGATCTTCTTGATGCCGCTAACACACTTGTTTTTGAACCTCAAAGCTCCCTACCAACAACATCCCTACCTCTAATACGGCTTTACTCACGGCACGAATTGACTGCCCTAAACCCATTGCAACCAATGCAATCACTCGAAAAGAAGAAGCCCAGATGAGGTATTGGGTAAATGTGTCAGGCACAGGAACTGAAACGTCCTTGTGCGTACCCTACCAATTTGCAAGACTTTGGATTGTTGTGTTTCTAGTGAGGAAGGCGAAGACTCCGGGGAGGATGCTGTTGAGAACACTTACATTGATGAATTTAGTAATTATAATGATGATGACAGTGACTCTGAATGTGACGTAGAGAAACGGGAGACTGCGCCATTCAGAATGCTTTCATGTGCCAGGTGATAGCTGGCCTTTTTCGGCGGACACTTGGTAAGCAATCCCATGTAGCTAAAAATTAAGCCTCGCACTGTCTTTATTGCCTCCGTTCTCCAGTGTTCTTATGTTTCGTTTTGATACTTTTCATTAACTGCTTCATACAACATATCGATGCAGCTCTAAAATTATATTTTCCCTGTCATAACTCCGGTTGGGATTTTAGTAGCAAGGACTGGGATTTCTGAGAAAACGTGCCATTGTTGAGTCCCGAGGGATTGAAAAGTTTTGTTTTACCCCATCGAAACTCGTAGAAATCTATTGTCTATGGCCAATATTGCCGCCGCACGAATAAGGCCCATGGGATTGCAATCCCCCCCCCCCCCCCCTCTTCATGACCCTCTTTCACAGTTCCTTTTAGTTGTGTGTTTTTCATGTTTGCATGGGGTCGCCGCGACCCCATGTGCAGCAGCAGTGCAGCTGACCGTTCTTGGTGTGTGTGGCGAATATAATTCTTGAAGAGCATAGACATGGTTCTCTTTTTGCACTCGTCGTTGTCAAAGAACTGAAGTCTACGATTGACGGAAGAAACGCTAAAACAGGGATTGAGTTAGGTTCGATTACCACCCGCTGTTTCGGGAAATCAGCCAGCGCTCACTCCCAAAATCACGGCTGGACGCGTGAGGTGAGCCATTGTTGATCTCCGTCAATCAGATACTCGCTTGCCCAAATCGAGCAGACATAGATTATATATTTTTAGAGGAAATGTTCAAATTGTAGCTGCAAAGGTCTTCTTTGACCCGGCCTGTCGAGTTTACAGTGCTTTCAAGGTGGGAGAAATCCAAGATTCCCGCTAAAGAAATTACTGCTTAGTTTATTGGTGGCAGAACGAGGGGGTCAATGAAGGCGACTGAGAGACCTGAAAAGCGGCCGAAGAGTGATTTTGTTGATGATTCGCCAGTTCAATTCAAACTCACATTATGTTAACCATTTAACCACAAACTCAAGATCGCATCATCTGAAAACTTCAAGCCACAGACGTTTTGAGCGTTGTTATGTCATAGCCCATTTCCGAATTTCATGTTTGCCTCCTCTTCAAAGCGAGTCTAAGTGCGAAGTTTTTGTGATGGTGATTAGTTCTACTTTACATATGAATGACAACTAGTTTTCATAAGAAAAACTTCGCACTTAAACTCGTTTTGAAGAGGCAGGCATGAACTCGGAAATGGCCTCCTGTTATGTGAAAATCAATGTTTTGGGATCTCTAATGCCATTTCCTCACAACTATTTATAACTTTGCATAAAATATATTTTGAATTTACGTCACAAGCACAATCTATCGCTGACGTATCCAGCCGTCTCTTCTCAGGGAGGATACCTGGACCGACAATCTACTGTTAACTTATGCCCTCGGCCCAAGGGTTCTCGAATACTGTCACGTTACAATTCGCGGAAATCAGCATGAAGGGGTCGTTCGATTTACTTCCTCTTGCCTTGAAGTTCTATCAAAATGAGAGAGATCTCGTTTTCGTCAACGGATTCCAAGCTTTTTGATTGCGATATCTCGTCGGTAGATTATGAATTTTATCAAAAACACAAGGGAGCGTTTAAGGGAATGCTGGAAGACCAGGTTGGTATGTCAGCTGTACTGTAACAAGCCAAAAGCTACGTAAAACCATAATAATTGTTTTATATAAGTTTCTTGTAACGTTAAGTCAAATTGTTTTGTAATTTACATAAGATTAGCTTAAAATTGAAGAAACCTCGTCTAGGAAAGTTTCCTCAAGAAACTCAATGACGTTTTCTGAATTGTGATTGCTGACTTTTATCGACGGTACTTCATTGGATTCGGCCGATTCGCGGACAGGTCACTCGTTACAAAACCTTTACTAATGCTAAACTCAGGCCCAATTAGGGCAAAAAACGATGTTTAGGCCTAAGGTTAGCCAAATTGAAGGTTTTAGGTTGGTTTAGTATAGTTAAACAATGACCTGTAACGGGTAACCTGTGGAAGGTGACCTGTGTTAAGGTGGCTCAATCCAGTTTCAACACTTTCAACATATCTCGTTGTTAGAAGGATTGACACTACAACATTTTATCACGTAACAGCAATGTTATCTTACCAAGTAAACAAGATGCAGTCATTTTTATGAATTAACATGTTACCATGGCAACCGGAAAGCCTGAGAAAAACATCGTATATTTTGGCTTTAGTTGCTCATCTCTGAAAAACGAACTCGGTTACCTCAATTTTTTTATTGCACAAAAGTGATCAGCAGGCCAAGATGAAACTGCAAAATTTTAAAAAATTATGTGGAGTGGATTCCGAGCTACCTTCAATTTTCAGTTATTTAAGGTTGCTCTGAATCCATTCCACATAATTTTTGTTAAACTTTGTGGGAAGTTTCATTCTGGTATGCTAATTACATTTGAGAAATAAAAAATGGGGGTCACCAAGTGCAGCTAAACCAAGTGCAGCTAAAGCCAAACTATGGGGTGTTTTTGCAGGGCTTTCCTGTTGCCACAGTAACTTTTTATGTCACAAAAGTGACCAAATCTTTTGCAGCAATAATTGGTGTTTGATATGGGTACCATAACATTGCTGTTAAGTGATTGATAGTGTCAATCCTTCTAATAAGAATGTTTCTTTCAAGTGTTGAAACTGGTTTGACCCACCTTAATCACTCACTGAAAAATGTTCCCATTAATGTTAACCTTTTGACGTCCAAACCGGCCTAAACCTGCCAGACTTAGTCTTTTACTCTGTCTAACGCCAGATGATTTTACTCGTCTATGGGGAACCCCCTCGGAGTCAATGGGTTAATATATTAACTTGCCATTGATTTGCCTACAGGCACCCCAAGCTCAGTGAGAGGGAAAGCCAACATGGCCGAGAGAAATGTAAGGAATTGTTTGGGAATTCCGATAAAAGGCTTAAAAGATGATGTGAAAAAATTCTCAATTAAAAAGCGTTCGTTACCTTATCGTAGGGTGTAAAGTGCAGGTTGAAGGTTAGGCTTGCAGGTCATAGTTTTGCCATAACTGAAACAAACGAAACCTTTACAAAAATGCTAACCTTCAGCTTAAACATTATCTAAAGGATAGTGTTTAGGCCTAATGTTAGTATTAGTAAAGGTTTGGGTTGTTTCAGCTATGGTGATACAATGACCTGCAACCCGCATTTTACACCCTTCATTATGTGGTCATTAACAACATTTGTCATTAACAAACTGCGTTCTGGCACCCTTTGTTAAGTGATTGATTCCAAAGGTCGACGTGTTCAACTTGGCTCATGCTACCATCATTTGGAAGGTTTTTTCTTTTGATCAAGTGCACAGACTACTGGCTGTCTCAGCTCGCTCACAGGGCTGCTATAATTTGTTGTTGGTGGGTTGAAATGAAAGTTCAATCTTTTATCAATTGATTCTGATGTGGAATTGTAACCGTGGGAACATTTTGTCAAGGAATATTTGACTCAATTTGGTGGGTTCCCCAAATGGAGTGTACAGCCTTGGGATTTTATAGTACCATTGGCAATTGAGAAATTGAAAAATGGCTGAAATCGCACTGAATCTGGAAAAAAACCACACAGGAAGGAAGCGACCTGCAGTGGTAATAATGTAAGGCTTTTTAATTGAGAATTTTTTGTATCATTATCTTATAAAGTAAGCCCTTTATCGTTCCCATACAAATCCTTATATTTTTGTCAGCCATGTTGGTTTACCCTTTTACTGAGCTTGGAGTACCTGTGGTTAAACGTGGCAATGTTAAATCGTACATGGGTATACGTTTTAGTACATGACTATATATGGGAATACATGGGTATACCTGGTAGTACATGGATACACCTAGAATACATGAGTATACATGTACGAGGCAATAGGTGGATATACACTGTAATACATGGCTATATATGGAAATATCTGGTTAAAAATGGCTGTACATGGCTACATGTGGCTATACACGGCAAAACACAGATATAGATGGATATTTAGTAAAAAGGCTGGTAATGTCTGCAGCTGACTCCAAAAAAATGAATATTTGGCCAAGAAGCGAAGCTTTGAGGGCAAATATGAAATTTTGAGGACAATCTCTCAGCCAAGGACATTATCAGCCAACATACCAGCAAGCCATACCCCCACCCCGCCCCCCCCCCCCCATTAATTTCCATATTGCGGAAAAAAACCGCTCATAAAAGGTCAGTGTTGAACAGATCTGATAGCGATGCTTCAAATCATTTTAATTGTCACTGTGAATCGAAAACTCAAAAACTCAAAAACAAAGTACTGAAAAAGAAATTTCAACAACAACAAGCTTTATTCACATTTCAGGTTGTAATTATAATTTAGTTACACAAGGTAATTTTAGGCCAATGGACAGTTACATGTAATTTATAATAGAAAGAACTAAAAATACATTACAGGTAAGAAAATGCCTAGCATCTAAATAAACTGTTAGGTTTCCGAGTTAGAAACTAGTCTTGTATTGATTCAGTTTAATATGTAGACATCAGGAGAAAAAACATGCAAAACAACACATACACACAGAACAGAAACATAATAGACAGTACGAAAGAATATTTCACCCTAATCATATTGGCCTAAGGTCGGTTTCTGGTAGCTTTTTAATTTCTTCTAAGGTTGCCATAAGTGCTGATGTCCATGTAGGGAAAGATATTTTTGCCATCATTGGCAGAGCTAAATAATGCACTTCTGGCTGCAATGGTGCCATGCAACCGCCAACCGTGAAAGACAGAATGTGCAAAGTTGGATGACAGTGTTTTTAAGTGCAGCTGGAATTTTTCTCTCCTTCAAACTGTTGGTTTGTTTTTATAGTTAGTAATTTCAACACAGTGTTTTAAATTGTCTACTCTGTAAAATGACTTAGTTCAAGTTTGTTTAGGATTAAATCTCCTTTAAAGTCTGCTCATAACTTTCTTCACACCTTCAAAGTCGTTGACAGCATATTTTGTTGACTTTCTTGGCCTAGGTTCTAGAAAACGAGTTTGTTTTTCTTCCACGTAAAATGAAAATTCTTCTGCTGTCTATGTTTCTTTTCAACGGAAATGATCGCTACAGCATTTTGAAGGGCAAATATGCACGCAAATGGGGGTTATTGCGTGATAACTGTCCTTTGAGTTTGCACCACATGACGTAAATTAGCCAATAATATCACTCGAAAATTAATTGGTGGGTTAAGAATATGGTTACTCATGAATAGGCATGGTGATACATGGCCATACATTGATAATTACATGGTTATGCATGCGCATGGAAATATGTGCTAATACATGGCTATATATGGCTAAATAGATACATTGCTTTTCATGGCAAAATACAGCAACAATGGTTAGCTTGCATGAAAGGTTAAGTAAGGATAAGGACACTGTATGCATTTTAGTAATGAGGGTTAAGTGCTCAATTTAGTGATTAGGGTTATACACTTATTTCAAACGTTAGGTTAGGGTTAGGGTTAGGGTTAGAACCGCGCACTGGTGGCTCAGTTGGTTGAGCACCGGGCTGTCACGCGGGAGGACGTGAGGTCAACTCCGTCCGGACCAACACTCAGGGTCTTTAAAAAGTGCTGACTGACTGTTCTTATATATGGAACAGTCAACGGCGAACTCAAATTCATTCAAAATGGCTCAAAAAACCGCTTTTGAGGTAAAAGGACGAATATAAACCACAGGTAAAGTAATTAAACGTTTATTTATCATTGATTTACATACATAGTTAACGATATATCGCCATAGGTGAAGGAAACGGTAAATCCAGTACATTTACTATAAAATAACAATCGGCTACACAAACAGATTGTGTGGGCTCCCTGTGGTAATACGGGCAACATTTTTCGTGCAACTTGTGGCGCAACAATGTTGCGCTGCAAGTTGAGATGGTTTGTTGCGTGTATTGCCACCTTGCGCAACAAATTTTTGTGTTGCAAAAAGTAGACGTCGCTTTGCTTTTTGCAACATGAAAATTTATTATACCTCCCAACTCAAAACCGATTGCAGGAGAACGTGTCACACTAACTACCTAGGGCGAACAAAACTAACTCCCTAGGGAAACAACGACTTGAACTTTCGACTCGCACGTTATCAGGTCGTGCACCTTAAAACAGCGGCAAATTCCGTGTAAAAATCCGTGTATTCTTGGATTTCACATGACTTCACGGCCGCCATGTTGGTGTCCCGATCCAATCCTCCGGGAATTGAAAGCTGTTATTATGCTAACGTCTTCTTTTGTTTTTGTTGAAAAACATGGCATTTGATCACGTCAGTGAAACCCAAGAATTGTTCTATTTTGAGTCGGGAGGTAAATGAGGTAAGGGTCTCGGGGAAACAAAACTCACTGTTAACCTTGGGGCCAGTCATAAAGTGCTTATTGCTCTTGAGCCATTGAACCGAGTTCAATATCGTTCACCCAACCTACTCTAAGATTTTTTTTCTAAATTTTTCCCTTTTTTTCAAAATTCTAAGTGACATACGCTACTAATCTAGTCCTAGATTAGTAAAATAAACTTAACAGTGAAAATTGTTCTCGTCCAAATGGCAGCGACCGTTTACGAAACGGAAATTTGCGCCGCCTCGATTAGCCTCTTATGATATTTGTGGTGAGAGAGTTTTACTATCATAACCGACTGTAATTATATCAATTGTAACTATCTGTTAAAGTGCCCCTGTGATATAAAATATCACTTCCTGTTTTTGGAAGTGTGTTTGCTTAGGGATGGACCATTAAGGCCGGGACACACTAGGCGACAAGTCGGAGCGACATGTCTCTGCGACAAGTTGCTCCGTGTGTACTACTTGCAAAACAAGTCGCCGCGACACGACGCCTGTTCGGAGCACCACGTGGTGATCTCGTATCATGGGGGGATGTGAACTAGTTTTCTAATTCAATATGGCTGACCATATGACGCTTTCTCATTGGTTCATTCATATTTTTTCGCTGCGACTTGTTGCGGGAAGTGTACACACGATGCGACAACGCTGCTTTCGCTAATTTTGTCGCTGCGACTAGTCGCGCGAATTTAAACTGGTTTGAATTCGTGCGACTGATCGCGGCGACAAAATTCTGCCGCAGCGACAATGATTTTCATGAAATTGACCGTGTCACACAAGGCGATTTGTTGCGGCGACTTGTCCCCTCGACGTGTCGCAGCAACTTATCGCCTAGTGTGTCCCGGCCTTTAGAAAAGAGATGAAGGGTGTGGGGAAAAAACCACAAAAAAATTCATGCAAGGGAAAATGGCAAGAAAAGAAATTTAAGCAAAGAAAAAGGTAAAGAAAAAAAAATCACGCAGAAGGAAGGTTCAGTTGTGACTTTTATTTAATAACTAGAAATAGTGTTCACTAGAGCTGCCCCCGCTTTTGATAACCTGTTTATGGCATGTGTATTTAATATAAATACTGTGCATAAGACCGTTGAAAAATTAACGTTTCAAGCATTTTATTGAAGTTCACATTCATGTAAGTAGTTAACAGCACAAGTAAAGTGGTTGTTGTGACATCGCACTACACCTCTCAGTTTGTACTGAGCTCCCCTGATTAGAATCTCCTCAAACAGATTTATGTCTTTCATTAATGCAGGAGGGAATTCAATGAAAAGGAAACGTGAGTTTAATACGTTCCTTAAAACAGGCTCAGTAGTTTGAGTATCAGAATAGGCACAAGTTAACCTTCCTGGATTTGTATGCATTTCACTAACAAAAAGAGGCCACATGTTATCGAAACCCAGCTGGTTTAATCCATATGCTGTAACTACTGTTAAAAGAATATTGCTATTCAAAGTCACAAAATTCGAGCATGACCTACAAATTCTTGAAACTTGAAACTTGGAGTAATCACTAATTTCCAGTGTTTAGTCTAAAACAACCGTTGTCTTGGTTATTGGGTGTATGATATTGGTTCAGGATTAGCGGAAGTAAAGCACTCTTTCACATGTAGGATTTAGGGATTTATTTTGTAAAGAAGCTGTGTGGCTTTGTCGATGGGGAATTGAAATAAAGAAAAGGGTTTATCAACTGAGTTCATGTGGTAAATTGACCACTGTAAAGAAATTTGAAAGCTGACGTTTCGAGTGTGAGCCCTTCGTCAGAGCGAAACCCTTTCTGTTTTTCACGTGTAAAACTACTTTTCGTAACGGAAAAAACGTGATCTTCTTTAATGATTCCTTTGGCAATTCAGCAATATTTTTGTCTCAGATAGCAGTATACAACTACTGGAAAGTAACTACATTACTATAGCGTAACAATGGTACTGATACAGTATTAATAAACTACAATTTATCTTGAAAGGAAAGTACTCACTTTCCAGAATGGCCGGTTTCGAGGTGATGTAAAGGAAATTTCTTTGGAATAATCGAAAGTAAGATTTGTAGCACTGCACAGATTTAATCTTGTAGGAGAAATAAGTGATTGTATCTTTCCAAACTTGGTCAGAATGGTTTCGATCTCAGTTATTTTCCTAAAAGCATGTTGGGATACAATTGTCACATTCCACCATTAAGTCGATTTCTATCAAAAGGAGGAATGTTGGAGCTGCCATTGGTTGTTGGACATTCTTCACACCGCTTGTTACGGGTATTTTCTGTCCGTGAAATGGGCATATTTTGATGAATGTGTCTAATGACAACTTCTGGCTTTTCCGTAATTTTCCGTCCTCTTTGAAGAATTCGACTGTGTACTTGTGACAAGACTTAAAACAGGCCCCTTTTTAACTCAGTGGAGCTGGCTGTCACTCCTTCTGTGGGTCCTGTAAACTTTTTAATGTAAGTCCGCTGACTAGTGAATAGCGTTTGCGCATACATTGTAGTTTTGTGAGGCGGTAATGTCATTGTGTAGAGCAGTCATGGACTGTCCGGCGAGAAACCGTCTTTCGGTACATAATTTTGTTCGTTCGATAAAGATACACCTTTTCTGAGTGCCAAATTTCTACTAGAAAAATATACAAATTGGATGAACCGTACGAATACTCTCGATTTAGCTGCCTTTCAATTAAGAGACGCTACCATTATTTCAGGGAAACTTTTCCAAGTTTTCAGGAGTAGGATGAAACAAAATATGATGAGTTGTGAAATGGAAGTCTAATAGTATAAAGGAGATAGCGTGCGGAAAATGAACGTGCAATTCTCAAAGGCGACGAAAAATTACCTGGTCGTAGTGACGATTAAAATAAAGCTAAATATCAACATTTCGACGGATCGAAGGATGAAGAATGGAACAGGGAATGGATGTTGTATCATGATTTTTCTAGAATTATGTCCTTAAGTTTTAAATGGTAATGATTCCGTTAAATATGAGTATTCCGATTGAAAAAAGGTATTACGATGCATATGACGTCCTCGAAAGGGAATAACATATCGTATCTCTCCCTGGGTCTCCCATCCAAAACATACATTCTTCATAGGGGTTTTTCAGGGCCAATGAAACACTATCATGACAGAACAGAACATTCAACAACAACTGTTAAGAATCCCAACTGGCCGGAGGCAAGCTAGTTGGCTATTTACAATGCAGCTTGGAGGTTGAACCAGGGACTACCAGGAACAAATTCAACCATGCTGTTACTGTATATTTTAGAGGTGCCTCGTTAGGAGTTCTTTCATGGTAATTTGTTCGGTCTTGTATTAATTGGTTTTCCCATTCAAAGACGTTAGCCTCAGAGGGGCGTATTTAACACTTAAAAACCCTCATTATGCATGTTTCGATATATATATAGCACATGCAGTTTTCTCTTTTTGGGCTTCCCTACGTCTTGTGGTAAAGAGTTTGAATTTACCGTTTAGTTATTTCAGTTTCAAGTTTTCCTGGGCCATCTAGTTGTGTTGGGCAGTTTAACTCACTTCACGTCTCGGAGAAATCACCAATAAGGTTTGTAATTATCGGTTTCAAGTTTGTACGTATTTTCGTTTTATCGACCATGTAATTAACTCGCTCGTTAACCTTTTTTTTTTAACTTTCCTGTTTTAGAACTGTTTTATCTTTTCCCCAGAAACGATGGGTACAGTGCAGTTATTTTGACCACAAGTTACCTTCCTAAATCAATCAGATCGCTCTTATGATTCAGAGTCTAGCCAAGGGCAAGTATTTCAATCCTGTCACATAGTCACAGTACTCAGCTCTTATCTCATGTTATCTCAAGAAGTACATGCTCGTATCCTCAAACTTCCGTCCTCAAATATTGTTTTTTTAGTACCCCTCTCCTTTGCTTCTGAGACTGTTGAACGCACTTCAATAATCCGAGATTACTTCTAGTAATATTTGTTATCGTCAGTACGGATCGAGGGACGGCGTAATTGCAGGTTAAGGTCTGTAAGTTACTATCCTCTAAACCTCACTGGGAGTTGTGACTGACACTGTCAATTAAGATTCTTAAGAATTGTTGCTGTATTTGTAGTATGTGCTATTTTGCAGTCACAGCTTTTACGACTGGTACACGATACATACACTTTCTTTGTGGGACAGATATGCTACCAAACGTACTGTCTCTTGGTCGGCTCCACGTCATCTAAAGGAGAGATGAGAGGCGGCTTAAATTTGTGCTCTTCATAAGTCCCTGTCTGTTGCCATCGCTGGTATTCCCTTCTCGGACAGTTCTCTCTCATTTGAGAGGTGTTATAGCTAGACAGTTACTGTAAAAAAATCGTATTCCGAATTCAGTGGCTCCTAGCCACTTTGATTGCAACAACTTTCTTCTTGTTTCTTGTGAAGAGTTTGCCGTTGCTGTAAACCCATTTCTTTCGAGTTATCATCTGTTGTTCCTATTTTGTTAATTGTTTCGACTCAGATCCGCCGATCCGCGTTTCTTGAAAGGCCGAGTTGTTTCTGTTTTTTCTCTGAAGAAATGTTTGGCCTTGTCGAAAATGTCATCTTCTAAATAACAATTTAAATGTGAGTCTTTGGCTCTAGGTGGCTTTTCAATTCCCCTATTTCTCTATAGAAATATAATTCATTTACGCAATTGTGTTCGCGTGACTCCGCCGCGTCGTATGGCGTATTTCCCTCCAGCATGGCGAATTTTGTACCATGTGATCGTTACTTGCAAAAGACCAAGAGGTTGGGGGTTCAAGTTCTGGTGAGTATGCAAGTGCTTAAACAATCTGGCACCATCTCATCTATCTGACCTCATCATTCAGTACAAGCCTACACGAACATTGCATTCTAGTTCTAAGAATTTATTAGTAATTCCTTGTGCTAACACCATATGATATGGTGAAATAACATTTTGTGCTTTAGCACCGAGACTCTGGAATGGTTTACCGCTAGACATAAGATCAATTAACAGTTTGGAGCTTTTTAAGAAAACACTCAAAACATTTCTTTTTACTTTACAACAACTATTAATATATATATATACATATATTCCTTTTTTATTAGATTTTAATTTTCATAGTTAACAATTATTGTAATCAGCGGCTTTGGGCTAAACGGATTTAGGCACTATGTAAATTCTTTATTATTATTATTATTATTATTATTATTATTATTATTATTATTATTATTATTATGCAAAAAAGTCATGTCTGCATGTGACTAGTGTTCTGAGAGGGGTTGGGTATATGTAGTATGTATGGGGGGATAGATGAGTGAAGGGGGGATGGGTAGGATAGGGGCACTAGTGGAGATCAGGGACGGGTAGGAGAAGTAGAAGGGAGAAAAGAAATGGAAAGAAAAGATGTCTCAATCTTTGGTCTCATTCTTTTTGAAACCCCCCTAAAAAATTAAGCCCCTGTTTTTTAACTACACCCCCCAAAAAAGGAAAATCCCTATTTTAGACAGTTGATTTAAAGAAAACACTTTAAAATAATTTAAACTGGTTTAAAAAATTTCAAACCAAGAAAAATTTGAAACCACAACATATATACATGGTTTCCTATGGTTATACACGACAATACATGATGGACATGTGGGGAAATACATTGCTTTGCGTGGATATACATATTTATACATACATGCTTATGGATATGCATGTTCATTTATTGGTTATACATGGCTATAAATGGATATACATTGCTATGCGGGGTAATACAGAACTACCGTATAATGTTATAATACACTTTATTAAATAACCCCTCTTAATTAAAGTACTTACAACTGTTTTCGTTCTTAACATCGCTGACCTAGCTAGAGTGAGCACACTATGTGCTCCTGCTGTGATTTTTCATAAATGGCAGCAGAAGCACATACCTGTGTCAACTGCATGTGTGCATGATCTTTTAATCTGAAGTCCTGACGTAACCAGAAAAGTAACCCCTTGTTTTTTTTTTTCTTTTAATTTTCAGTCTGAACAACAAAAACAGCTGTTTGTCAATGCGTTTAGAGATTTTTCAATAAATTATGGCTGTATGAAAGACTTTCCTCTGAAGAAGGTAATTATGTCATCTTAAATTTTGTCCATAGTCTATTTGCTTTTTTAAATTCATCAGGATAACAAAGAAAGGAAAACAAAAGATTATTAAACCATTGACTCCTGGGGGTGAGACTTAACATCCTAAGGCTTTTTAGGTTTTCAATGGGTTAATAAGATATC
The DNA here is from genome assembly GCF_036669925.1 of Montipora capricornis. Lineage (NCBI taxonomy): Eukaryota > Metazoa > Cnidaria > Anthozoa > Scleractinia > Acroporidae > Montipora > Montipora capricornis. The sequence goes on from NC_090884.1 coordinate 26,397,281, forward strand.
TTTCATGCATGAATGTCGTTTTTTCAAGTGAAGAACCTCATAGGATCGATCCATTAAAAAGATATTAATGTGCTAAAACTACTTGCAAGTTGTTGTAATATTGTGGTTGCGTGTGTTTGCATATTGAGGAGAGGAGTTGCATAATTCCACCCTTGTGGGTCAACAAAATTTCCTCTTTCTAAGTTTTTTTAATCTGCCTCTCGATGTAGCACAAGAGGTCTTTTAAGATCCTTAAATTAATGACTGAGAGTTAAAGAACTTGGCTACTGTCATTGCTTGGAATTTCAAAATGTTGTTGTCATAAATAGATCTTACTCTATCTAATGCCGGCCAATTTTACTTGACAGTTGAGAATGCTTTAGGTGTGATCAATGAGTTAACAACATCCAGGTCCACTCAAACTATGTCCCCTTTAACTGATAAAGGAGGGTTATGGATGAAGGGTATCTTCTTGGCTTACTGTGGCAACAGATGGCAACAGATTGTCATTCTGAGAAATGCAGTTCCATGTTGTGTAATAATTTTTATTATCATGTGGCTTGTTTTTGCAGAGGGAAAATTTAGATTCACTTCTTGATAGTGTTGTAAAATATTTGAATGAACATTTTGTTCGTGGTAAGTTGATATTAAAATTTGTTGCTTCTACTCTTTTTCGGAATAACTTTTTAATAGTTCATTTTAGGACGAGTCTGTGGCGATGGATTACCATCATTCTCATTCTGTGGAATTGTGTTAAACTTTGTTACAGGGAAAGTGAGTAAAGCCAAGGGTTTGCTAAGGGATATCGTTTGTTTGGCTCAAAATCGAGGCCTACTACAATATGTTGACTCATCTTCTTATGGTATGATAGCCTTATGATATTTATAGCATTTATAGGCCTATAGATCACGAAATAAAATGGTTTCAAATGGTCTATGTGATACTTAATGAGAATATGAAGGGTAAACCAAGGAATGATAAACCTCTGTGGAGATTAATCAGACAGACTAGTGGCAGGGAAATGTGGGTGCTAATTCAACTCCGGGATGGAAAACCAATAGTTGGTTTGCCAAAGGTTTAGGTTTAGAACAGAAATTTTGAAAAGTCAGAAAAAATGATATTGATGTGTTTATTTATGTTGTTCATTTTAAATGAAGGCCTTTAATTGCCTTGATTTAACCCTTTCACCCCAGTGGGGTTCCCCATTGATGAGTTAAATCATCTGGCGTCAGACAGAGTAAAATCTATAAGTGGCACTCTTGGGAGTGAAAGGGTTAAACGTAATTACTAAGCAGAAGTCATCTTCAGAAAGTACAATGTAAGTGATTGATGCATCTACGGGGGAATTGGAAAATGTATGTGGAGAATACAGAACACTCTGTATTCTGAGTTGCTGCAGCTGTGAGATACCAGTAGTTATGAACTTTCACCTGCAACATGATTGTTTACTGACAGTATCTTGCCATGTGTTGAATTTAATCTTTTTCATTTTTGTTACAGCCAAAGACCCATTCATTCACAAGGACACAAGGTGTGTAGTTTCTTTTAACATCATCCACCACCAAAGGCAACAGATCATTCCAGTAAACAATCAGCCTTATAGACTGAGGATGGTTTCCCTGTGGCCTTTTTAAATGTAGAATCCAACCATAATAATAATAATGGGAATTATTCTTTCAGAGACGTGTTTCGCCGACTGTTTGGAGAACCAACGTCACAAGATGCTTGCTTTAAGGTGTTGTGTTTGTTACGTCTCTGCGTTTTTTTCTCTTAATTATCAAATCAGTAAACACTCATCTGTCAGTGTAAATTCTTACTTCAACCAGGGTGACCTGTCATTTCCTAAATGAATGTTCCATTAGAATATGGTGTTAAGCAGCCAAGGATAACAAGCATGGAAATGGATTAGAAACAAAATTAAACTGGTTTAAAAAATTCTGAAGAATGAAAATATTTGAACCACAACATTCATACATGCACACAGGTGTATACATAATTAAAAAGCCAGCTGGTTTTTTTTTTTTTTTGTTTTGTTCTTTTGTGTTGTTGTTTCTTTACCCACGGAACAACTTAAGAGCTCTCAGGAGCTCGTTCAACATATATGTGTCCGTGCATTCCAGATCAAATTGGAATTTGGCAGTGTTGGTTTTTTTGAGGAGAGGGGAAAGTTGTAGTACCCAGAGAAAAACCTCTCGAAGCAAGGAAAGAACCAACAACAAACTCAACCCACATATGATTAAGCTTGCACACTGTGGATCATACAAACAATGGTCTTCACAATTCTCAATGACTTGCAAAAGACTGTTGTTCAAAATTTGACCTGAAAGGAGCAATTTATTATTTAATCTTGCTTTTGCTGTTCATAAGTCAGCGATGGGTTCAAGTCATACCGTGGTGCTGTAGCTTACTAATACAACATTTCATAGAGCCTGACGACAAGATACCAAGCAAAATGTTGTAGGATGTGCTACCAATAATACAGGGTCATAACGAGGTACACGGGATCAGGGATCAAAGGCCTGAAAAG
>NC_090884.1:26409786-26414786 GCF_036669925.1 Montipora capricornis
CTTCAACAAAGTCATTATTATCATTATTATGTACAATTAAACTCAGTGTTGCTGGTCAACCGGACAAAGTTCCTCGGAGCGGGTTACAGCTAGTAGCCGAGGGTCACAAGGTTCTGGCCATCTCTCCAGTCTCAAGAACTCCTCGTAATATCCTTGCAGTTCCTAGTAATGCGGTCCTCTGCACGTACCCTGTTCTTACGCTTATACTAATATTCTGAAGCGACTTATTCAGGCCTTTAGGGATCACTCCCAAAGCTCCTACAACAAGCGGTATCACCTCCACTTTTCGCATAGCGCACATCGTTATCTCACGCTTGAGATCTTGATATTTTTCATTATTTTCACTTTCCTTTGACTAGAGTTAACTCTGCAGTCAGCTGGCACGGGAACATCGATTATTTTACAGACTCTAAACACATTTCCCAAAACAATAATATCCGGACTTCTAGCCTCTATTGTATGGTCGCAAGGTATGTTGAAATTCCCCACTCCCCGGGCACAGAAGATAGTCAAACGCCCCGGGTTTTCCCGGGGTGGGGGGGGGAGGATGTTGAACTTTTGATTTGATCGGCGCAAAAATGCATCTGGAAGGCAGAGGTGTTGTTAGACCCACCTGATTTGGACCCACTCAAGTATGGTTATCTCAAGCATGAATGATTAAATGGGAATTGTGTGTTGTGAATGGGTTGGACAGAGCAGACAAATGGTACTTGCATGTGTAACTTTCGAGTTGATCAGCGCATTACGTTTATCGAGCACGAAACTTGTACAAAATATTGTGCTAACTGCTGTATAATAACAGAATGGGTAGAACAGATAAAAGAAAACCTTCTTAATGGTAAATGTACCTTTGATGTACTAGAAAAGTCATTTTGTAAGACAAATTTTATCGAAATACTTACAGGCATGACAGTGAAGTCAAGGCAGCCATCTTAAATGACCGGGTGACCTCGGTACTAGTCCCTAGTCCATAGATGATATGGTTAAACTTGGATTTTTTTAAAGATTTTTAATGCCATACGCGATGGATAAATTACACAATGCAGCAAAAAACATGAATTTGCAAAAAAGTCTGCAGAATCATGCAAAATGAATCAAAGACCAAGCATTGAGAGATTGACCGAATTAAACTGCAGAGAGCCCAGATCCACTGAAAGACTTCCTGCTCGTGAAGAAAAAGTAACCCTCAATATCTCGTGATGCCCAGAGGTAGCGAGGTGGCATCAGACGGATTATGAAAGACCCTTCATAGTACTATAATTATTTGCCAAAAAACTTTGTATGGAAGTACTTGCAAGGTAATGCTAAAAATCTGCGTTTGATTGCTGGACTAGGCTGTTTGCTCTTTGAAGCCTCAACCGCGCAAAGATTCTCTCCAACGACATTCGACGCCACGGCTGTTTTTATTTGCTGTTGTAGCAAAAAGTAGTTTCATTATGGAGGGAGGTGAAATGTATTGCTCTAATGGGTCCAGTGCATTGCTTTTAGCCAATGAAATCACCCCGTAATTTTATTGTCTATTTTGCTGCACCGAACAAAGTCAACCGAGATTATAACTCGGATACCTTTCAGGTTTTCCGAGTAATAATGAATGAAATGATGATATATGAAATAAATCATATATTGAACTGCGGATATAAAATCAAGTGAAGCTATGATCCTCGCAGTTATGAACAAGAAGAATTCAGGACTTTAACGGGCTTTGAACTCGTGGCCTCGCTATATCGATGCAACGCTCTAACCAACTGAGCTATGAAGCCACTGACGTCGGGAGCTGGTCATTTGTGGATTCTAATGTTCCCGTGATGAATGAATCAACGAATGAAATGAACCCACAAATGACCAGCTCCCAACGTCAGCGGCTTCATAGCTCCGTTGGTTAGAGCGTCGCACCGTTATCGCGAGGTCACGGGCTCAAACGCCGTTCATAACTGCGAGGATCAGAGCTTCCTTTAATGATTAACTAGACTTTCCGTTAGCGTAAACTGGGTTACCTGTGGTAGATGTTACACAAAAAGAGGGGTTGGGTGGTATTGAAAGCATGGAAACTGGAATTTTCCCAGGAGTAATGCTGGCTCCGCCAATCCGGAAATAACAAAGAAAAACTATCTACACTATCTACACAGTGAGTTGTAGTGCCAATCAAACAAGAGTTTGTAATTGAAAACCTAAACATCTTCGAGATGCAAGTTCATGAACACGTGAACCTGACGTATGGCAAGATATAAACGTGACGAACACAAAAGCAATGGAAATGGATCACAAATAAAAAGCTTTGGCTACCTGAATGATTTTGGGTTAGACTGAAGCGATAGACTGTTGAAAAGTCCGAAGTTATCGCTTTCCATGCTAATTGGTAATGTAAACATAGCGAGTCGTTATTCGAAATATGACAAATAGAGTGAGCTGAATCAACATATTTTATCTTTTCTCCCGCCCTTATAATATATATTGAAACAAACAACATATTTGCTATTAGAAGGAAGAAATAAAACCTCTCTTTTTATTGCGACGGCTGACACTCCGTGTCAAAACCCATACGCAACTAAATAAATTTCCCACAAGTGTTCAGGACCAAACCCTTTACTGAAGAACCCTTTCCTTGAATAATGAAGAAAAAATTGGACAGCAAGCTTTCCTTCTTGACTAACAACAATTAGTGTCACCCAACTAGTGGACTAATGCAAATCCTGCATTTCAATTGGCTACGCTACTAGAGGACTATTAGTATTATTATTATTGCCTTATTCTGTCCGACTAGTTGAGTGAAACTAAAACAATTAGACCATTCGCCCTCAAGGGCCACGGGCAATAGCCCATTTGGCTTCGCCTCATGTGAACACAAAAGCAATGGAAATGGATCACAAATAAAAAGCTTTGGCTACCTGAATGATTGATTGTTAATTAGTCGAATTTCCAATTGTTTTTTACCTGAAGACTGTGCAGAGTTCGGTGGAGTACAAATAAATATAACTAGCCAGACTAAAGAGATCACAGATCCACTCAAGGTGTTCGATTCCATCTCTGAGTTTGTTAAACCCATATCCAACCAGAAAAAGTTCACAGAGAATTTGCCATCTGGTTTCACTGTTGTACATAACACTATAGTCAGTAAAATATTAGAAACACAGCTCACTTTAATACAGTTCGACGGGCGAAGGATGCAATTGTTGTCGAAGTCCATTACTCGCCGCTTTTAAGATTTCAGATATTTATTTTTCACCGCCTGTCTTGTTTATCTAATTGACGTTCCGTTCTTGAGCTTCGTGAGGGCATATTTTGTTTAAGGTAATTCCTTTGAAATTCTTCTACTATCAAACTTTTTTGGAAACTTGGTTACGCGTCAGCAGGCTCTTAAAATGGGGTATTTTTACTGTTTGCGCGTTAAAAATTCGAATCACCTTCATACAGAATTAAGTCTTCGTTACTTGAAAGGTACAAAATTTTATTTTGAAAATAAAGCGTCTTTTATTCACATAGGCAGTATTGCTTCACCTGCGCCGTTTTTGATTACTTGGTTGCTTGCACTCTTTTGGACAATTCCGTGGTTAGCTTGAAGTCCTCGCCTTGGCCAAAATACACCCAGTACGGAACTGTTTTTAAAAAAAATTCATGTTCTACTATCAAACTTTTTTTCTTCGTCAAATATGTTCTTTATTAGGTTGTTCTTAGCAAATACCTGGAAAAAATTCGGGGGTCACCGTGCTCGCTTGAGAGAAAAAGAGCATTTATTTCGCTATCGCGCTTAGTTTGAGGGAAATCCCTTACGTTTTGTACGCGCACGTGCTCATGAGCGCGCGCTAATGACGCGAAAATCGTGCACAGTAGGGATGCGCAATGCAATACCAAGGAATTACCTTAAAGATCCACTAAACTGCCATTCGCGTTACAATGACTTTGACGCTATTGCCGGTTAATTAAATATTCTACTGTGCCTACCGGATAAAATCTACGTCTTTCTACTACCCCCTCCCTGAAACCTTCTAAAGATACGCAGAGAAGGCTCTAGGAACAAAGGAAATACTTAGCAGAAGAAATAACTGTGGACGCCCCGTGACCTTAAACTGGGTTGCCTGTGGTACGTGTTATACAAAAACAGTGGGCACTGAGCTGGGTGGCTTGAACGCGCTGAAACTGGATTTTTCCAGGAGTACTCCTACCATGGAAGAAGCAGGCCGGGGGATCGAGTTTGTTCGGAAGCGGTAGGACTAAGAACTCGGTAAAATAGCAATGTCCTTTGATCGCTAAACAACAACGGTTTAAAACGGTAAACCAAACTCAGAATAAACTGTCCAAAAAACTCGAAATCTCTCAAAACCTGAAAAAACCACACGTGATGAACGTACGCGTAATGTGCTTGCGAAATCAACTTTAAAACTTTTATAGTCACGCGTCACGCCAGTAAACAGGAAAGGAAAGTGTCTAGTAAACATTAATGTCTTCTTAACAGAGCTCGAATGCGGCATATTTCTCATTCCCTAAAGCTGCTCTGTCCGGAAATGAAAGACTGCTTATTTTTGAAATAGCTTCTTGTTTGTAAATAATTGCTGCATAAATTAAATTTGATCAAGAACGTAAAAATTCAGCTAAATGCTCAGTAGATAAGCTTAAACAAATATTAAGGGTTTCCCAAATAAACTTCGTTTTACACTAGAATGACTAAACAAATTTTTTCTGACGTCAAAACTGTGGCTGCCTATTAATTATTTGCAAGAAAGAACACTTGAAATACAAAATAGCTAAACACATGGTTATTAAACACATTGTGACAATGTCCAAATATGGTCAGAGCCGCCCCAATATTCGTCCCGCGTACTCAACGTATATGCTGCGATATACGTAATTTTGTGTGTCGCGGAGAAAAATGGTAGTTTTTCCAGCTTTTTTTTTTTTTTTTTTGCAATAAACGAAGAAAATTGTGCTTTGTCATCAATGTGTTGAATAATAAAACAATAATCCTGCTCAATCTTGCAGAATATCGCCTGATTTTAGCCAACTCG
>NC_090884.1:26419786-26434786 GCF_036669925.1 Montipora capricornis
TTTTCGCCTGCTGGGGACCCCAAGTCAATAAACATCTTAACTGGAAGGAGGAGATTAATTCGAAGATCTCTAGCTGCTACGCTATATTAGATTTCATTAGAAAATTAAAGCACTTAAATCTCTTCCATGTCCGAAAGCAACTGGCGGAATGCCTGATTTTATCTAATTTGACTACAATGATATTAACGATGAAATGATATATAAAATGGATCATATATGAACTGCGGATATGAAATCAAGTGAAGATATGATCCTCGCAGTTATGAACGCAATTTTTGCAATTGCGTAAAGAAGCCTGAAAAATTCAGGACTTCAACGGGGTTTGAACCCGTGACCTCGCGATACCGGTGCGACGCTCTAACCAACTGGGCTATGAAGCCACTGAGGTTGGGAGCTGATCATAACCCACAAATGACGTTGGGAGCTGGCCATAACCCAAAAATGACCAGCTCCCAACGTTAGTGGCTTCATAGCTCAGTTGGTTAGAGCGTCACACCGGTATCGCGAGGTTACGGGTTCAAACCCCGTTGAAGTCCTGAAGTTTTCAGGCTTCTTTACACAATTGCAAAAATTGCGTTCATAACTGCGAGGATCATAGCTTCACTTGATTACAATGATATTGTTAGTCATCCCATTCCGGAATATCTAATAAAGCGCCTACAACTTGTTCAGTTAAGCCGCCGCAGGTTTCGTTCTTGGGAGCTATAAGCATATGCCGGATTTAATCAAACTAGGCTGGATGCTAATAACGGAACGCAGAGAGAGAGTCAATTACTTAACACTGTTTTTAAAGCTTAAAGGGGCAATATCATGCTAAATTTGCTGTTTTTAGGTGAAAACTGTGTAAAAATCTAATTTAGTGGTTTAGCTCGCAACTACAACATTCCTGACAACCCACTGACAAGATATGAAATATATCTATGCACAAAGAGCTATTTAACAATTATTCCATTCACTACTTTCACAAATCTCATAATACACCTCTTTTATACCCCCCCCAAAAATCTGCATAGGCATTGTTTTCGACTTCTCTTGTGACATTTTCATGTCCCAGCAGAAATTGCAAACAATGGTTATGCAAAAGTTTTGGGGCTAATAGAGGTGTATTATGGGATTGTGCAATTAGTGAATGAGCGCGCGTTGGATATGAGATGGTAAATAGCCAACGAGACGCGTAGCGCGGAGTTTACTATAACCAGTCTCATATCCAGCAAGCGCGAATGGAATACCGGTAATTGTTTTATTAAATTCCTTAAACTCCAAAAGTTTGGAAGTACGAAATACGAGCGAAAAAAGAAAGAAAATGCGATGTTGTGTAATACCTCGTGGTCAGACAGACGCAGGCTTGTCACAAAAACATTTCTTACCTTTTCGCATACTTCTAAACGTCGAAATTAATCCAAACTTTCCACAAAAAAAACGTGTTTTTTTTCCTTTATTCAGAGAGAAATTTCGCTTTCCGGCGAAAATAATTTTAACTTAGCAACGCTTAGCGCAATCATTTGCCATATAAGGTCAAACTAAGGTATATGAGCCAATAACCGAGATTGAGTAAACCAATCAGAGCACGAGAAATGCATTAACCGAGGTTGAGAATTTAATAATCGTATTTAATTTTGACAACTTTCTGAATATACCGTCTCCAAACTTGAAAAACTGGCCAGTTTCAATTCATTTCCATCCTCACCATCCTTGGCTACAGACAACAAAGAATAGCTTCAGTGCACTTCAATGGTTATTGGCAACAAAAGTACAGGATTATTTTTTGGTCTTCATTGATGCAAAGACGTGTTTTTGTGTTCTGAAGTTTCCCTAAAATAGCGTGACACTGCCCCTTTAAACTAGACAATCATAATCTTACACGGACGCTGAGGTCTTCGAGAGAAACGACGTTAACAGTATTCCTTGAGTCCGGTACTTTCCCGGACAGTGCCTCCAATGTTTTTAAAAGTCATTATTATATTGCAGTTGGTAAACGTATGGATTCTAAAATAGAACCACATACAGGGGCACCCAACGAATCTGTTCCTCACATTATCTGTTCCCCAGAGGAATCTTGCTGGCTGGCAAAAATACAGGTGTTTCGATGAGCTGGCTGGAAAATTTTGTTATTGATAGAGGTTTTGCCTGGGAATTACTGACTTTTTCTAGCATTTCAACCCGAGCTGGCTGTAGAAACTCTGAAGACTGAGGACGACTAAAAAAAAAAAGAAAAAAACCCCTTCCCTCTCCCAGAGAGTAGTCACAAACATACGACGGCTGGTCAGAGTGATTGCGCTTGCGGAAAAAAACCTGTTTTGTCCCGGTTTTGTCGCTTTTGTTCGGTCGTTTTGGATCGAGGGATTTGAAAGCGCGCGGAATTCCTGGCTGGGAAATAAATTTGATCAGCTGGCTGGGAAACCAACCAATTTTTATCTAGCTGGCTGGGAAATTTCTTGTGTGTCTTGCTGGGAAAAAGCAACACTGCAAAACACCTGGAAATGCCTTAATAACATTTATTTTCGTTAACTGGGGTATAATAATACATTTTACAACAAATTGGTCGTTGGGTGCCCCTGCACATAGGGCGCTGTGTAACCTATGCGATCCGAGGGAACTATAAAAAGAAAACTACTGAATTAAAAAATAATTAAATAAAAAGATAAGTAAATTAGCGATAAAATATAAAAAATCTTACGGACAATCTAAAGCTCTCTAATACTAAAACTATATTGAGCTCCTATACTATTCCCACGGGGAAAGTCAATTGGCGGTAGCTTTGAAAGTTCTCTCTATGTTGAGAGAACTCGAGATGGTAGCCTTCTGCAACCTTCTCAAAACGTCAAAGCCCCTATGGCCAAAGAGCTTCCTCATTGTCAGGTCTACATCCCTTGACCACCCCCCCCCCCCCCCCAGCAAGTCAATGATGATGTTACATTCATATCCAGGGTACTGTTTTCTTTAGCTCAAATCGCAGTGGCCCTTACTTGACCGTGTTCTCCTCGGACTTCTTTTCTCGATGCTCCATCCACGGACAGGACATCCACAGCCCACACCTTCTTATTCTTGTGGTCCACAAATCGAGCGTCCACTCTGTTAGCCTTGACAATGGTGTGTTCCGCATAAACTGGAACATCCCAAAACGCTAATGCCTCAGATGACTCATAGACTGGTTTGGGTACTGCACACGAGTACCAGGGAGGGACTGAATCAATTAGCCTCACAACCCTAGTCATCTCGAAGAAGAGAACTTTCAGTGCTGCGTTGTGTCTTTCTAGATATTTAGACTGGGCCAGAGCAGAGTACCCTAGCACATGCACAAGAGTTTCAGGAGCTTTCCCACACAGTCTATACGTGATGTCACCCTGTGTTGCACTCGTTTTGTGGACTGTGTACACCTTAGTGGGCGTAAGCTGCTCGTACAATTCCATTACCCCAGCGATGGTATGGGTAGGAGCACAGGTCCAATCACGCAACGTATTATTATTATATTATTATTATTATTATTATTATACGAATGTACCGTGGGAACCAAAGATGCTGATTGGTGGGTTAGTCACGCATCAATTGATTTCGTCATCTGTGGTTGGCGCCGGAAGTTTGATTGATGAAAGCCAAAACGCAGTTTGGCCGGTTGGCGCTGGAGGATGACTTCAGTAGAATTGTTGAAAAACGCAGTAAAAGGTAAACTCGACAGACTTTTTTCAGGAGACATGGCCGGGCTGGTCAAAAACTTTCGTAACTCACAGCCACTTTTCATAATCGATATGTCTTAATTAAGGCACAACGGAACATTTGTTTTTCGTTTTACAGTAATTAAATTAGCACTCCTTTTGGCATCCCGACTGAATCCTCAAAATGCTTGACAAAAATTTAGTTTCGTCTTTCATATCTCGGATCGGAAATATAATTATGTCCATTATTAAAAAAAAAAAAGAACAAACACAATATAACAATACTAATCAGAAATTGATAATCAGAATAGCAATGATTCTTTTGTCTTGCTCCATTTTATACCCAAATTTTTGGACCTGTGACGGGGTATGTATGAGTAGTATGAGTGCGCCGTCAGTGAGCAGTTCCTACCAGAAATAAGAAATACAAACAGAAATAAAATTCAGATAGACCTTGTACTTTCCATGGAGTCAAAGTCCACAAAGTGACCCATTACAGTGCAACAATTGGAGTATTATATTGCTTTCTGTAATGACCTTGAACTTTGGGAAGATGTGGTTTTGACACTTACTTTAAAATTGACCAATCACTGAATCAGCGGAATTTATTTTCTACTTGAACACAACTTTCTTTCTTCTTTTTATGCTTTTCCTGTTCTCGCCTCGGTTGCTGTTTAAATTCTTGGAAGATGATGGAAAACTCGACGGTATTGAATGGCAACAGCATCCCATCTTGCTTAGCTTTCGCTACAGTCTACAAGGATTCATCACATTTCTATTTTACATTGTCAACAAGTCTACAGTCCATATTTTTGGACTCGGGATCGTTTATGTGATGCGGAGAGAGGCTCAAAGGCGTTTTAGGGAAACCAAGACGAAGAGTTGCAATTTGAGAGGGCTAAAAGGGACGAAGATCTGCGTTGTAAAGAAGAGCAAAATAATCAACTGTGGCGTGAATGGCGAAAGTTCTCTGAAGCAGTTAACATTCTGATACAATATATGGGACTGAAAAGGAGTAAAACCCTTCGACGTCTCCAAATGGTCGCAGACACTTTCTCAAAAGTTCGAATCTTACCCCACATCAACGGCCTTGATGTGTTGAGATACATGATTGATGACGAAGAGAGTTTTCCGAGTAGCGAACTAGATCAACTTCGTCTTGATCTGGAGCCTGTCTTTGTGCTAATGAATCACTGCTGGTCCATGTGCTGTTTGGGAGAAACACCCCTCACCATATTAAACTGGAAATTAAACGAATTGTTATTGAGTTGGGTAATATAATATACCCTTCGTCAGCGAAGGGTCTCGTCGTGGTATCATCGAGGAATGCTTGCGTGACTTTGATTGCGGTGATGTGCTCATCAACCTATAAAAACAGACAGCAACTGAAGCGTGATGCCTTATGTCAAGCACATACAGTTTGGGACGGCAAACAAAATTACGAAGAGTGCAAAAACTTTGCCTTTACGATCGATTGCTTCGAATCGCAAGTACCACGAGATCTTAAAGAACTTTTCACTGAGTTGATCGAGGATGACAATTCCGATGATTACGCGTTAGGATTTGTCAAGAAAATGCAAGACCTGAGGGAAGACTGGATTAGCAAAGATGCAAGTGATGAAGAGATGGTCCTAAAATTGATTCATGATGTACGATGCAATATTTGGAAGGCATTCAAGAGGAAGAAGGTGTTCAGCTTGAACCAGGCGTGACTGACGTCAACACGTTAGAAGCTGTTCGTCGTGAGGTGGCAGAACGTCCAGTGACACACTGGTGATTAAACGGCTCATTGGACGATTCACATTTTTGTATCTTGTAAAAAGTTCAATCCAAACGTTTTATGATAATTTGACATCAGTTCATCTTAGAGAGTGAATTTCCCAGTGTGCTCTTTGCGTGGAAATGTTGTATTGAACTCTCTTAATTAATTGAGTTTCCAAAATTTTGCCAGGGTGCCACACCCAGGGGGGAGAGGGGGGTGGGGTACTTGGGCCAATTTTCGCTGGGTGTGTGCCAATCAAATTATACGTTACGAGAGCTGCTATACTACTGGCTCGGAACCCCTAGCCCTTTATAGTCTATTTTATGGCCAATTATAGACCCCATCTTATTCACTTTGGATAAATGTAATTTAGCGACCTCAACTTAGTCACTTTCTGTTTATGCAGAAACCTTACGGTAAGCTAAGCCTTTTAATTGTACTTTCAAAACGGAATGTAATGTGACTAGTAAATATTGAATTAACAGCGCTACAGTTCTTTCTGTGACAATTTTTTTTTTTACCGCAAAATCCTTGCCAGAATTCTTACCCCAAAATCCCGACAAATTTGCGACCCATTCTCGTAACTCTGTCGGGAACTCTGCTGAAAATGCAACCCATTATAGTCAATATAGAAAATGTTTCTGCAATATTGCCATGGCTTTGCTGTGCCCTTTTTTTTTCAGCATGCATGAGGTTTGCCTAATAAACAAAACCTGGTAATTCCCCTTTTCTTTTGCGCCTTTGTGTCTCCATCTCTCAACACAATACTTTGTGGTCTGTTTTAGATACTTTGCCTGTGGAGAGAGTATTGATGGTGCAAAGGTCAAAGTCACCCCTTAAGTGCTTAATTAAGTACAGTCAAAGCTCTCGTAAGCAACCACCAGGGAATAGCGCTTTGCACAATGACGTCATGAAATTATAGATCCCCCAGTGACTCAGGACAAACAAAGTTCAGTCTGTAAGAGTCACAAGGGAAATGAGCATAATATTCGCTTCAATCGATTTGGTTTTAAGCGACTTCGACCGTGTTCTTGGCTAAGTTCTCTAGATGAGAAACCGAACAATACACAATTGAGGCAGTTTAGAACGGTGTTCAAAGTGTAGGGGGTTGAAATTGACGGGCAAACGTAACGACCTTTTTAAACCAATATCAACTGTAGATGAGTTGCTGCACAACATGAATGGTACAAAAGTTTTTTAGCAAGCTAGTGTAAATACATTTAGCTGGAACTTCAGCAACTCAAGGGTCACGCCAGATCACCACTCTCGTAACACACAAAGGCCATACCATACACAGTTTTTAAGTGTTTGGCGTAAGTTCAGCAAGTGACCTCCACCAACATGGGATATCAATTGCTCAACATGAGATATTTACACGACTCTGCGCAAGACCATGGAACGCCTGAGGAAGCATGGCTTGCCTTAAAATGTTGACAAATGCCCGCTTAGTTTACAGTGCTTATGGGCATCATCCTGTCTAAGAAAGGAGTCGGCCCGAGAGAGGAAAGAGGTATTGCTCTGCATGAAAGAAGGCAGCCTGTAAGAGTCAGCAAAGTAAGAAGCTTTCGAGGACTGGCTAATTACAACAGCACATTCATTCCCCGTTTCGCTACCATCAAAGATCATTCCAAACCCTGCACCGCATCGAACGTTGCATGATCCACCTAAAACCCTTCAATGTGACTGAATGGCCCTCTTTTCTTTCCTGTTTGATAAATCACGACAAAGCAGCAAACCATCATTGGTCCGTAATCCACGAATGGAAGTGATTTTTCGTTTACGCTGATGTTAGTGGGGGAGTGTATCACTACAAGAGAAGTTGAGGACACATCTGCACTGGATGAAGAGTTGAAAGCTCTGAAAAAGGCACTCAAAACTGGTCGATTAGAGGAATGCAAGGCTTACGCACCAGCTGAAGGTAAACTAGGTGGGAAAGTAGTCCAAAGATGTACCCGCACTGTACTACCAAGCAAGCTACGATCTCAAGCAATTGCCTTGATCCATGAGGGAGGGACACTTGGGAATTGTCAGGACAAATCAAAATCAGAGAAGCAAAATATGGTTGTCCTGTATGGATAAGGCAGCGGAGAAATTTCTGCAAATCCTGCTATAAGTTTTCAGTTGGTTGCGTGTCCAAATCCACCAAAAGCCATTGAAGCCAAGAGCATTGCCAGAATGCCATTGTTAAGACCTGGTAATAGATCTTTTAGGACCACTCCGAAACTGGACACTCGATTATGGTCACTTGTTGACTTCTACAGCTGTCATTATGAGTATCTGGTCATGACATCAACCACCAGTGAGGAGCGGTTTACTTACAAATAATAGCAGCAGTTTCACTAGCAACCTTTGTGGCTTCCTTCCTACATTGACGTTGACATTTCACAACGGAGGTCTTTAAACTTTTTGTGGACGAATTCCAGCTTACATTAATTTTATTGTAAAGCAGAGATTTCGCGTGTTCCAGGAATTTCAGTTCACTCATTTTCTTTCATAGATATTTTATTCTCAATGCAGACTTTCTCGAAGCTTTTTTGTTTCTATTTTAAAGTAGCCGGGGGAAATCCCCTGCCCCGGCCCTTAATGACAGCCCCGTTGCAAGGGGCACAATTCCATTCTGCTTACAGTATTTCCTGGCATTCATTTGAGCTGAATAGAGGTTTCATTGTGTCACTTCAATGTTAAGGGAAGACCATGGTGGCTAAAATTATCTTCACTTTCTCACTGGTGGTTGATGCCATGATCACGTACTCATAATAACAGCTGTACTAGTTAACAATGGCCATAAATGAAGTGTCCAGTTGGGAGTGGTTTATTTACAAATAACAGCAGCAGTTTCACTAGCAACCTTTGTGGCTTCCTTACGGTGTTGACAAAAGAATCCACCTTATATGAAGGGGTTCCTCTCCACTAACTAACACATTCACTAATTAGCAGGACGTTTGTGGGGAATATCGTGTGTGTGGATGGTGAGTTGAGGGAAAATCATCGACAAAAGTTAGGGTACTCTGTAAGATGAGGGGAAGAAATTCACAAAGCAAACTCTCAACCCCACAATAAGGTTAACAAATGAAACAAACTCTGTGTGAAATTAAAAACCTTAATTTCAGAAACAGCCAGACAGTGCATGTACGATAAACTTAATCAAGGGAGGAGAGATGAAACAAATACTTGATCATGGAAATTATTCGCTCTTAAAAATAGGAATAACAAATGTGAAAAATCTTTACACTAAAATCTTCGTTCTTAAAAAATATATGAAAAAAAAACTAAAGAAATCCCATGGAATATGAAACACAGGTTCCACGAGCAAATCCAAACTATCCCAAAGGTAAAGATAAGCTGACTGCGACACCATTAGGCTCGTAAATGGCTGCGAATCTTCAGGGGTAGAGCGCAACCGAGCAAGGGGGTTTCTAGTCCAGCGCTGGACCTCTACCCGAGCCCCTCGTGCCGAGTCAAGAAAGGAAAAAGAGAAGAACAACAAGCCGCAACTCTGGACAAAAACCAGCACTAAAAACCATGGACAGACTAACACGACCTAAGCTTCCAAGTCGATTAACCAAAAATGGAAAGTAACTCTTACCAAAAACACAACTCATCATGTGTATCATGGAAGTTCTGAAGCAAAATTATAGTTTAAAATAAAGAAAAAAAGGATACCTGGTTACTTACATGGAAGAAAAAGCTGGCAAAAATTTCCCCTTGCTCCAAAATTTTGCGAAGTATCCTGTAAACGTCAGCCTTGCTTGCGACAAAAGAATTCAAATACGCCCAAAAACTGTACACATGGCCTGGGTACGAGATGTGAGAAGGAGTAGATCTGGGAACCAGTATAACAAAACATGGATCGTGGAATGCCCAAAGCAATTTAAAATACTAGTACGAACGAGGAAGCTAAAGAAGGGGCAATGACCCAGAAAAAATGGAAGCATAAGTGAGATTGTGTAGCTTCTGATCCAGGGTGTATTGCGGCAGTAAAATCATTCGTTCTTTTGGATGGAGCCAGGAAAAATGCCGTCAAGCATGTACAAAATCATTCGTTCCTTGGATGAATCCTGGAAAAAAATCCGATCAGGTGTACAGATTAATTAATCGTTCTTTTGGATAGAATCGTGGGGAAAAAAAAAAAACCTATCAGGTGTCAAACCACCTGTTCTCTGGGTGGATCCAGAAAAAAATCCCCTAAATTTTAAAGCTAAAAAACTGAAAAATGACATCGCTCTACGTAATAATCCATAAAAAAACATAAATAAATTCAGAACCTATGGAATCAAAGTAATAATAATGATAATAAACCATCAAAGCTGCCTCTGAGTTAGTATTAAGTTAGTGAGTTAAAAAATAAAATCCAAATTGTATCTGTGTGCATAGTAATGTGAAGTGTGAACACCAAGGCCAACAAAGTGTTCTACTAGCACCAAGGATGTATCCCTGCTGGTAGATACAATATAGGTTGGTTGTTTAATCGTAATACATAAAGCAACAGTTAACCTAGCAACCTTTGTGGCTTTCTTAATTGGTGTTGATAGAAGAATCCTCCTTACAAGAAGGGGTTTCTCTCCACTAACTAAAACATTCACTAATTAGCAGGTAGTTGAGGGGAATATTGTGTGTGTGAATGGTGAGTTGAGGAAAAATCATAGACAAAAGTTAGGGTTAGTCTGTAAAATGAGGGGGAGAAATTTACAAAGCAAACTCTCAACCAAAATAAGGTTAACAAATGAAACAAACTCTGTGTGAAATTAAAAACTTTAATCTCAGAAACAGCCAGATAGTACATGTACGCAAAACTAAATCACGTAGGAGGGATTAATAAATATTTGACCATGAAAATTATTCGGTCTTAAAATGGGAATAATAAAGATGAAACATCTTCACACCAAAATCTTCGTTCTTAAAAAATATACGGAAAAAACTAAAGAAATCCCATGGAATATGAAACACAGGTTCCACGAGGCAAATCCAAAAATCCCAAGGATAAAGACAAGCTGACTGCGACACCATTAGGTTCGTAAATGGCTGCGAATCTTCAGGGGTAGAGCGCAACCGAGCAAGGGGGTTTCTAGTCCAGCGCCGGACCTCTCTAACCAACCCCTCGTGCCAAGTCAAGAAAGGAAAAAAGAGAGGAACAACAAGTCGCAACCCTACTGGAGAAAAACCATCACCAAAACCATGGACCAGTTTTGGTTTCTGAAATTAAGGTTTTTAATTTCACACAGAGTTTGCTTCATTACTTACCTTATTGTGGGGCTGAGAGTTTGCTTTGTGAATTTTCTCCCCCTCTGGCTCATTTTACAAACTAACCCTACTTTTGTTTATGATTTTTCCTTAAACTCACCATCCACACACACAATATTCCCCACAAACTACTTGCTAATTAGTACCATGGTGGCTAAAATTATCTTCTACATTGTCAATTACTTTTCTCACTGGTGGTTGATGTCATGATCACCGAGTGTCCAGTTGGGAGTGGTTTATTTACAAATAATAGCAGCAGTTTCCACTAGCAACTTTTGTGGCTTCCGTAATGGTGTTGACAAAAGATTCCGCCTTACAAGAAGAGGTTCCTCTCCACTAACCAGAACATTCACTAATTAGCAAGTAGTTTGTGGGGAATATTGTGTGTGTGGATGGTGACTTAAGGAAAAATCATAGACAAAAGTTAGGGTTAGTTAGTAAAATGAGCCAGGGGAGAGAAATTCACAAAGCAGGTTCAGCCCCAGTAATTAAGTAAACAAACTCTGTGTGAAATTAAAAACCTTAATTTCAGAAACCAAAACTTGTCCATGGTTTTGGTGATGATTTTTCTCCAGGGTTGCGACTTGTTGTTCTCTCTTTTTTTCCTTTCTTGACTTGGCACGAGGGGGTTGGTTAGAGGTCCGGCGCTGAACTAGAAACCCCCTTGCTCGGTTTGCACTCTACCCCTGAAGATTCGCAGCCATTTACGAGCCTAATGGTCTCGCAGTCAGCTTGTCTTTATCCTTGGGATTTTTGGATTTGCCTCGTGGAACCTGTGTTTCATATTCCATGGGATTTCTTTAGTTTTTTCCATATATTTTTTTAAGAACGAAGATTTTAGTGTAAAGATTTTCATCTTTATTTATTCCCATTTTTAAGAACGAATAATTTTCATGGTCAAATATTTATTAATCCCTCCTACGTGATTTAGTTTTTCGTACATGTACTATCTGGCTGTTTCTGAGATTAAAGTTTTTAATTTCACACAGAGTTTGTTTCATTTGTTAACCTTTTTTGTGGTTGAGAGTTTGCTTTGTAATTTCTCCCCCTCATTTTACAGACTAACCCTAACTTTTGTCTATGATTTTTCCTCAACTCACCATTCACACACACAATATTCCCCCAAAACTACCTGCTAATTAGTGAATGTTTTAAGTAGTAGAGAGAGAACCCCTTCTTGTAAGGAGGATTCTTCTATCAACACCAATTAAGAAAGCCACAAAGGTTACTAGTTAACTGCTGCTTTATGTATTATATTAAACAAAAAACCTATATTGTATGTATCTACCAGCAGGGATACATCCTTGGTGCTAGTAGAACACTTTGTTGGCCTTGGTGTTCACACTTCACTATTACTATGCACACAGATACAATTTGGATTTTATTTTTTTAACTCACTAACTTAATACTAACTCAGAGGCAGCTTTGATGGTTTATTTATCATTATTATTACTTTGATTCCATAGGTTCTGAATTTATTTATGTTTTTTATGGGATTACGTAGAGCGATGTCATTTTTCAGTTTTTTAGCTTTAAAATTTAGGGGATTTTTTTCTGGATCCCCAGAGAACAGGTGGTTTTGACACCTGATAGGTTTTTTTTTTTTCCCCCACGATCTATCCAAAAGAACGATTAATCTGTACACCTGATCGGATTTTTTTTTTTTCCAGGATTCATCCAAGGAACGAATGATTTGTACATACTTGACGAGATTTTTTCCTGGCTCCATCCAAAAGAACGAATGATTTTACTGCCGCAATACACCCTGGATCAGAAGCTACACAATCTCACTTATGCTTCCATTTTTTTCTGGGTCATTGCCCCTTTTTTAGCTTCCTCATTTCGTACTAGTATTTTAAATTGCTTTGGGCATTCCACGATCCATGTTTTGTTATACTGGTTCCCAGATCTACTCTTCTCACATCTCGTACCCAGGCCATGTGTACAGTTTGGGTCGTATTTGAATTCTTTTGTCGCAAGCAAGGCTGACGTTTACAGGATACTTAGCAAAATTTTGGAGTGAAGGGAAATTTTTGCCAGCTTTTTTTCTTCCATGTAAGTAACCAGATATTTTTTTTTTCTTTATTTTAAACTATAATTTTGCTTCAGAACTTCCATGATACACATGATGAGTTGTGTTTTTGGTAAGAGTTACTTTCCATTTTTGGTTAATCGACTTGGAAGCTTTTGGTCGTGTTGGTTTGTCTGTCCAGGTTTTTAGTCTTAGGTTTTGTCCAGAGTTGTTGCGGCTTGTTGTTCTTCTCTTTTTCCTTTCTTGACTCGGCACGAGGGGTCGGGTAGAGGTCCAGCGCTGGACTAGAAACCCCCTTGCTCGGTTGCGCTCTACCCCTGAAGATTCGCAGCCATTTACGAGCCTAATGGTGTCACAGTCAGCTTTACCTTTACCCTTGGGATTTTGGATTTAACTCGTCGAACCTGTGTTTCATATTCCATGGGATTTCTTTTTTTTTTTTTCATATATTTTTAAAGAACGAAGATTTTAGTGTAAAGATTTTTCATTTTATTATTCCTATTTTTAAGAACGAATAATTTCCATGGTCAAGTATTTGTTATCTCTCCTCCTTGATTAAGTTTTATCGTACATGCACTATCTGGCTGTTTCTGAAATTAAGGTTTTTAATTTCACACAGAGTTTGTTTCATTTGTTAACCTTATTGTGGGGTTGAGAGTTTGCTTTGTGAATTTCTCCCCCGTGGAGAGGAACCCCTTCATGTAAGGCGGATTCTTTTGTCAACACCATTAAGGAAGCCACAAAGGTTGCGAGTGAAACTGCTGCTATTATTTGTAAATAAACCGCTCCTCACTGGTGGTTGATGCCATGACCAGATACTCATATTATGACAGCTGTAGTCAGTCACAATGACCATAATTTAGTGTAGAAGATAATTGGGAGTGGTCCCAAAAGATGTACAACCAGGTCTTGCCAATGGCCAGGAATTCTGGCAATGCTCTTGGCTTCAATGGCTGGCGGGCCGGGACAAGCAACCAGCTGACACTTAAAGCAGGATTTGCAGAATTGTTCCGCTGCCTTATCCATACAAGGCCACCATGAACTTACTTCTCTGGAACACGCGAAATCTCTGCTTTACATAAAATTAATCATGGAGCTGGCAAATTCGTCCACAAAAGTTTAAAGCCCTCCGTTGTGAAATGTCAACGTCAATGTAGGAAGGAAGCCACAGTTGCTAGTGAAACTGCTGCTTGGACTAGTTGCCCAATTACACACTGGTGTTTGCCTGCAGCTGCTGCGTAAGCCTTGCATTCCTCTAATCGACCAGTTTTGAGTGCCTTTCTCAGAGCTTTCAACTCTTCATCCACTCCAGATGTTTCCTCAACTTCTCTTCAATAGTGATACACTCCCCCACTAACACTGAAAACGATAAAATTTGCACTTTTGTTCGTGGATTAGGACTAAAGGGGGCTGTTTTCCAGTTTTGCGTGACTTTTGTTTTGTGTGGCATTCTTTCCCGCAGCATGTGAGGCAATTGCTATGCACAACAGAATTAGTCAACGGTACATCTTTGGGTTTCTTTACCTAGTTTACCTTCAGCTGGTGCGTAAGTGCATTCCTCTAATCGACCAGTTTTGAGTGCTTCTCAGAGCTTTCAACTCTCTCATCCAGTGCAGATGTGTCCTCAACTTCTCTTGTAGGGCCGTACGTGTGGCCCTGATGGCTGCAAATCGATACTCTTCTGTTCCATGATGATGGTTTGCTGCTTTGTCGTCATTTATCAAAACAGGAAAGAGGGCCATTCAGTCACATCACATGAAGGGTTGTAGGTGGATCATGCAACGTTCGATGCGGGTGCAGGGTTTGGAACGGCTCTTTGATGGTAGCGAAACGGGGAATGAATGTGCTGCTGTAATTAGCCCAGTCCTCGAAAGCTTCTTACTTTGCTGACTCTTACAGGCTCCCTTCTTTCATGCAGAGCAATACCTCTTTCCTCTCTCGGGCCGACTCCTTTCTCAGACAGGATGATGCCCATAAGCACTGTAAACTAAACGGGCATTTGTCAACATTTTAAGGCAAGCCATGCTTCCTCAGGCGTTCCATGGTCTTGCGCAGAGTCGTGTAAATATCTCATGTTGAGCAATTATATCCCATGTTGGTGGAGGTCACTTGCTGAACTTACGCCAAACATTAAAAAAACTGTGTATGTGTATGGCCTTTTTGTGTTACGAGAGTGGTGATCTGGCGTGACCCTTGAGTGCTGAAGTTCCAGCTAAATGTATTTACACTAGCTTGCTAAAAACTTTTGTACCATTCATGTTGTGCAGCAACTCATCTACAGTTGATATTGGGTATGGACCCACTTGCTCGCC
>NC_090884.1:26439786-26442286 GCF_036669925.1 Montipora capricornis
CATTTAAAGTTTGTGCATAAGCGTGTAAATAGACGCCTTCGTGTTGGTGGAAAGAGATACAATTGATTTTCAAGACCTCGATGGCTTGTCGTTGCTAAGGCAATAACCATTTATGAATCCGCTGAGAAGACCTCCTTTCTTTGAAGTAAAGGACACCTCGAAAATGTGATCGGGATCGCAATGAGTTCACAACGAGCGTCGGGATCACATAGCCGAATTGGGGGACATTTTCGTCGGGATGACCGGGTTGAAAGATTCTATTGGGGACCCTCACGATAGTCTTAAGTGTGTTTGTTTTAACTAAACGAATTATGAACAGTGGTAGTTAAGATAAATAAACGAACCTTACTTCTGGTACAAACAGCCCTAATTCTCATTACTTTGTTCGAAGATCAAAGTCCTGGATTCGACTCCGTTTTTGGACTCTAGACTTTCTTTATATTATTATTATATTATTATTATTATTATTATTATTATTATTATTTTGCTATTTTCTCTGTCTCGTAGGAGGCATTTTAAGTGGGATTTGAACTCGGTATCTCCTCCTTCAGAGACAATCGCGATTACCACTAAACTACGGAAGGCTACGCCAAAGATGAACGGAGAAATATGTATCAAAGAATTGTGTTCGTGATCGGAAACGAGTGTTTGTGTTTCCCTTGCACGCAATACAATATCCGATTATCGTATTACTCTGTAACTGATATCGTAATTTTATAATTCTCCCAGTATTGTTAAGAAAAAGTATTAAATATTTTTAAATATCATCGTTGGGACTTGCAAAGTATCTTCTTTCTTGTTTTGATTGGAATCAATGCCGTTAACAACAGTTTTAAATGTAACCAAATATCCACGATCGCACTTAACCCTATCATTGGGTCACAGATTGTGGACTGTGGACTTCGGACTACGGAATTGAAACTGGATATTTACCGACATATTCTAACATAAAACAAGACGCTCCATAAAAGCGTACACTGGGTTGCCTGTGGTACGTGTAACAAAAAAAGAGGGCACTGAATTGGTGGTATTGAACTGCAGGGTTCCAGTTAATTTTTTCAAGTGGGGGGTCATTAAGACCATGAGGGTCACCCACATGTCGCGCCAGTAGAGGCCCTTTGGCTCACACGTTCACACCTTTACTTATTTTGTAATATCCTGTCCCATTTTGAGGTCTTTTAGTTTCTTAAGCTTTGGAAATAAATTCAGTTTAAAGATAACGAAACACGCTCTTGAGTAAAATTCACTCGTTTCTTCTCAGGTAATGGAACAAAATAACATAGTTTTTATATATAGCTCCACAATCGATCGTAAAAAGACAAAGATTTCTGCAGTCTCTGACTTTTATGATGTTTTGTCAAAAGGAAGAAGTTGATCACTTGCTAGGCAACCATAAAGGTGCGCGTGATCACCTTGTGTCAACTGAATGAACTACGGGAAAGCATGATAATCGTTCGTCGTTTTCAGAGTAAAACAACGTCTTTGGTTTTTTTAATTTTGTTGTAATATTTAACTGAATATTTACGTTTCATCTGTCGGGTCAGGAAGCCTTCTTTGTCGGGTTCCTGAGGACGTATCTACTTTGACTTCAGGGTGAACTATTTACATAATTGCGAGGTTGAGCGGCCATGTAATTGAAAATCTGAGCATCCATGAGATACAAAAACAGACTTACGAATGATCGCAAATCACAACGCTGACAAGCACAAAAGCAGAAGAAATGGTTCATAAATATGAAGTTTGTTACTATCTGAATGTTTTCGGGTTAGAGTAAAGGATTATATTGTCACGCAACTGATGTAATTTCATGACACTCAAAATTCGCAAAAAGCGTAAGTTTCATGTAAACAATCTTCGCACTAGCAAGTCGTAGCAATAAATTGGATTAACCAGGAAGACAAGGAAATATTGTTGGCTTCCCACATAAATTTCATCTTACACTACAATAACAAAATCATTTGTCAGAGAAATAAAAATCCTGTCTCCTCACGTATCACATTTCAACGCACGCATGCAAATTTGTTAACTCATTTTCACCGCGATTCCCGCGAAATTTTCCTTCTTTCAAATACATTGTATTAGCAAAAATATTATTTCGCGTCAAGCGTTGCAACTTTTATATTCAAATAACCGCTAAAAATAAAGATTTTTTACCGATCTATCCGTAGATATTTTTTCATAATTTTATATTATCTGTCAAAATTTGCACAACAGTCAAATCACAAAAATAGCAACGCACGCAACAAATTTAGTCGCATTTACCTCTTCGTCGAATTCTAATGCTTAACGCAGGAATTTTTAGTTATTGGGAAAATCTATCATCCTTTCAAATTACAGAGAAATCAACCGGTCCGCGAATATTTTACGATTTTTTTTCAATGGGATGTCAAAAGGCCAAGTGGATGTTATGTATACTAGGGGAAGTTCGGACGATCAAGCTGCGCGTGTGACCCGTCATAAATACTTTTTCACAAAATGTTCCCGAATCGTCAAGTATGAC
>NC_090884.1:26447286-26454786 GCF_036669925.1 Montipora capricornis
CTGAACTTCGAAGTTCGAAGGCCTGAACTTCGCCGTAACTCCTGCGTACATCACTGCCACTGAGATTATCGCCAAGGTCGAATCAGCCACCAGACAACTCGACGCTGAACAAGCAGACGCTATTTGCAGAGTTTTTAACAATATCAAAGATCAGCACAAGTGACCACTTTACCGTCCTTATCCAGCCTGTTACGCCTGCTGCCAAGCCAGCTAAGCGGCTTGTGACATTTCGCGATACCCGAGACAGCGCCATTAGAAGCTTTTGCCGCGCTGGATGACCGCCTTCTCGTGAGATCATTTCTACTCTATTGCATCGTGTGTGGGTAAGTGTAACTACATCTCCCAAGTCCTATCAGCGGCAATTGACTACTTCCTACCCTCGAATTCAACCCGTACGCAGGAGTCAGATAAACCCTGGATAACCCCCAGGATCAGGACTTTAATATCCAGGAGACAAAGAGCGCTCTCAAAATTCGGAAAAGATTCTCCCGAGCTCCACCGCAGGCGCAACGAAGTCCAAATCACCATCAAAAAGTGCAAACGTAACTATTACGCTTCTAAAGCCAAGTGCCTCAAGGAGTTCTGCGCAGATAAGTGGTGGTTAAATGCGAATAGTTTGTCGGGATCTTCGATCTCTCGTAACCAATGGTACCATCAACTAAATATAATTGACGGAACAACCATCTCGCCTGTCCAGGACCTCTGCGAAAACATCAATCAGTTCTTTGTTGGTCTTACATCCCCATTCACTCCTCTTACGCCACATGAAGTCAACAGCATCCCTGTGCACGAGATCCCGAACTGCCTCCTAGTTACACCTAGGGAAGCGTACATGGCACTTAGGGCCATTAAAATAAAAAAAAGCACCTGGCCCTGGCGTAATTCCAAATATAATTTGGAAGTTGTTTGCCTTCGAGCTGGCACCGGTAGCGGCTGATTTGTACAATGCGTCGTTGCGCGAGGGGTTTCTACCATCTATACTCAAGCGCGCATCAGTATGCCCCCTCCCCCCCCCCTCCACCCCCCACACTTCGGTTGAAAATGATATACGACCCATTGCCTTGACATGCCAGCTAGCTAAGGTTATGGAGGGTTTTACACTCAGTTGAGTTTACGAGCCTGTCATGCGTGTGTTAGATCCCCTCCAGTGCGCAGTAAGTAAAAAGTCACTACGGACGCGTTGGTGTATTTATTACACACACTGCTTGATAGCTTGGACCGAGGAAGCTGTGCAGGCTACTTATTTTTTGGTGACTTCAGAAAAGGATTCGATCTGATTGATCACAGCACCCTCCTTGGAAAGCTACATCGCTTCAACCTCCACCTCTGCATTGCTCGCTAGTTAGCTGCCTTCCTCGAAGGACGCTCCCAGTATATGAAGATCTCCAATATGTCCTCTTCCATCCTCCCGTGTAATGGAGGTATTCCCCAGGGAACCAAGCTCGGGCCAATCCTCTTTGCTATCATGGTGGACGAGTTGGTGAGATCATGGCCTCTACGCGCAAAGTTTGTGGACGACCTGACCATCTTAGAGATCGTACCAAGGAACTCACCTCCTGTAATAAACTTTTTAGTTAACGACGTTTACAGTTATGCTAGTGAACACAAAATGATGTTAAATCCAACCAAATGCAAATGTATTTTTGTTGACTTTCTTGACTATAATAGTTGCACGTGGAGCCCCATTTTCACCGGGAATACGATCGTTGAGCGTGTGCGCACGTTTAAGCTCCTCGGTATCACTATCGCAGATTACCTAAAATGGGACTCCCACTGTGACATTATAGTCAGGAAAGCTAACAAACGGCTACATGCCCTACGTCAGCTGAAGAAGTGTGGTGTCAGCGATCAAGATATCATCGTAGTTTATGGCTAAGTTGTAAGATCAGTACTGGAATACAGCTCCGTGGTTTTTATTAACATGTCCAAATACCTCTCAGAATCGTTAGAGAGAATTCAGAAACGAGCAATGAACATTATCTTCCCAAGTTTAAGTTACGAGACCGCACTCATTAATGTAGGTCTCGAACACTCCAGTCTCGCCCCATAGATTTATGTAAACGGTACATGTCAAACTTGGACTTGGACCACCCGGTTAGGAAGCTAGCACATTCTAGAGCCCTGTCTGTCCAACATGATTATTGCACGAGGTCGGGCACCAGAATACGCCCACTTAGAACAAGATCTAATATACTAAAGGATTTTGTGATTCTGAAATATTTGTAAGTTATTCCTAATCTCCCTGTAATTCAGAGCTTGCTCTGCGAGAGGGTTAAATAAACATTTATTATTATTATCATTATTTATTATTATTATTTAAAAAAAAGTATCGCAAAAAGTGATTTCATCTTAGGACTAGAACTAACTTGGTCGTCGGGCAAACAATCAGAGCTGGTTCTCAGGTGCATAAGAGCGAAATTTCATGGGAGGGATTGCAAAGTGTGAGGAGATTTTGCGACGAAAAAATTCCATATCAGGGACGGCGGAGCATATTTTGTATTGGGGGGGGGGGAGGGGGGCTAACAAGCAAGCTCCGGAGACGCTAACTTGTCGGGGGTTCTGCGGAAATTTCCGCCAGAAAATTTACAAATCTTGAAACTCGAAATTGCTACTTTGAGCATTCTCGACGGATATCAACAAAGTAAACGTGGATCAACCGTGAAATGACAGATGTTTTACTTCTTATTTTTATTTTTTGCTTGAAATTGGAAGAGGGGGGGCTAAAGCTCCCCCAGACCGCCCTCCCCCCCCCCCCCGGCTCCGCCTTCCCCGCATGTTAGTTAACTGGTAAATCATTTAAAAACGTTTCTTTGTTTTCCAGTGACATAGATGACTTTTCTTACTAATAACTGCAGGTTGGACGATGGTATTTAAAGTTGTTGCAAACGCAACGCCTTTGTACGTTGCGGAGATGTGGAAATCACGAAATACAACTTCTGAGGACGTGAAGGCCGCCCTGGATACATCTTCCACTTTTAATGGACACTACAAAAACCGTCTGGTACTTTCTCAAAACTGGAACACGTTTAATCCTAAGCAGGTATGAGAACAACTTTGTAAGGAAAAAGTAAGATATCACACAGCTTTTTTACATCTCTCATTTTCCTGCATCGCCATTGGGAAGAGCTCTGCTGTGCTGCTCCCTGACCAAAAAAGATTATTGGTCAATGCTACCTACCTGCATGACGTGTTCTCTGAAAGTCTTGCGACGTTGGAAAAACTGTCGCTTTAACGATCGAAACATAAAACGTTCATTTCGTCATGTGGCATATACATGGTCTAAATGCTTGGTAAAACATTTAATCCAAGAAGATGTCCAAAGTTTTGGACATCCGTCTTTTGCTTTGTCTATTTAACAAAACTGCGAAGTTTTTAAGTAACTAAAGCGCTACTCTCGGTGCAGCATTGAGAAATCATCAAGTCCTGCTCTGCCGGAAACTTTAGCCGAAGGAGGTAACGCGGTTGGATGGCTTTTGATTATCACTGGATCATTTCTTTTTTTCTGTAAATGTTGTGATTGGCTTAAGTAATTACCTTTGGTGTTGGTTCCACTCCAGCCAATTGAAACATCCACGTCTTTTACTCAAGGTATTCTTGCTATCAATTTGCAGGTTCGTGTTGCTCTCTACAAGGATCGTAAAGAAGTGCAATCTCTCAAGTTCAATGCCGTTAATGATAATGTTGAGTGGTTTACCAAGGAAAATCTCCATTTATCAACGTGGGATGACCTCATAAGTAATTCAAGTCTGGAGCACTTTGAGCTTCAACCAATCGTTCAGGAACATAAAGATACTCTCCGCTCTTTTGAGATATCCAAAAAGTACTCTGGCTGTGCAAACGATGTAGGCTGGTTAATGATCAGCACTGATACTAACCCCTGTGACTTTGAAAAAAAAAAACCCCTGAGCATTCTTTACAGCAAGAAGAAAGGTTCCTCCGTGTATAACTCCGCAGAGGGTAAGGCTGACAAATCCCAACTAAAGATTGCAACTAAGGATTGCTGCAGCGGATCGACTCGTGTTTGTTCCCTAGGGAAATTCAGCAGAAGGAGACCGCACCTCCCTCTCCCCGCTTACCACTCGAAAAAGAAATCAGTATAAGGAACTAAAAACAATACACAAATAAAGGAGGGAAGTGCCGGGCCGCATCCCCCGTCCTTAGTCCGCCCCTAATTCTTAACTAACATCGGGCAAGTCGTCTGTAGGTTTGAATGAGAAGCCTTCAGGAGAATCTTCCGCATTTGCCAGATTTACTTAACGTTACAGCGGCCGTGTATGTGTCCTTGAAGGAATAAGGAAAGTGTCTTTTTATTAATGTCATTTTTGTCATTCAAAATTAAGGAGTCAGTCGCTTATAGGTGGTGTCTTTGATATCTTCTGTTCAAGCGTAAGCTTTTTTCAGTTCACTAACCAGCAGTCTGCCCTATAAGAATCTTCCTAGATATCATCACAAATCTTGCCGCCGCATGGAGAGCATTTTTTCCTCCTTGTGGTTCCATGTGCTAGATTTTGCTCTGTTTACACGTTGACGTACAAGCATAACTGAACATAAAAATACCCTGAACGATGTTCACACTTGTTTCATAAGTATACGCAAGCGCAGTGAGCTCCTGAATCGGAGAAATGTCGGAGAAGGCTTGGACCTATTTCGCTCGAGTTTTCGCTGCCACTAGGGAAACGACTGACTTTTCGTTATACATGGTTCGTGACACGATCACATGTAGATGCGCACGATTCCTTTTTGATGTTATTATTCTTCTTATGTTTCACGTGTCGTAGGTTTGTTTTAAAAAGTCAAATGGGGTAAAGGTTGCCTGGTGATTGTTTTATGAAGTACTTATTGAACTCTGGAGTTAACCGCACTCGCGTATTTCACTTCTCTTCGTTACAAATACATTCCTTTGTCTAGTAACAATCCAACTGTTATCTATTTTCTTTTCACAGACATGGGCCTAGCTGATGTTTTTGCTGTCTTCATCCGCTGACGTCGTTTCTTTTCATAACAAAAACTTGCGTACATATAATGCAAGTCGCACCTTTGGCGAACTTTACACATTTGGCCGTTGTTCAATTTAGCTGACTTTCTTCATAAATTGATGCGGTGGAGGAATGGATAAACAGCGCACCAATTTATAAAAAGAGCTACGCAGACTTCTCTCATGAAAAAAAATTTCATCAAGCGCTAATCCTAACCATAGAACAATCATTGAAACCCAGCGAATAACTTTCAGTGGTTGTTCTAAGGATGATCAAAAATCAGGTTGTAATGATCTAACAGTGCAGTCAACATCGCTCCTATCACTGGTTGATTATTTAAGTTCTACTAATCATTGAGTACAACCTGCAGATAAGCGTGTAATTTTCCAGCAGATAATTCACTCATCATGTGAAGGTTACGCCCTCTAGCTATGCATAAATAGCCAACACACTGTATATATTTCGCCATATTTAAATGAAGTTAAAGTACCTTTGTTTCGGCTTGATTTTTGGAACTTTGGCCTTGGCTGATTCACATTACCGAGACCTTGTTTGTTGTGATATCAGGAAAAACTGTTTATAGCAGGGTATATGTTAAGACAAACACGGTCCAGTTTAAGTGCTGTCTTTTACTCCAAGAAGCATGTTAGCTTTTAGAAAAAGTAAGCCACAGACAGTCCAAAGAGACATTCATAGTTCAGTCACTAAGACTAAGCTATTGAATGTGCTGATTTATTCAATTTGGAGTATAATATCCAGGGCAAAACTGCAAAGTCAAAGGATGAGGGCTATATAATTCTACAGCCTCGCAAACAAGGTCGGATGAACACCTTCCCGCGCCACCTTGTGTTTCTTGTCAGGTATGATTGTGATACGCATGGAAAGACATTAAAAGACACTAATGAAGTCTTCTTTCCTTGAGAATCGTTTGTAACCGCAGAAAAGTAAAAAGTTAATTTATGGCTGGGACGAGACGTCGAGTATGGCGGACGCAAGTTTCATTGCTCCGCCTATGCCTATGCCTATGCCTGCTTAAGCACGCTTTTTGCCTACGACGAAAACGTTTAAACCACTAAAATGAGCTCAGATGAGTCACATTCAGCATCCTCAGAAAGAAGAAGGGCGAAAAGGACAAGGCAACGAACTTCAAGCTCACAAACCGACGACGATATCTTCGCTACAGAAGACAGAAACCATTATGGCTTGTCGCGGTGCAGCATGAAATTACAACAAATTGAGGAAAATTTGACAAAGTTCTCTTACTTCTGCCGGAATTAGAACGAGAAAAAGCGAAAATTTCCGAACTAGAGGAAAGTTTGCAAATCACACAGAGGTAAAAAAACTTCAGAAAACTCAGTGTCAAATTAACGTCAACAGAACTGAAGCTAAGAAGATTTAAAGCCGGTTACACACGAACAAATTTTGGGTGAAGCTAAATCGCGCGGGTGGGTGTGTCGTGGGTCGTGAGTCGTGGGTCATGGGTCGTGTTTGTTTGAAGATAAAAAAAATTATATACATCTAACCCTAAATCAATGCAGTAGCGCTTGATAAAGTGACGGATCTTTTTCTGAGTTACTACAGAAAAATGGCCTATGTAAGGTAGCTTAAAATAAAATATAGGGGAAGTGGGAAGGGAACCCTGGGGACAATGATTACTTAGGGTCCCAGTAATGTAACGGTTTGCAACCCTTTCAATTAAATGGGCAGGGAAAAGATTCTTTTTTAGGATTTCCATAAGCTTAGTTATGTCCTCGTGTAGCCCCAACCAGGTGCTGTTAATCTTATAGGCCCTATCAATAAGAGTCCTGATGAGACCCACTTTGTAAGAGTACGAAGTGAAACTGAAATAATTAGTTAATAACCCAGTAATGGTTTTCTTACGGTAAACTCTAGTTAGCAAAGAAGTGTTTTAGTTGATAATAATGATCCCATTTCTTTTCTAACTAGAGTTTACCGTAAGAAAACCTTTACTGGGTTATTAGCTAGACGCTTTTCATATTCAAAGAGAACAACCTTCTCTTAATGAGGCCGTGTTAGGGGTAAATTCCGACAAGCGACATGGCCTTGAACCGGCGACATGATAGCCACGAACTGGCGACGACCGACAGACTATTACAACGAATTAGCGAAAGCGACACAAATGTCAAGACTGACCGACAGCGAATTTCAGAATTGTGAATGTTCTGCGGACTGCGGAACATTTGCGCGTACACAATTCGTCGAAATTACTTAATAATGATCATTGTTAATAATAATGGCCAATTATGGCTAATAAGGGTCCAATAAAGGCGAATAGAAATACACCTCATTTTACTGCTGTTTTGACAACGTCGTTCCCAGGGTCTCTCGAGCGAGGAGAGACCCTGGTAGGATCTGGTCACGTGCTTCCGTGACAATTCAAAACACTAGGGAGGGGTCCTCTCTAAACAAGGAATTTGTCGATGTTTTACATAGTATTTATTTTAAAAGTTAAACATTATCTACCTCATAATTGTTATATTTATATTTATATTTCTTCTTCTTC
>NC_090884.1:26464786-26469786 GCF_036669925.1 Montipora capricornis
CAGTTCACATCAAACCTTTTTAACGCGGGGCCGGGACCGGGACCGGGGTCGGGGTGCCTTTTTTTTTCCAATTTTTTTCTTGTTTCAATTTTTGTCGTTATGCTCCTATACTGTTGTTTTCGAATGACAGGCATCTGTCCTTCATTTATGGTGGAAATTTGTTTACGGAAGCTATGAAAAATTCTTGAGGGACATCTCAGTTTTTTTTCTCGAAATCGGACTTTGTTTTTTTGTGTTTTAAAATCGAAGTTGGTTTTTGCGAGCATCTGACTTAGTCTTTCCTAAAATCGGAGTTTGTTTTTCGAAATTAAGATAATTTCCGAAAATGCTGAAATTGGAGTTTATGAAATATTCGCCAACTGCCATAAACACTGATGCGGGGAGACTCGCTGAGCTATGGCGTTCCGTTACGGAAAAAAACCTTCAAAACGCGTTCATACAAAATTAAACGCGCACAAATAAAGCGAAACTCGTTCATTTAATATCAAAACAGCAAAAAATAAATCAATTCATATATGGTAATTGTTATGGCCTTAGGACCTTCCTGTCACTAGCGTGACGTGTTGTTTTGAGGTATATAAAAATGTCGGTGAGAAGCCAGCTCACCCATTACGAATTGGGAGAATCCTTTCTTTCTTTGCAAGACTTTCACTTAAAGCAAGCTTGTCGTTCAACTCTGCTGAATTCCTTTCACGAAACCTCGACGGTTTCGAAAGAACTCTGCGCGTTTTGTCTTCAAGACTACGCGTTTCGTATTGGTCCGAAGTACAACTACTTTCTGACCACGACACTCTCTTGTTTACCACTCCAATTTCACTCTGAAATTCTCTTAATTCGAAAAGCAAACAAAGATGTCCCTTTCGTAGCTTCTGTATGTTCCATATTTTTTGACTAATTTCCACCATAAATGAAGGAAATATGCCGGCGAACATTCGAATATAACATTACAGGAGAATAAGAACAAAAATTGAAACAAAAAAAATTGGAAAAAAAAAAAGACATCCTGACCCCGGCCCCGGCCCCGGCCCCGGCCCCGACCCCGACCCCGACCTCGGCCCCGGCCCCGGCCCCGCGTTTTGGTTACCACCAAGAGAAAATGAGGGGACAGAGAAGGAGGCTCCCGGTCCAGCCCTTGGGATATGTCATGTCCACGAAAGTTATTTTTAGACGAGCGGAAGTCTTCCGAGACGTCCGCATGCAGGCCAACCTCGGTCCGATGTTTGAAAGAAAATATATATTCATCAGCCTTCCACGTGCGCCATCATTTTCTCTTTACACTAAAAACCTGAGAGCGAAGCAAGACTGCATGCGGACGTCTCGGAAGACAGACTTCCCCTAAAACAAAGACTTCCGCTCGTCTAAAAATAACTTTCGTGGACATAACATATCCCGGCTAACGCCTTGAGCCTCCCTCTCTTTCCCCTCATTTTCTCTTGCTACCACCAATGAAGGTATGAATTCTTTATTGAAATTTTGGGTAGTAGCCAAAACGCAGGGCCGACCCCGACCCAGACCGCGGTCCCGGCCCTGCGTTTTGGTTACTACCGAAATTTTATGAAAATACTTCGACTTGGGCCATTTTAGTTTCAATAGGAATAATATAACATGTTAATATAACATGGTAATCTGTTACAAACAGATCCTGTACAAATGGTTAAGAAAAAAGAAGTTCTTATCGTTCTACCTTTCTTAGGTCATCACAGCAAACACCCACCTCACAAAACAGCTGAGGTCTTGTACGTATAAACAAATTCTATGGTATTTTCAACGTCACAATAGTTTTTCAGAACACCCGAAGAATCAAGTCTTTTTTCCCCTACAAAGATAAACTAGCTCCTTCCTTCAGGTCAAAAGTAGTGTACAGAGCAAACTGCTGGGATTGCAGTGATTTCTTCATAGGGAAAACGAAACGCCGATTACGTGACAGAAAAACAGAACATTTGAAAGCTCTAACAACAAATTGTCACGAATCTGAAATTGCTGATCATGTTTTCTCAACCAACCATAGAATTAAGTGGGATCATTTTGAAATATTAGCAACTGATCGATCAGACATGCATTGCAAAATTAAAGAGTCGCTGTTGATCCGTGATCTTAAGCCGGCCTTAAATGAAAACGTTGGCAGTGAGAAACGCTATCTCTATTATTTGGATACTGTTGTCGTTTTATGTCAATCAATTTCGTTAGTTCCTAGTCCGTACAGTTGTATTTTTGAATTTAAATTTATCTGTAACTGAATAATAATCACTTGTGATGATGTATGTTGTAACATACGAAACGTTAAGTTTATAAACGTTATGCATTTCAAGCAAATGTTTGTAACCGCTGTTTGCGTTTTATACCGAAATTTTGTTCGATATTCAATTTTCCGTGTTCGTTATTCTTTAACGGAGACCGTCAAATTCTTTAAACCAAATGTTTGAACGCTAAAAATTTCCTTATTCATAAGCCGTCATTCGTTATTTGTTATTCCGCTTCCACCTTCGAGAAAGAAGGAACAGCTGCCGACGGGAAATTAAAAGGACTTAAATAAATTTACACTTTCACAAAAAATGAAGCCGCCAGGCCCGGATTGGGACAGTTTAGATTTTATTTTCACTGTGGGTTTATTTAAAAAGGTGAAATGCAAATTTTACATTTTAACATTATCCTGACAATCAAGGAAAAAAAATTGGATTTCAATTATTAATGATAGCTTATTACTTCCAGCCACGTCTCGACATACTCTTCCACACGGCTTAATACTAATTTCGTGAAGTAGTGCGTGAACAATCTCTGCTGATGAACCTTCAAAAGCGAATAGTTAGAAATCAAATCTTCGTCGGAACTACTGCGCTATATTTGTGGGTTCACTTATCGTATACAAACACAAATGGAAATGCAGGTATTGTTTTTTCATTTCTGCTGGTATTTGAGTCCTGAATCTTGAAGTGAACAAATTTCCCTTGAACGAGTATTTCAAAGAATAAGAAAAAAATGATTAGGTTTCAAAAATTTATGTTTTCGAATTTCCAATGTCAACTTATTTCTCAAGAAATAACAGATAGTCTCCCACAGCGCTTCGACTCTTTGCTGGGCACTTTGTGAGGGGCACCCAACGTCAATTTTCGGAAAATATCTGTTCGGAAGACGATTTGAGATCTAGAATTTTCGGAACATTTGTTGTAAAATTTATTGCTTGCCTGCCTGTCCTAGGATTTTCGAACATCTAAAAAATGGTATAATTGCCCATTTTAAACGGACTTTAACCTCAAAAAGGTCACCTAGAATTTTCGAGAGCCTTTTTTCTGGCTAAAATTTTCGAAAACCAGGAGATGGGCTCCTGCGAAAACGCAAGTTTTGATCCCTAAAATTTTCGGACCACTAGACTTTCAGCTAGGAAATCCGAATAGATGAAAAATTTTTAGGGGATAAAAATATGCCTATATCTACAGTTAAAATACTAAAATAGGTTAAACAATGCTATGTTTAAGTGGTTTTCAACTATGTTCTCGTTGGGTGCCCCTGACTTTGTGTTGGGATTCTATGGAAAGCCACAACTTTCTTAAGTATTCATTATTCTTTTGGTCTTGAAGATTTGTCTTGTGGTGTGGTTTTGTGATTATGACGGTGACGAGGTTTGATAGTTACGTTTGCTGTGTTTCCGTCATCATGATGTGTTGAGATCCTTCCTTTGACGTGCTGTGTTTACATTTTATAATTATGTGGTGTGGTTCTTTTACATATTATAACCCGCCAATCGTAAAAAAATTCCGATCTTTGTAATGCTTCCGAAATGTCGAAATGGTTCCGTTGGTTCGGAATGGTTCCCAAGTCGACAATCCTTTCTCCGTGGTTCCAAAATTTCGTAAACCATCAAGAGGGATTGGGCTAGGGGAGGATGACTGTAGTCTATTCCTTGAAGATCAACCAGCCACCTTGATAAACTGTCCCCTATTTAATTTAAGAGGGTATATTTTGAATATTCCACTGAAAAGAATGCCCAAGACCTGTGTCACTTAACAAATAAACGTGTTATTTGACTTTATTCTCGTATGTCAAAAGACTTATTATTTCACTATTACGCCATTTTACCATATTTGGCCACGAGAACGCGAGAAATATGAGACGGTAATACACTTTAATGTCCCGTTTAGACCGATTTAGAACAGAGCAAGTACGGACGGAACGGGAGTTTTTCAATGAAAGAAATTGTTTTCAACATGATGCAAAGACTGAGAATTTAGAGAATTTGATTGGTGATTGCTTGTCACTCGTCATTTTGTTTATCCAGTGAAATAAGGACAATTGGCTGGCTTTTGTGCTGTTTACATCGTTCGCACGCGCCCTGAAGGACAGATGATGATTTTTTTTAAACACTCTTACCAAATAAAATTGAGGCCAAATAACACATTTTTGTAGTGGAATAATAAATCTCTTATTCGATGGTTTAACATATAACTCGCGGACATTTTGCTCATTGCTCGCCCCCGCGGGGCTCGGATATCCGCGCGTATTATATGTTAAACCATCGAATAAGATGTATATATTTCTAGTCTTTTTCTACACCTCTGCATCCACAATCCAGTTGCTGAACTTCAAAAACGTAAAAATAAACATATAAAACGATTAAACGTAAGCTTAAGGAGGTTCGAAAGGGTTTTCAGCTTAGAGCGCTCTTAAGGTGATTCCTTAGTAATACAAGTTGTCTTAAGATTTTCTTTAAACTTTTCTCTGTTTTTCCCTACATTATGGTGACTTGAAGTGTGCAACAAAAAAAATTATAGGTCACCAAGCTCGTTTTGGTGATATAACTTGCTCAAGTTACTCATTTAATCATTGCGACTTCATCTATCAAGGACAAGTTTGTTCCATCGGTTCACGCTACATTTCGCAGGAACAGAAAGTACAGTTTTGACGTACTTTCTTGAAATAACAAAACAAGTGTATTGTATTGTTCAAAAGAAATAATTTAATGTTTGTTTTATGGCACCGGTCACACGTCATTAAA
The DNA here is from genome assembly GCF_036669925.1 of Montipora capricornis. Classification (NCBI taxonomy): domain Eukaryota; kingdom Metazoa; phylum Cnidaria; class Anthozoa; order Scleractinia; family Acroporidae; genus Montipora; species Montipora capricornis. The sequence goes on from NC_090884.1 coordinate 26,469,777, forward strand.
TTTTTAAGAT
>NC_090884.1:26474786-26484786 GCF_036669925.1 Montipora capricornis
TGATTAAGTCATTAGCGTTAGTCTCGAACGACACACTCCCCCGCTCGAAGAAAAAAAACAATTTTTTTTTTTTTTTTTTATACAGATTTTGAGTTAATGATCAGAGTCAACAATCGATTAGTTTGATTTGTCTCTATTGTCCTCTTCTGGCAGTAATACTATAAGACGGTGGACAGCTCGTTCAACAGTGACATAACATCTCCCATCGTATTTAGTCACAGGTTCACCTGGCCTGGGATTCTTGTACTGTACCTCTACTTTACGAACCTTTCCGTCTTTCCCTGGGTAAATTTTTGACACTCTACCGAGTTTCCACTGTCCCCTGATTTGGTTTGAGTCTTGCATCAAGACGATGTCTCCAACAATCATATTGCGTTGTGCAGTGTGCCATTTTTGTCTAATAATAAGGCTGGGGAAGTAATCTCTTGTTCATTTTTTCCAAAAGCTGTTAACGATGCCTTGAATGAATGCAAATCGATGTTGTGGGTTGGATGTAAATTTGAAAGGTCCACTTGGCACTCTGGCAGTTGATCTTCCTAGTAAAAGGTCGTTGGGACATAAATATGTTCCATCATCGGGTGATGTTGGATGTCTGCCAATGGGTCTCTCATTAATCAAATTTGCGATCTCAAATAAAACTGTCTGTAGCTCTGAAAAGGCCAGAATGCTTTCATGGATGGCTGCGGCAATAGCTCTTTTGACTGATTTTACAAGAGCCTCAGAAACTCCGTTTGGCCAGGGAGCATCAGCTGTTGTGAATTCCCACTGGAAACCTTCTATGTTTCCGAATGCTTTTAATTCTTCCCAGTCCCATCCTTTGGTAACACTTTTCAGTTCTTTATTAGCTGCAACTAGCTGGGATCCGTTATCGGAGTAAAGTTTGAATGGATAACCTCTTAATGAAACAAATCTTCTCAACACCATTAAAAACTTTTCAGTGCTGTAATCCGCTGTAAGATCTAGATACACGGCTCGTGTTCCTAAGCAGTTGAAGATAACTCCGTACGCTTTTCCTGTCGTTCGTTTTCTTACTTCATCTTTAATCTTGAAGGGACCAAACAAGTCAATAGCTGTGCAATGCCAGGCTGGAGAGGGCTTGAGTCTCTCCTCTGGAAGTTCTCCCATTACTTGCTCACTTAGTTTTTTATCAAGCTTTCTGCATATGATACAGTTGTATTTGATTGATTTCGTCATCTTAAGTAGCTTTGTAATCCAGAATTTGGAGCGAATTTTACTGGCAGTTGTTAATACTCCGTAATGTCCCCTGTTATGGACATATTCTGCGTAGAGACGTGAGAAGCGATGCTCATAGGGTAATAATATAACTTCGCTTTTGTTGTAACTCATTTCCATCCAACGGGTGGCACGACCTCCCACGACATATATTCCATCTTTACGTAGGCGAGGACATAGACGTTTGTATTTTCCTGCCTTGAGTTCTTCGTGCATGTTCCTCTGAGCTTCTTTGATCCACAGATCTTCAGCCTTCATGAGATCTTCTGCAGTGGGTTCCCTTTTGACATTAAAGAATGTAGGTTTCGAATCTGTGTGATACATCGACAAAACTCGCGCTGTCACTCGTAGCAATCTCTTATAGTTGGAATAATTGTTTATGTTAATTCTGGTTACTATGTCGTCCTTTATAACTGCAGTCGCAATTCTTACGGTTTTCACCATGTCCGGTAATTGTTGTTCAGCGTAATTACGACTTATTGGCCATTCACTCTCGGGTTGGTTAAGGAATGTGGGTCCATCCTGCCAACTACTACCAAAACCAAGCTCGCTCGGTTTCTTGCCTCTCGTTAACCAATCGGCAATGTTATACTCGCTTTCGACCCAGTACCAATCTTTAGGATCAGTGCCTTCTTGAATTTCCCCTATGCGCGTCGCGGCAAATGTGTTGAAACCATAGGAATCCTTTTGAATCATAGCATGCACTATTTGGGAATCAACGATATGGTAGAATTTCTGGAAATGATATCTGCACTGCTGTTGTACGAGCACTTTTAGTCGTTTGTTGATTATTGCTCCGCATAGTTCTATGCGGTCAATAGACATCTTCTTAATCGGGGCAAGGCGGTTTTTGGACAGAATCAGGCTACTTTTAAACAGGCCACCCTTTAGTTCCCATCTTACGTAAGCACATGCGCCGAAGGCTTGGCTGGATCCATCGCTAAAGATAATCAATATTGGATCTCCGACTATATCACGTGGCTTCATGCATCTTTTAAATTTGACATTGTCCATCTCATGTAGTTCTTTGAAGAACATTATCCAATCTCGCTTATTCTCCTCCGGAATAGGATCGTCCCAGTTCATCTTGATGTCGCTTGCCCATATCTGACGCATCATTATTTTCGCTCTCACTGTGAAAGGTCCTGATAATCCGAGCGGATCGTAGATGCTATTAACTTTTGAAAGAATAATGCGTTTCGTTAGCTTTTCTGGAATTTCGTAGGGGAGCGGATTAGTCTTTGAATCTGTTTCGATGCGCAACTTGTGTTTCTTACGTGAAAAGTTTAGTTTAACTTCAAAGCATAAGTAATCCTTGACTGGATTCCAGATTATTCCGAGGACTTTCTCTGTCGATGTATTTGGCTCGCTAGGTATAGCCGTTTTGTCTTGATTTATAGGATCATCTGAAAATATCCAGCCCTTGACTTGGAATCCACCCTTCTTAATCAAATTCTCAATATCGCTGGCAATTGTTTGCGCTGTTGGTAGGTCCTCAGTGCTGTCAATGATGTCATCCATGTAAGTATTATCTTGGATAATTTGTGCTGCTTGTGGGTACCTTTCTCTTCCCATCTCAGCGGTTTTTCTTAGGGCTACTGTCGCAATGGTGCCTGACGGCTTATCACCAAATGATACTCTTTGTATGATATATGTATCTGGTTCTCTCGTCGTGTCCATATCTCGCCATAAGAATCGGTGGGTGTGCTGATCTATTGGCTTCGTCTTTACGGTATGGTACATCTTCCTGATATCACCTATCAATGCTACTTGGTTCTCCCTAAACCGTATCAATACTCCCACTAGATTGTTGAGTAGATCTGGACCTTTTGCCCAATATTCATTAAGTACATGGCCCATGTACTTAGCGCTACTATTGAACACTATTCTAACCGGTGTAGACTTCGAATCTGGTTTGAGAACTTCATGATGCGAGATATAATGTATGGGGCCTTTGTAACTGTTTAGTTCTTCTTTACTGAGTTTACGGGCAACATCCCTTGCAACCATATCTTTTATTTGCATATCGTAAATTTTGGCGTGCTGAGGGTTCTTGAGGAGCCTTTTCTCCGTAGAGATCAGCGTTGCCACGGCTACTCGCCTGTTATCTGGGAGGGCAGAAGGGTTTTTGATCCAAGGATATTCTGCAATCCATCGACCATCCTGATAGTCATATTCGAGATTTTTGTCGATCAGCTCAAGTTCTCTTTCCTCTTTAATGCTGTACTCTTTACTCCCAATGGGACATCTCCCGCATTTACATCCTCCACAGCGGGGTTTACACTCGATTCCAAGATTTTCGATGTTGTAGAAATCCTCTACGTTCGCTTTCATAACATGAAGGACTTTTACATCACTGAGATTAGGTTTCACACTGGTTTCCTTGATTAATGGGTGTGTTCCTCCTATGCATCGGCCGAAGCGATTCTTCAGAAGCAGCAAGTGTTCTGAGTTTTGCTCTCTCTCAGGGTGAAATCCAGCGTATTCATAGCTTATTAGGACATCAATTGCTCCGGTAGGGCGCACAATTTCTTCCTTTGAAACGTTTTTGAACAATTGCACTATACCATCAATATTTATGCTTTTAATGTCTGAGGTGATCTTGTCGATGCCATAAACGTCAAACTCGACAATTTGGCCTTTTTTGTCAATGAGACATAGCCGGTACTTTTCTGATGCAATCTTCTCGCTTTTCGCACCCACTTTTACGATAGACAGCTCTACCCGTATTCCCTTTAGTTTCTCTTCCCGTGCCCTTTTGTTTGTGATGAGTGATATGGAAGCCGCGTTGTCCCACATGACGTTTACGTATCCTCTCTTTGTTTTTATTCTTTGAAGTTGCAGGAGACATGTATCGATTTGTGAGTTGCTGCAGATGTTTGCTGACGCTGTGACTTCTTTTCTTTCCTCGTGGATGATTCTATGATGTTTTCCCACGCAGTCGTTTATGCCACAATTTCCTTTTCTTTTACAATCATGTATGCGATGTCCTCTTTTCAAGAATGACCAACACGCACCCTTTTCCTTTAACATTCTTTTTCTTCCATCTACTGATTCGGACAGATATAATTTACATTCACTTGTCCAGTGCTCAGCGTTGTTGTGGAACAAGCATTTAGAATAATTCGATTGTCTTTCGTCAGTGTATTCTCTCGCGGTTGCGTGGTGCGCGACTGCTTTAGACATTGCCGTGTTGGAGTTGTAAGCCCGAAGTGCGGCACAATCATATTCTATGGCTCTCTTTTGATTTAGTAAAAATCGTAAAAGGCTAGGAAACTTGTTCATCTTGTCAACCATACTTGCATCTGAGCTGACTGATTGAGCCCACTCTCTCCTTATATCCATCGGTAATTTTCTTTCTATAATGCTTACAGAACTGGTCGTTGTAATCTCTGCATCAAGTCCAAGTCTTCTTAGGTCTCTGTATCCGTCCTCCAACATGTTTACAAATTCGACGAGTCGTTTATCTTCTCCTTCACTGATGATTTTGGTTCGTCGAATACTGTCAATGATCACATCTGCAACCTTGGCGGGGTTTCCGTACTTATCATCGAGGCGTTTCCACATTTCGTTAATGTCATCGTCTACACTCTTTACTGTTTCGTAAGGTTCTTTACCGAGACAGGATCGTAAGACGTACGAAACATCGCCTTTGTCTAAGGTGGGCTCAACATGCCTTTGGAAATCTCTTTTAAACTGTGGATATTCTCGTATTTCACCATCAAATTTGGGCAATTTTATTTTCTCCAAGCTAAGGTTGGTCGTTTTTTCCTTTATCGCTTGCTTTGCTTCCTTTAGTTGTTCATCTTTAACAATTTGCACATCTAGTTTTTCAATTATCCCGTTGTACTTTCTTTGAATATCGTGAATCCATCTGATTTCAGATTCTGCTGATTCTTTCGTCAGCAAATTAAGTAGCTCCTTATTAGTTTGTTTGCATTCCTTAAATGCTTCTTCAAGTTGGAGCTGAAATTTTTGGATGGTAGAGATCGTACCCTTATCTGATTCTAGGATGTTGATAACGCTTTGGCACGATGTTTCAAAAACAACTTGTGCCGTGCTTCTTCTTATAGCTGTTTGATCAATTATTCTCTGTATTTGCTCGCGCTCTTCGTTTCTCACTTCTTCATGCTCTGCTTCTGCGCGCTCTCTAGATTCTATTGCTACTATGTCGTTTATGTAACTCATCTTCATAGTCATAGCTTCCGTGAATGATTCTTGAACTTCCGTTATCCAGTTATCGGCAGTTTCTACTTCTTCGTCAGTCAAATACATGGCGTATAAATCGTGTTTGCTTTCTAAGAGTCCCCATGCTTCTACCAGCTGAGAATAATTGCTTTCGATAATCTCTCTGTTTCTCTTGTCAGCGATAGATTTGAGAAGCTCATTCCTTTTTCTTGTGAATCTTCCTTTAGCAGATCTTCGGATGATTTTTGCTTCTTCCGCGGCCGACATCTTTTTGCCCACGGAGGTTTTGCTATTTGCTAAACGGATTTCGAATGTTTCGTTGTTCACGGTCCTTTAACACCATCGGTTTCAAACACAGGCTTATCACAGTTCCATTTTATTCAGTAGCATACGTGACGAGGAGTGCGTTCGAAATCTAAGAAATATGTATGTCTTCATAAGTAATAATTACAAAGCAGAAACAAGGTCTTAAATATCAAATGTATAGTTACCCGGTGGCTTCTCGATCTGCTTCCGCTTACAACGAAAATGTTCACAATCTAACGAGCTACTGTGACATAAGCCATTATAAGTTTAGAATCTTCATATTACAGTGATTAAGTCATTAGCGTTAGTCTCGAACGACACAATTAGATATCCTTTTAAGGCTGTTTATAACACAAGTGGCCGTTTTCTGGTGAAGTAGCTCTATCTCAAAATACTTTCAATAGAAATCCGTGATCAATAGGTACGTGTGACCTGAAAATTCAAACAGGTCAGTCCCAACTACTTCCCATGGCAATCCTGGAATGTCAAGTGGATACAGAGTTTCTCGCTGCTGTTAGTTGGAAAAAGCATTGCAAATAGGACAGGAGCTGGCTTCCTCTTTTATCTGTCCTGCCATAGATGGCCAGAAGACAGTCTCTAGCAAATGCTTTTGTTTTCCCCCAAGTGTGAGCCATGAATTTCATCCAGGACCTCAGCTCTTAGTAGTGTTGGTCACACTTAAATAGCAAACTATCCTCAACACTGAGCTCTCCTCTAAAACTCCAATATTCTCTAGCAAGCTCATCAACTTCGTCTTTCTAAGCCGGCCACCCTTTCATGACTATACTGCATCACTTCTCTAGAAGTTTCATCAACAATTGACCTTTATATCTTTTAAGTGAAGTGCTTTTGAGTCCAAGTTTCACAACAAGATTTACTCCAATGATAACCTCAGGCAGACTAACTGGTTCATAGTCACTGACAGTAGCTCTGCTGAGGCAATTAGAGTTGAGATGTTGCTTTCCAGGAACATATCGCACATCAAGATCATATAAAGTCAGTTTCTTTGTAATCTGGGGAGAGCATCATTCAGAGGCTTCTTAAAAATGGCTTCAAACAGCTTATGGTCCGTTGCAACAATGGCTTTTCGCCCATACACGAATGTGTGTAATTTCTGTGCTCCACACACATTAGCTAACATCTCCCTCAAAAATATTGGCATATCTTCTCTGACTGGCAGTAAGCTAAAATTAATTGGTTCACCTCCCTGCAGGATCACAGCACCAGGTCCATTAGCACTTGCATCCACTTTTAAAACAGCTTCTTTCTTGTTGTCAAAATACGCAAGCACAGGGGCAGAAGTCATAAGAGACTGAAGGCTGTCAAAGGCATCTTGTTGTAGTTTCTCACACACAAACTAACTATATCGTTCTGAGCAAGTTGTGAGATGGGTCCTTGTACATCAGCTTTTGTTCTGAGTTTAACCTTCTTAGAATTGAATTTCAGACCAACTGCTCGGCTTCTGTCAAGAACGTCTCTCAACTTTTGTTCCATGTCTTCTTGTCATGATGCTTACCATGTATCACAAAATCATCAACAACGCTTTCCAAAGGGACCCCATCAAACAGTTTGTTCATTTCCTTTTGATATAGTTCAGGTGATGCTGAGATTCCAAAAGGCAGTCTCGTGAATCGGTAGCGCCCCCAAGGAGTATTAAAAGTAAGAAGTTTGAAACTTTCATCATCAACTTGAAGTTGCCAGTATCCACTGCAAGCATAAAGGGATGTGAATATCTGAGCACCTGGCAGGTGATTTGCATCTTCTTCCACCGTAGCCGTTGGATAATGTGGTCGTTTCAAGGCTTTATTCAAGTCCCTCTGGTCGATGGAAATTCGTATTGTTTCTTTTGAGGGTGCAATGGTTTTATCTTTTGCTTTCCTCTTGTGAACAATGACCATAGATAAGACCCAAGGTGTGTGTTCCTCCTCTTTTACGATGATACCATCCTCTTCCAATTCTTTGAATTTTCTCATGCTGGTTCAAGAAGAGCGATAGGTATTTTCCTCGGAGGATGGACTACTGGAGGAACTGAAGGGTCAATCTCCAAATGCACTTTGTTGTGGAGTTTACCAGGCTAGTCACTGAAACAGTCTTGGTATTCATGATCACACAATACTGGGTCATGAGAGGCCTCATGTGGTGGTGGCGTCTCCATGAGTTCAAGGTTCATACATTTTATTCATAAGTGCTTATTAATAAGTGGTTAAGAGCACTTCCAGATCCAAACAGGCATCACACCCAAGAAGTGGCGTAAAATGCCCTTCGACAACAAGGTAAGTCAGATTAAACTTTTAGGTCTTGTACTGTAGGAGAGATACACAGCTCACTGGATGCACGTGTTTTGTTGCAATCCACCATTTCAGTTCTACCAGTTCAATCTAATTTCGGCGATAAGGATGTAATCATGATGGGTATCTATAGATTTCCGAAAGTGAATGGGAAGAACTACTATGAAACTCTGGAGAAAGAATTACATGAAAAATGTTCCTGGATAACCCTTCAGAGACAGTTATTATTATTATTATGGGAGATCTTATTATTATGGGAGATCTGAATCTCAATTAGCTCAGACCAGGCGAAAAGGAAGGAAAGATTTTGTGTGATCTAGACGAAGTGTATGGCCTGGAACGTCAGATCAAGGAACCTACGAGGATCACAGAGAACAGCGTTCCACTCTGCTAGATGTTATTATAACATACTAACCGGATTTCTTTAGAGGAAGCGGTGTATACAACCCAGAAATTAGTGATCATCATGCGGTCTATGCGTTGCAATTGCTAAAGGAGAGAGCAGTGCAACACAAGACTAGAATTCTGAAGGTGCGTAGCTATAAGATCTTTAATGAGAAGAATTTCAATGAAGATCGGCAAAGGGCCCCTTGGCACGTGGGTGACAGTTTCGAATCTGTTAATACGAGTATTGGGAAGCACTGCTAAATATGATTGTTGATAAGCATCTACCTACCAGGGACATAAGAGTGAGGGCACATAATGTACCATATATGGCGAGAGAGTGGAAGAATGCGATTAAAGCTAAAAGACGTTTCTCAAGAAAATTCAGTAAAAATCCCACACCAGAGAATTGTGAAATTAACCTGAAGTGGCGCAATGAAGCCACTAAAGAAAGAAGAAAAGCAATCAGGCAGTATTGGAAAAAGGTATCAGATAATATTAAGTTTGATCCAAGAAAGTTCTACAGAACGTTCAGACCATTCACCGACTTTGAGAACAAGCATGGAAGCAGCGGTAATATCTGCCTGCAAGTTAATGATGTGTTAGCTAACCATTTTTCTATTTTTTTCCCCACAATGGCTGATGGAATTGGAGGGGGCTACGTAAATGAAACATGAAAACCGCTTTGAATTTAAAGACATTACTTGTGAGGAAGTACGAAAAGTAATGAACGACCTGAAATCAAGTAAGTCTAGTGTATATGACAGACTTAGTGATGCTATCACTGCCTATTGTTCGAAGAATAGCTGCGAGACCACGCTGATAAGGCTCACTGAGAGCAGAATTAGACAGTAAGAAAATTGTCGGTGTATTGTCGGTGTATTGTCTCTAGCCCTAAATTACTCATAAATAAACTGCAGGCCTACAAATTTTCTGATAAAGCCATACAGCTCATAAGATCATATTTTCAGGGAATAGAGAATGGAGTGAGGATAGGTTCTGTGACAAGTGACTGGGTTGTGGTGAAGAGAGGATCTCCTCAGTAAAGAACGTTTGGACCACTTATGTGGAATATTTTCCAGAATGATATGCCTAACATAATATCGGAGGCTAACGTTTCGATCTATGCGTATGACCATCAGGTCTTTGTAGCAAAGGAAACAACGAAAAGCGTGGAGAAGATACTGGTGGACAATGGAGAGAGGATGACTAAATGGTATCAGGATAATCTTTTGAACGTCTATTGCGACAAATATCAAGCTATGGTTTTGGGAAACCCAAAAGGAGAAAGGAACGTTGATCTGGATAAACGTTGCGAAAGCGTTGAACAGGCACAATCCATTAAGATCCTTGGTGTAAACTCAGATGAAAACCTAAACTTTAGAGAACACATACGTGGTGTGTGTAAGAAAGTTGGCGGGATGATCGGAATAATAAGAAGGCTTAAAACTCTTATCCCAGTCAAATGAATGCTAAGTCACTTTTGTATAAGTCGGCGATCTTGCCACACCTTACCTATTGCCACTTAGTGTGGCATTTTTGCACGGCATCTGATACTCGTAAATTGGACCGTTTACAAGAAAGAGCCTTAAGATTAGTGC
>NC_090884.1:26489786-26504786 GCF_036669925.1 Montipora capricornis
ATAGTAGATGTCCTAAATCCAGATTCCTTATAGGATAGGTGTTTTTTACAAAGTTGCTGACATCTCTTTTTTTCCATGTTGCCCAAGACGGTCACAATATCTTCGTAGATCTTTTTAGCAACTTGTGTTATCTCATTAACGCGGACTAAATCTTCAGGCGCTAACTCATTGGCTGCTTCGTTGTTGTTTTCAGTGGTATTCTCATTCAAATCCTCATGCTCTTGTCGGTTGTTAGTATCTATGTCTTGTCCATTGTTTTTTCTTTGTTCTTGTAGTTCATCATCAATTGGCCTTTTTCGATATTATATTAAAATTCAGCTTGATATTGAGGCAGTGAGGATAAAGACACAGGAAAGTGGATGATATGTAAATATTTTTCACATTCATTCCAACGTGCTTCTATTGTTTTTGTCCTCACTGCCTCACTATCAAGCTGAATATTTGATATTTCGAAAAAGGCCCATTAATTGGAAGCCTGGTACTCAATAAAGGATCCGCAGTCTGGAAATGACCACATAGCCATCCCAGAGGTCTACAAGTCTCTGGCATGCGCAAAAGTCTCGCGCTACGTTTTCAAGAAACTGCATGCGGATTTTCATCAGCGCGCGCTCGACGTGCTGTTCTTTGACTCACGCGTGCTACCGTTATATTGCAACTGATGAAGGCTTCAGCACCAGACGAAACGTCTTGCACGAAACATACCAAAAAAAAAACTAGTCAGTGATTCCAGTATTTCAACGGTAATTCCATAATACCGATTTTTCGACCATTTCCTTAATTGGGCAGTCGCCACAGTCTTATCTTCGTTTCTACTGTTAATTAAATCAATGCACATCTGGCCCGTCCATCTTGTCCTACCATGGTGTAATCTTCCCTCACTCAGTTTGTTTTAGCTTGTCCCTTTCCGAAATTCGCTGGGTGGGCGGTAATTTGCAGTCGATAATAACTACCAGAATAACGAGTAATTGCTCCAGATTACTATTATTACTATTATTATTATTATTATTATTATTATTATTATTATTATTATTATTATTATTGTTATTGTTATTATTATTATCATTAACTCAATTAATCATGGACCTTATTAACAAAATTACGATGGCAGCTTCAACGTGTACACGACTAACGTTTCTTTTTTAAATTGTTCGTGCCAAAATTCGCTGTCTAGCGTGGTAAGATTGCCACGAAACGTCATATCAACGACTTGACTTGAATGTGAACGACTCGATTGCCCTAGATTTTGTGTTCCACTTCGTTTTCTTTAATTCTTTCTGTCTTACTTTATTTATTATTGACTACAAGGGCGGATCCATGAATTATTTTGGAAAAGGAAGGAGGGGAAGGGGGTCCATCACCCTTCGAGCAGAGCCTCCTTTTGTCTTTTTCTTTACTGAGGAGGAGAACGCCAAAATCGAGCAAGCAAAAGAAAGGCTCTGCTAGCAGGGTGGGGGTCCATACTTTGACTCACAAAACACTACGGACAATATTTTCAGCAAATTGTTTCTCCTTGCAACTCAGTTACTCTCCCAAAGAACCCCCGTTTCCTCCTTGTCGCCGTTAAACATAATCAATTTAACGCCAGTTTTCTTGGCACCCTTACCGTGGACATGTATTTTCAAACAAGCAGTAACAAAAAAAATCGGATCCCCCTGGGTCCGCCACTGGATTAGTTTTGTTTAGCCACAGTAAGTTTGATAAACTTGAATTTGTCATTTGATGAGCTATGTTCTTATCTCCTAGGGGCTTGCAGGACACTGCAGTTTATTCCAGCAATTCTTGGTAAAGCTCTAAAGAATCATGTGATTAAAAATATAACCCTTGACGAAAGCGACATCTGCAGGATTAAATGTTACCTTGACGAGGATTGTCTCTCTTTCAACTTTGGACATTCCGTCTGCCAACTAAGTGATTCTGATTACAAACAACATCCTGAGGACCTAAAAGAGAGTGACGGCTTTATTTATGTAGGAACAGAGGTAATTTAACTGACAATAGAGGGTCTCCCAAAGGTTTTTCGGGATCCCGGATTTGACCTATTTAGAGACTGGGATCAGGATTTGGTGAGCACAGAGAAAGAGATTAAGTATTGTAGATATGAACGCTAAACGGGATTCGGGAGTTTTAAATATGGAATTAGGTAAGTAGCGCTGTTAAGAACCGAGATCCTGGAAATTCCAGTGACATAATATGAACAATATCAAGCTGTCTCGTTACAACCGCCTTCAACGATTATACCTTATCAGTGCAAACGATTCAGCTTTTGCGAGCCCTATCAGAGCTTTGGCCTCTTGGATGATCTGTGGTTTCTCCTCATCAAACTACATCGTCTGTATCTTCTTTATTTTTCTAGGCGGCGTATAATCACAATAATTACTGATCTAAGATCCACGCTAAATTAATTCAATTTTCGCACCGTGTCGAAGACTATAAAAAAAGGCACAAATAGGAGGCACGTTTTACTTTTTAAAACAACCGGAAAAGTGCAGAAAGTTACTTTGCAAACAGGGCGAAACAAAGAAAGAAAGAAAGAAAGAAAGAAAGAAAGAGCAAGACAAAAAAGATATTATTAAAAGAAATTTAACGTTAACACCTTCATAAGCGTGAAGACACGCCCATTAGGCTTATTTCAAGCATGCAGGGTGTACAGGGACCAGGGTGGGGAAGGTGATGACGCAATAAATCCATGCAAATAAATGCATTCGTTTTGGTACTGTTAAGAGATACGAATGATTGTCAAGACCTTGAAGGCTCTCCTCAGTTGCTTAGGCAAGAACCATTCACGAATCCTCCGAGAAGACATCCTTTGAGGTAAAGGAATCTAGAAACTGTGACAGGGATCGCAATGAGTGGATAAAGACTGTCGGAATCACGATCCGAATTGGGGCCGGAAATTTTGGTCCATATGGCCTGGCGAAGATCGTATTGGGAACCCTCACCAAAGTCTTCGTGCGTTCGTTTTAACTAAACCAAATTATGAACAGTAGCGGTTAAGATGAATGAACAAGCTTTACCTCTGTTGCACAGCCCTAATTCTCAGTCTGTAACACAGTTACATAGTTTTGGGCTATCTAGGTTAATTCTTTAATTGGTTCTTATTTCCACAAAAGATATCTACGCCATGACATTTGGCTGTAAGTAACATGTAACTTTTCTAAATACCAACAGTATTAACCATACAGCAAAACTACAGCTTATTTTTTTCTTTACATGTATGTACTCAATGTTCCAGACATGAAAGCATGAAATAAAACTGTAACATCTAAAATGTTAAGGTCTGCGAAGCCTGGTCTATTTGCAATGAAACAATAGAAGCCAGAATTCTCAAAATCCACATGACGAATCAAAGTCGTTGTTCCTGTCGCCTGCAATTTCAAGGTCATTTTTCTAAAATGACAACTTGATTAACCTGGTTCTTATGTAAGGGGGGTCTAAAATGGAATTTTTAGCCTAACAGGTTCTTAAATTGTAGGTTCTTATATGCGGGTGTTCAATGTATTGTGTGATTTTGTTTCATTCATTTTTGTCAACTGGACACTTCATTTATTTCATGGAAAAGTTAAGTGACTGCACTTTTCAGCCTTCTTGACAGATCTTAGCTTCTGAATAGTTGTTTCAAGTGATTCTTTTATTAAAAGATAGTATTGTAAGGTTCCATGATCAGTTGTGATAAGCGTCTTCACTGTTTTTTTTTTTTTTTTCTTGTAGTTTGTAGAGGTAAGGAATGATTTCCAGTGCAATTTGAAATAACCAATTAGCAAGCGTACATTGTTTTAAAGACCGACAAAACTGGACAAGTTTTTACATTGGAGATTGTGTTAACGCAATCCTCGCTCATCACGAATTTTGAATTTTGACTCGCATTTTATTGACTCTCTGTAGGTTACTTTGATCACTTAACCAATCAGAATGGTTCACTTGTTACCTCTTCGCTCAGAATGACCTCCTTTCTGTACTATGTTACCTGAAATCTGCGTTCTTTTAGCTAATCACAATCAAGAAATTACTGTATTAGAGCGTTTTTCAATTGATTGTCGAAAGTAATTAGCGAATTGCTTTAGTTTTGCATTACTTTTCTCAGTGGTTGCTTCAAAGTTCTCGCGCCACTTTTTCAACCAATCAAAAGTGAAACCAAAACCAATCGTGGCTCGCGCGTGCACATTTTCCCGTGATTTGTGTCGGCTACGTGTAATTACTTTGAGTTTTGATTGGTTTACTGGATTGTCTCTGTCCTTTTTGATTGGCCAAAGTAATTACTTTGGTTTTGCTTTTAATACACTCGATTGAAGCTCGCTCTAAGCTTAACTCTATTTAGCCTGTGACTGGTGGGAACTTTGAACACTGATTACTTTTCTGAAAAAAAAGTCAAGGCTGAAATGCAGAATGCCCGGCCGCTTAATTGCAAATGAATGCCGTGTACAGTGCTATACGCCTCGTCCGGCAACACATCAGTGGTATTCATCTGCAATACTTAAGGTGTTAGTTTTTGAAGGTAATGTATTTTTACACTCCACAGAATGACTGCTATGGCAATTTGTGTTCTTCGCATGGAAAATGTGCTATCAACGCAATAGATAATACCCACTACTGCAAATGCGAAAAGGGATATACTGGAAAGCATTGTGAAGATCTCGGTAGGCACAAACTAATCATGAGTTTAATTGGGGATAAGATTTTTGACAGTTTAAGGAGATCTTGTCGAAAACATTCAGCAGCTGTTGTTCAGATATTTTATTAAGATGCACTTTTGTCAATGATGAACCTTCTTTAAGAACGTTGAGGCTGAATAACCAGAATTTTAAGATTATACTAAGAACATACCCTGGCTCCGCGTTAGTTATTTCGCTCATTTGATGTTTTGAACGAGATGGCATAAAAAAGGGAAAATAAAACTTAAAGCTAATTTAGTAGGAGTTGGCCGGCGTGACATCGCAGCAAGCCGCACAAACATCATGATGTAACATGCAAACGCATTACACATCACAGCAATGCATTTTGATAGCATTGGTTTATTGAAATACTATACCATGCAATACCATGCAACTTTACGAACATCTGGAGAACATTTTCAGGGTCTCAGAACGCCTGGTGCGACGCAAGCACAAGAGATTCGTGCCAAGTGAAAACGAACCATAACACAAGCACAAGCAAATGACGCCGAGATGCCAGTGCAATGCTCTACCAACCGAACTATCAGTTGAGAGCAAGTCAATTTGTTGGGCTTGTGTGTTCCCGCGAAGGACTCGATAAATGAAATTATCACATAAGGGTTAAAATTACTGAACCTTGATTGGCTGAGACGGAGGGCATATTTTTTTCTTAAGCACGAGGGCACTTTTGGTAATCAGGAGGGCATGATTACTCGATCCTGATTGGTTAACAGTTGCTCAGTCAGAGCAAGCGAAGTTACAAGAGAATCTTCTTCCAGATTCTGACTCTGATTAAACTGCTTTTTATCCACATGTAAAATACAGTGCTATTTGTGTTTGACAGCATCAATTTATTGAATTGAACTTTAACCAAATGAAAGCATGTTAATTGTTACTTATCGCGGCATTAGATGGGCTTCACTCAGTAATCTTGCCCTTTATGTGCATGATGAACATATAATCGCACTGTGCCCTCGTGCAATTTAGGTTTAATTTCACTTGTGTTTTCAAAGTTCTCACAAAATTGCCGGAGTCGCGAAAATACGCGTGAAATTAATCCTTAATATCCCTCGGGCCCATTACATAAGCGAAATGTCACTTAAATTTGAAGCGCGAGTTATAGACCAAAGAGTGACGTGATCCATAAATTTCTTTCAGTCTTTTTGTATGATCACCAATTTCCCAGAAAAGGGCAAAATGTGCATACATTAATAGTTAATAGCGTCCTTTTCTTTCAGTACTATGCAAGTAGGTGTCAGGTAAAGGACCGGATGAGGGTAATCATTCAAGAATTGGCAACTTTCACGATAGCGTCATTTAACTACAACTACTAGAATTTAGTTTGTTTTTCTTTTCTTAGTTTTGTATTCCCATCGGGGTAAAAATAACAATAGCTCTAATGCATGAGGTAAGCAAAACCTGAAGGATTCTGGGACTTGTAGTCAAATAGCGTCATCATGCAAATGTCCTATTATTCCCCGCAAAATTGTCGTTAGTTTTGCAACGAAACCTTGATCCTCTTCTATGATATTTTTCCTTTAGTAGTCACTGGCTGCTCCAAAGTTCCAAATCCACGCGTTTCCGGAATCTATAACATTCGACTGAACGACAGCTTCGGACATTTTCCTGTTTACTGTGATCAGACAAGCGATGAAGGAGGTACTCGATTTCTTTTACTCTCGTTTTCTGTGGGAAAAATACAGTCGGACCTCTATTAAGCGGCCACCCTCCATTAAGCGGCCACTTTCCAAAGTCCCGAATGATATGTCAGTACTGTATATGGACTACATGCTCTTTGTGTTAGAGTAACAGAACTTTGCACGGTATCATTGAACTTTGTTTGGATGATTTTTGCATTTCTTCACATACCGGTATGTTCACTTTTAAACAAGCATTTTGCTACATACAGTAGAGGCAATAAAACTAGACTGACTGCCATTTCTGCCCAATTTATATTGTACCTCTATTAAACGGCCAGTTGAGGGTGGTCGCTTAATCATTTCCGGCCTCGCATTTTGCATGGGTTTAAATCATGCCATAAACGACCGACTTATATCCGACTTAAAACTTCAATAGATCATACACAACGGTGTCTGACATTTGCAGACTGCAGACTGCAGACAAATAGCGCTGGCCCGCGGCCCACGGCCCGCGACGGCCCGGCGGCCCGGAGGCCCAGTAGCCAGTCCTGATTTTCCACAGTTTTTCTGTCCAGCGGTAAATCCAAGCGCATGCACAGATCTGCATCGGGTTTGGGTGGCAAAATGGACGAGGGTGAGTTTGAATTTGTTTACCATTTTAATCATTTGAATCCTTGTTTCTGTTTGTTGTTGTAAACAGACGAAAACAACAGAGAATGACAACGTTTTTCACTTAGCAACATGCAACGAAAGAAAGGATCGAAAAGAATTGAAATGATTATTAAAATGGTAAACGAATTCAAACTCAAATTCAAATTAGACAAATAGTTTGCTGTTGGGTCTTTAGACTTCGCTTTTATCGGGGAGCATAAGTTATATGAAGTTAACAACATTAGCAGCTGTTTGCCCCACGATCGACACATGCATGTCTCTATCCCGGTTTAACATCGCAAACTGCTTACATTGAAATTTGGAGAAAAAGGAGGACTGAACTTCGCCGTAATGACTGAACTTCGAAGTTCGAAGGGCTGAACGTCGCCGTAACTCCTGCGTACATCCCTGCCACTGAGATTATCGCCAAGGTCGAATCAGCCACCAGACAACTCGACGCTGAACAAGTAGACGCTATTTGCAGAGTTTTTAACAATATCAAAGATCAGCACAAGTGACCACTTTACCGTCCTTATCCAGCCTGTTACGCCTGCTGCCAAGCCCGCTAAGCGGCTTGTGACATTTCGCGATACCCGACACAGCGCCATTAGAAGCTTTTGCCGCGCTGGATGACCGCCTTCTCGTGGGATCATTTCTACTCTATTGCATCGTGTGTGGATAAGTGTAACTACATCTCCCAAGTCCTATCAGCGGCAATTGACTACTTCCTACCCTCGAAGTCAACCCTTACGCAGGAGTCAGATAAACCCTGGATAACCCCCAGGATCAGGACTTTAATATCCAGGAGACAAAGAGCGCTCTCAAAATTCGGAAAAGATTCTCCCGAGTTCCACCGCAGGTGCAACGAAGTCCATTGAAATCACGATCAAAAAGTGCAAGCGTAACTATTACGCTTCTAAAGCCAAGTGCCTCAAGGAGTCCTGCGCAGATAAGTGGTGGTTAAATGCTAATAGTTTGTCGGGATCTTCGATCTCTCGTAACCAATGGTACCATCAACTAAATATAATTGACGGAACAACCATCTCGTCTGTCCAGGACCTCTGCGAAAGCATCAATCAGTTCTTTGTTGGTCTTACATCCCCATTCACTCCTCTTACGCCACATGACGTCAACAGCATCCCTGTGCACGAGATCCCGAACTGCCTCCTAGTTACATCTAGGGAAGCGTACATGGCACTTAGGGCCATTAAAATAAAAAAAAGCACCTGGCCCTGACGTAATTCCAAATATAATTTGGAAGTTGTTTGCCTTCAAGCTGGTACCGGTAGTGGCTAATTTGTACAATGCGTCGTTGCGCGAGGGGTTTCTACCATCCATACTCAAGCGCGTATCAGTATGCCCCCCCACCCACCACACTTCGGTTGAAAATGATATACGACCCATTGCCTTAACATGCCAGCTAGCTAAGGTTATGGAGGGTTTTACACTCAGTTGCGTTTACGAGCCTGTCATGCGTGTGTTAGATCCCCTCCAGTGCGCAGTAAGTAAAAAGTCACTACGGACGCGTTGGTGTATTTATTACACACACTGCTTGATAGCTTGGACCGAGAAAGCTGTGCAGGCTACTTATTTTTTGGTGACTTCAGAAAAGGATTCGATCTGATTGATCACAGCACCCTCCTTGGAAAGCTACATCGCTTCAACCTCCACCCCTGTATTGCTCGCTAGTTAGCTGCCTTCCTCGAAGGACGCTCCCAGTATATGAAGATCTCCAATATGTCCTCTTCCATCCTCCCGTGTAATGGAGGTATTCCCCAGGGAACCAAGCTCGGGCCAATCCTCTTTGCTATCATGGTGGACGAGTTGGTGAGATCATGGCCTCTACGCGCAAAGTTTGTGGACGACCTGACCATCTTAGAGATCGTACCAAGGAACTCACCTCCTGTAATGAACTTTTTAGTTGACGACGTTTACAGTCATGCTAGTGAACACAAAATGATGTTAAATCCAACCAAATGCAAATGTATTGTTGTTGACTTTCTTGACTATAATAGTTGCACGTGGAGCCCCATTTTCACCGGGAATACGGTCGTTGAGCGTGTGCGCACGTTTAAGCTCCTCGGTATCACTATCGCAGATTACCTAAAATGGGACTCCCACTGTGACATTATAGTCAGGAAAGCTAACAAACGGCTACATGCCCTACGTCAGCTGAAGAAGTGTGGTGTCAGCGATCAAGATATCATCGTAGTTTATGGCAAGTTGTAAGATCAGTACTGGAATACAGCTGCGTGGTTTCTATTAACATGTCCAAATACCTCTCAGAATCGTTAGAGAGAGTTCAGAAACGAGCAATGAACATTATCTTCCCAAGTTTAAGTTACGAGACCGCGCTCATTAATGTAGGTCTCGAACACTCCAGTCTCGCCCCATAGATTTATGTAAACGGTACATGCCAAACTTGGACTTGGACGACCCAATTAGGAAGCTAGCACATTCTAGAGCCCTGTCTGTCCAACATGATTATTGCACGAGGTCGGGCACCAGAATACACCCACTTAGAACAAGATCTAATAGACTAAAGTATTTTGTGACTGTGGAATATTTGTAAGTTATTCCTAATCTCCCTGTAATTCAGAGCTTGCTCTGCGAGAGGGTTAAATAAACATTCATTATTATTATCATTATTTATTATTATTTAAAAAAAAGTATCGCAAAAAGTGATTTCATCTTAGGACTAGAACTGACTTGGTCGTCGGGCAAACAATCAGAGCTGGTTCTCAGGTGCATAAGAGCGAAATTTCATGGGAGGGATTGCAAAGTGTGAGGAGATTTTGCGACGAAAAACATCCCATATCAGGGACGGCGGAGCGTATTTTGCATTGCGGGTGGGGGGGGGGTCTAACAAGGAAGCCCCGGAGACGCTAACTTGTAGGGGGTTCTGGGGAAATTTCCGCCCGAAAATTTAGAAATCTTGAAGCTCGAAAATGCGACTTTGAGCATTCTCGACGGATATCAACAAAATAAACGTGGATCAACCGTAAAATGACAGATGTTTTACATCTTATTTTTATTTTTTGCTTGACATTGGGGGAGAGGGGGGGGGGGCTAAAGCTACCCCAGATTGCACCCTGGCTCCGCTGTCCCTGCATGTTAGTTAACTGGTAAATCATTTGAAAACGTTTCTTTGTTTTCCGGTGACATAGATGACTTTTCTTACTAATAACTACAGGTTGGACGATGGTATTTAAAGTTGTTGCAAACGCAACGCCTTTGTACGTTGCGGAGATGTGGAAATCACGAAATACAACTTCCGAGAATGTGACGGCCGCCCTGGATACATCTTCCACTTTTAATGGACATTACAAAAACCGTCTGGTACTTTCTCACAACTGGAACACGTTTAATCCTAAGCAGGTATGAGAACAACTTTGTAAGGAAAAAGTAAGATATCACACAGCTTTTTAAGGACATCTCTCATTTTCCTGCATCGCCATTGGGAAGAGCTCTGTTGTGCTGCTCCCTGACCAGAAAAGATTATTGGTCAATGCTACGTACCTGCATGACGTGTTCGCGGGTTCGAAACTGACTAATCCTGAAAGTCTTGCGACGTTGGAAGAACTGTCGCTTTAACTATCGAAACATGAAACGTCCATTTCGTCATGTGGCATATACATGGTCTAAATGCCTGGTAAACATTTAATCCAAGATGATGTCCAAAGTTTTGGACATCCATCTTTTGCTTTGTCTATTTAAAAAAACTGCGAAGTTTTTAAGTAACTAAAGCGCTACTCTCGGTGCTGCATTGAGAAATCATCAAGTCCTGCTCTGCCGGAAACTTTAGCCGGCGGAGGTAACGCGGTTGGATAGCTTTTGATTATCACTGGATCATTTCCTTTTTTCTGTAAATGTTGTGATTGGCTTAAGTAATTACCTTTGGTGTTGGTTCCACGCCAGCCAATTGAAACATCCTCGTCTTTTACTCAAGGTATTCTTGCTATCAATTTGCAGGTTCGTGTTGCTCTCTACAAGGATGGTCAAGAAGTGCAATCTCTCAAGTTCAATGCCGTTAATGATAATGTTGAATGGTTTACCAAGGAAAATCTCAATTTTTCAACGTGGGATGACCTCAAAAGTAATTCAAGTCTGAAGTACTTTGAGCTTCAACCAATCATTGAGAAAGCTCAAGATACTCGCCGCTCTTTTGAGATATCCGAAAAGTACGATGGCTGTAAAAACGATGTAGGCTGGTTAATGATCAGCACTGATACTAACCCCTGTGCCTTTGAAAGAAAAAATCCCCTGAGCATCCTTTACAGCAAGGAGAAAAATTCCTCCGTGTATAACTCAGAGGGTAAGGCTGACAAATCCCAGCTAAAGATTGCAACTAAGATTGCTGCAGCGGACCGACTCGTGTTTGTTCCCTAGGGAAATTCAGCAGAAGGAGACCGCACCTGCCTCTCCCCGCTTACCACTCGAAAAAGAAATCAGTATAAGGAACTAAAAACAATACACAAATAAAGGAGGGAAGTGACGAGCCGCATTCCCCGTCCTTAGTCCGCTCCTAATTCTTAACTAACATCGGGCAAGTCGTCTGTAGGTTTGAATGAGAAGCCGTCAGGCGAATCTTCCGCATTCGCCAGATTTACTTAACGTTACAGAGGCCGTGTATGTGTCCTTAAAGGAATAAGGAAAGTGTCTTTTTATTAATGTCATTTTTGTCATTCAAAATTAAGGAGTCAGTCGCTTATAGGTGGTGTCTTTGATATCTTCTGTTCAAGCGTAAGCTTTTTTCTGTTCACTAACCAGCAGTCTGCCCTATAAGAATCTTCCTAGATATCATCACAAATCTTGCCGCCGCATGGAAAGCATTTTTTTCCTCCTTGTGGTTCCATGTGCTGGATTTTGCTCTGTTTGCACGTTGACGTACAAGCATAACTGAACATAAAAATACCCTGAACGATGTTCACACTTGTTTCATAGGTAGACGCAAGCGCAGTGAGCTCCTGAATCGGAGAAATGTCGGAGAAGGCTTGGACCTATTTCGCTCGAGTTTTCGCTGCCACTAGGGAAACGACTGACTTTTCGTTATACATGCTTCGTGACAGGATCACATGTAGATGCGCACGATTCCTTTTTTGATGTTTTTATTCTTCTTATGTTTCACGTGTCGTAGGTTTGTTTTAAAAAGTCAAATGGGGTAAAGGTTGCCTGGTGATTGTTTTATGAAGTACTTATTGAACTCTGGAGTTAACCGCACTCGCGTATTTCACTTCTCTTCGTTACAAATACATTCCTTTGTCTAGTAACAATCCAACTGTTATCTATTTTCTTTTCACAGACATGGACTTAGCTGATGTTTTTGCTGTCTTCATCCGCTGACGTCGTTTCTTTTCATAACAAAAACTTGCGTACATATAATGCAAGTCGCACCTTTGGCGAACTTTATACATTTGGCCGTTGTTCAATTTAGCTGACTTTCTTCATAAATTGGTGCGGTGGAGGAATGGATAAACAGCGCACCAATTTATAACAAGAGCTACGCAGACTTCTCTCATGAAAAAAAATTTCATCAAGCGCTAATCCTAACCATAGAACAATCATTGAAACCCAGCGAATAACTTTCAGTGGTTGTTATAAGGATGATCAAAAATCAGGTTGTAATGATCCAACAGTGCAGTCAACATCGCTCCTATCACTGGTTGATTATTTAATTTCTACTAATCATTGAGTACAACCTGCAGATAAGCGTGTAATTTTCCAGCAGATAATTCACTCATCATGTGAAGGTTACGCCCTCTAGCTATGCATGAATAGCCAACACACTGTATATATTTCGCCATATTTAAATGAAGTTAAAGTACCTTTGTTTCGGCTTGATTTTTGGAACTTTGGCCTTGGCTGATTCACATTACCGAGACCTTGTTTGTTGTGATATCAGGAAAAACTGTTTATAGCAGGGTAAATATTAAGACAAACACGGTTCAGTTTAAGTGCTGTCTTTTACTGCAAGAAGCATGTTAGTTTTTAGAAAAAGTAAGCCACAGACAGTCCAAAGAGACATTCATAGTTCAATCACTAAGATTAAGCTATTGAATGTGCTTATTTATTCAATTTGGAGTATAATATCCAGGGCAAAACTGCAAAGTCAGTGGATTAGGGCTATATAATTCTTCAGCCTCGCACACAAGGTCGGATGAACACCTTGCCGCGCCACCTTGTGTTTCTTGTCAGGTATGATTGTGATCCACATAAAAAGACATTAAAAGACACTAACGAAGTTTTCTTTCCTTGAGAATCGTTTGTAACCGAAGAAAAGTAAAAAGTTAATTTATGGCTGGGACGAGACGTTTAGTATGGCGGACGCAAGTTTCATTGCTCCGCCTATGCCTATGCCTATGCCTATGCCTATGCCTATGCCTGCTTAAGCACGCTTTTTGCCTACGACAAAAACGTTTAAACCGCTAAAATGAGCTCAGATGAGTCACATTCAGCATCCTCAGAAAGAAGAAGGGCGAAAAGGACAAGGCAACGAACTTCAAGCTCACAAACCGACGACGATATCTTCGCTACAGAAGACAGAAACCATTATGGCTTGTCGCGGTGCAGCATGAAATTACAACAAATTGAGGAAAAATTTGACAAAGTTCTCTTACTTCTGCCGAAATTAGAACGAGAAAAAGCGAAAATTTCCGAACTAGAAGAAAGTTTGCAAATCACACAGAGGTAAAAAAACTTCAGAAAACTGTCAAATTGACATCAACAGAACTGAAGCTAAGAAGATTTACACGCGAACAAGTTTTGGGTGAAGTTAAATCGCGTGGGTGGGTGTGTCGTGGGTCGTGAGTCGTGGGTCATATACATCTAACCCTAAATCATTGCAGTAGCGCTTGATAAAGTGACGGATCTTTTTCTGAGTTACTACAGAAAAATGGCCTATGTAAGGTAGCTTAAAATAAAATACAGGGGAAGTCGAAGGGAACCCTGGAGACAATGATTACTTAGGGTCCCAGTAATGTAACGGTTTGCAACCCTTTCAATTAAATGGGCGGGGAAAAGATTCTTTTTTAGGATTTCCATAAGCTTAGTTATGTCCTCGTGTAGCCCCAACCAGGTGCTGTTAATCTTATAGGCCCTATCAATAAGAGTCCTGATGAGACCCACTTTGTAAGAGTACGAAGTGAAACTGAAATAATTAGTTAATAACCCAGTAAAGGTTTTCTTACGGTAAACTCTAGTTAGCAAAGAAGTGTTTTAGTGATCCCATTTCTTTTCTAACCAGAGTTTACCGTAAGAAAACCTTTACTGGGTTATTAGCTAGACGCTTTTCATATTCAAAGAGAACAACCTTCTCTTAATCAACAACTGCATCACGTAAATCTAAAACTATCTTTTTAATTCTCACATGTCACGTTTTATGTACATTCCGTTGTTATTGGCATAATTAGCACTTTTTCCGTACTTATTAATTCAACTTAACGCTTTGTACATTAATCAACTGAAGATGACAGAAGTTTCTGTCGAAACATGTCTTGTAATTTCAAAAGTTTTGTCGTTTTCTTTAAATTTATTAATATTCAATACCCACATTTCTTTTCAGTCGTGCAACCGCCGTTCTATAACTGACATTCGTCGTTCTCCCCGACAACATTTTTGAAATAGCTGTATATTAGCTCCCTCAGTTCTCGGTCCAAATTTGCAATTGCCCTAAGGGTTAGGGTTAGGGTTGGACATCAAACTAGTTTTTTCCTTCTTTTAAGATAGGCAACTTCAAGTTGCTTGGTGTGAAAGACCCTATCCCTGGCGGGCTTCCTTCACGTGTGGTTTATAAGTTTGTATGTGCGGGCTGTAATGCCTGTTATGTCGGCGAAACAACCCGGCATTTTTCCACACTCTTGCGTGAGCACTTAGTCGGTGATAGGGCCTCTCACATTTTCAAGCACCTACAGAATTCCGAACAATGTCGCGCCCTGTCTTCAGGGGAATGTTTCCATATTTTAGATCACGCCTCTACGACTTTTCAACTCAAAAAAAAAGAAGCTTTTCATATTCAAAGAGAACAACCTTCTCTTAATCAACAACTGCATCACGTAAATCTC
>NC_090884.1:26529786-26557286 GCF_036669925.1 Montipora capricornis
AATGATAACATTCAGTGCTGTTGCGATCTCTTGGTGCAAGAAATTCATCTTCACCTAGCGAGGACCAATTCCGCTTCTTTTTCACGCTTTCAAAAATTATTTCTTTTGTCACCTGCACGCTTTCTTCGCTGGCTTGTTCTATATGTAATAGATAAAATATGAGCGGGAGACCTTTATGGGCAGTTAAAATGGCGAGCCGCAGCCGAGCCGTTTTTTAGCCCCTAAAGGTCGGACGCGAATATTTTATCTTACTTGTGAAATGAAACAATAGATTTTGATTGTTATGTTAATCACGTGGGCGTGGAATTGTCCCATAGGAGTTTAGCATTGAATTTAGCAATCTATTTTGGTAGAGCTTTTGTGGTAGAAACATGACTGGTTGGTTTCGCTCTCCAAAGAGTAAAGAAGAAGAGACCAGTCAAGTGTCGGAGCAACTCCGAAAGCAACACAATACGACACTAAATGGGGTAGAAAAGTCTTCGAGGAGTGGCAGCAGCGACGGCAAAATAAATGTGCAAAGTGAGAAGTTGTTAGAATGGTCGGTCTCAAATGCGAAGATGTGGAAGATGTGATCGTTTCAGTAGAGCACGTCGGCAAATAAGCTAAACTTTTGGTTGAGCAAATTCAGTTCGTTTGTGAAGTGGCCAAGCAAAATGGAGAGCGTTATCCGCCCAATTCGCTTTATTTGTTATTTTGTGCTTTTAACTGTCATTTGCGTGAGACGGAAGGCGAGGATGTATTAAACTTTCTCGACAAGGCACACAAGATTCAAGTAAATTGTTACCTAATAGTTGTGATTGAAATGTCAAACTTGTGATTGATTCATAAACTTTGTACAAATTTACAGGATTCGTTTTTATGAAAGTTAAGCATACTAATTAGGCGAGTTAGAAGTCTTTATGAAATTTAATTTTACAGCTAATTCAACGAATTGAAAATTCATCAACCCCAGCCTTTCCCTGCTATCTATTCAATCCCTCCCCGTGCTTTCAGACAGTTGAACTTTAACGGGATTTACAAACCAACACATGTGACCTGAATAGTGCGTTTCTGTTGGCTGTCATCCTAATGAATTATTAATAAATTTTACAAGTTGCTTCAAAGCCGTCTCGACGCTTCGTATCCAGTCGTCCTGATGGACTTCATAACTTGAGTTCTCCCATATTGGCCTCCAAAATTTTTCAATTTTCATCCTTTGTTGTTATTGTTTCATTTTCTCTGCTTTTGAACTTGGGTTTGCTGTTTTCGCCTGTGGCTTTCACAATGTTCGTAAGATGTTTATAAAAAGAGCCTTCATCCAAATCGAACCACTGGTTGGTCTTAAACCATTCGTTGGCGGCTTTGTTCTTCTCTTTTTCATTCTTGGTTGTTCGAGGGATGTTGATCTTCTTTTTCGTCAGTACTGTTAAGCTTCCGGTGGTAATTTTTCCTATGATTTCTTTCATCATCCAATTTCTATTCTTTCGAAGTTTCGATGTTAATTCTCCATTTTGGTGGTGGATTCTTCTCACTTCTTGGCAGATCTAGGAAATTTGTCATCGTACTGAGGTCCATTTTTTCCTCAAATCTTTCCATCCAACGTGGTTTTGTCCCTGACTTTGCTTTAATTTTCTCGCTTCCTTTGTCGTATATCACTTTCCAAGCTTTCACAAGAGTAGATGGCACAGTTATATTTCCCTCAAGAAGCGTTGTGGGTTATTGATGGATTTGCTTGTATGACTGATTTAGCGACGTACAGTAGATGTCCTAAATCCAGATTCCTTATAGGATAGGTCTTTTTTACAAAGTTGCTGACATCTCTTTTTTCCATGTTGCCCATGACGGTCACAATATCTTCGTAGATCTTTTTAGCAACTAGTGTTATCTCATTTACGCGGACTAAATCTTCAGGCGCTAACTCATTGGCTGCTTCGTTGTTGTTTTCAGTGGTATTCTCATTCAAATCCTCATGCTCTTGTCGGTTGTTAGTATCTATGTCTTGTCCATTGTTTTCTCTTTGTTCTTGTAGTTCATCATCAATTGGCCTTTTTCGATATTATATTAAAATTCAGCTTGATATTGAGGCAGTGAGGATAAAGACAAAGGAAAATGGATGATGTGTAAATATTTTTCGCATTCATTCCAACGTGCTTCTATTGTTTTTGTCCTCACTGCCTCACTATCAAGCTGAATATTTGATATTTCGAAAAAGGCCCATTCATGCTGCGTCTAATTGGAAGCCTGGTACTCAATAAAGGATCCGCAGTCTGGAAATGACCACATAGCCATCCCAGAGGTCTACAAGTCTGTGGCATGCGCAGAAGTCTCGCGCTACGTTTTCAAGAAACTGCACGCGGATTTTCATCAGCGCGCACTCGACGTGCTGTTATTTGACTCACGCGTGCTGCCGTATATTGCAACTGATGAAGGCTTAAGCACCAGCCGAAACGTCTTGCACGAAACATACAAAAAAAAAACTAGTCAGTGTCAAACCATTGTCTTTCTAATTTACACGTTCGTTCCAAATATGCTAATTGATCTCTAAGATTTTGTGCTGACTTTCCAAGGTCTTCGTACCGTTTTTGATTCCAGCATTTCAACGGTAATTCCATAATACCGATTTTTCGACCATTTCCTTAATTGGGCAGTCGCCACATTCTTATCTTCGTTTCTACTGTTAATTAAATCAATGCACATCTGGCCCGTCCATCTTGTCCTACCACGGTGTAATCTTCCCTCACTCATTTTATTTTAGCTTGTCCCTTTCCGAAATTCGCTGGGTGGGCGGTAATTTGCAGTCGATAATAACTACCAGAATGACGAGTAATTGCTCCAGATTACTATTATTACTATTATTATTATTATTATTATTATTATTATTATTATTATTATTATTAACTCAATTAATCATGGACCTTATTAAAAAATTACGATGGCAGCTTCAACGTGTACACGACTAACGTTTCTTTTTGAAATTGTTCGTGCCAAAATTCGCTGTCTAGCGTGGTAAGATTACCAAGAAACGTTATATCAACGACTTGACTTGAATGTGAACGACTCGATTGCCCTAGATTTTGTGTTCCACTTCGTTTTCTTTAATTGTTTCTGTCTTACTTTATTTATTATTGATTACAAGGGCGGATCTATGAATTATTTTGGAAAAGGAAGGAGGGGAGCAGAGCCTCCTTTTGTCTTTTTCTTTACTGAGGAGGAGAACGCCAAAATCGAGCAAGCAAAAGAAAGGCTCTGCTAGCAGGGTGGGGGTCCATACTTTGACTCACAAAACACTACGGACAATTTTTTCAGCAAATTGTTTCTCCTTGCAACTCAGTTACTCTCCCAAAGAACCCCCGTTTCCTCCTTGTCGCCGTTAAACATAATCAATTTAAAGCCAGTTTTCTTGGCACCCTTACCGTGGACATGTATTTTCAGAAAAGCAGTAACAAAAAAAATCGGATTCCCCTGGGTCCGCCACTGGATTAGTTTTGTTTAGCCACAGTAAGTTTGATTAACTTGAATGTGTCATTTGATGAGCTATGTTCTTATCTCCTTGGGGCTTGCAGGACACTGGAGTTTATTCCAGCAATTCTTGGTAAAGCTCTAAAGAATCATGTGATCAAAAATATAACCCTTGACGAAAGCGACATCTGCAGGATTGAATGTTACCTTGACGAGGATTGTCTCTCTTTCAACTTTGGACATTCCGTCTGCCAACTAAGTGATTCTGATTCCAAACAACATCCTGAGGACCTAAAAGAGAGTGACGGCTTTATTTATGTAGGAACAGAGGTAATTTAACTGACAATAGAGGGTCTCCAATAGGTTTTTCGGGATCCCGGATTTGACCTATTTAAAGACCGGGATTCAGGATTTGGTGAGCACAGAGAAAGAGATTAAGTATTGTAGATATGAACGTTAAACGGGATTCGGGAGTTTTAAATATGGGATTAGGTAAGTAGCGCTGTTAAGAACCGAGATCCTGGAAATTCCAGTGACATAATATGAACAATATCAAGCTGTCTCGTTAAAACCACCTTCAACGATTATACCTTATCAGTACAAACGATTCATATTTTGCAAGCCCCATCAGAGCTTGGGCCTCTTGGATTATCTGTGGTTTCTCCTCATCAAACTACATCGTCTGTATCTTCTTTATTTTTCTAGGCGGCGCATAATCACAATAATTACTGATCTAAGATCCACGCTAAATTAATTCAATTTTCGCACCGTGTCGAAGACTATAAAAACAGGCACAAATAGGAGGCACGTTTTACTTTTTAAAACAACCGGAAAAGTGCAGAAAGTTACTTTGCAAACAGGGCGAAACAAAGAAAGAAAGAAAGAAAGAAAGAGCAAGACAAAAAAGATATTATTAAAAGAAATTTAACGTTAACACATACATAAGCGTGAAGACACGCCCATCAGGCTTATTTCAAGCATGCAGGGTGTACAGGGACCAGGGTGGGGAAGATGATGACGCAATAAATCCATGCAAATAAATGCATTCGTTTTGGTACTGTTAAGAGATACGAATGATTGTCAAGACCTTGAAGGCTCTCCTCAGTTGCTTAGGCAAGAACCATTCACGAATCCTCCGAGAAGACATCCTTTGAGGTAAAGGAATCTAGAAAATGTGACAGGGATCGTAATGAGTGGATAAAGACCGTCGGGATCACGGATCCGAATTGGGGATATGGCCTGGCGAAGATCGTATTGGGGACCCTCACCAAAGTCTTCGTGCGTTCGTTTTAACTAAACCAAATTATGAACAGTAGCAGTTAAGATGAATGAACAAGCTTTACCTCTGTTGCACAGCCCTAATTCTCAGTCTGTAACACAGTTACAGTAGTTTTGGGCTATCTAGGTTAATTCTTTAATTGGTTCTTATTTCCACAAAAGATATCTACGCCATGACATTTGGCTGTAAGTAACATGTAACTTTTCTAAATACCAACAGTATTAACCATAAAGCAAAACTACAGCTTATTTTTTTCTTTACATGTATGTACTCAATGTTCCAGGCATGAAAGCACGAAATAACTGTAACATCTAAAATGTTTTGGTCTGCGAAGCCTGGTCTATTTGCAATGAAACAATAGAAGCCAGAATTCTCAAAATCCACATGACGAATCAAAGTCGTTGTTCCAGTCGCCTGCAATTTCAAGGTCATTTTTCTAAAATGACAACTTGATTAACCTGGTTCTTATGTAAGGGGGGTCTAAAATGGAATTTTTAGCCTAACAGGTTCTTAAATTGTAGGTTCTTATATGCGGGTGTTCACTGTATTGTGTGATTTTGTTTCATTCATTTTTGTCAACTGGACACTTCATTTATTTCATGGAAAAGTTAAGTGACTGCACTTTTCAGCCTTCTTGACAGATCTTAGCTTCTGAATAGTTGTTTCAAGTGATTCTTTTATTAAAAGATAGTATTGTAAGGTTCCATGATCAGTTGTGATAAGCGTCTTCACTGTTTTTTTTTTCTTGTAGTTTGTAGAGGTAAGGAATGATTTCCAGTGCAATTTGAAATAACCAATTAGCAAGCGTACATTGTTTTAAAGACCGACAAAACTGGACAAGTTTTTACATTGGAGATTGTGTTAACGCAATTTTGAATTTTGACTCGCATTTTATTGACTCTCTGTAGGTTACTTTGATCACTTAACCAATCAGAATGGTTCACTTGTTACCTCTTCGCTCAGAATGACCTCCTTTCTGTACTGTTACCTGAAATCTGCGTTCTTTTAGCTAATCACAATCAAGAAATTACTGTATTAGAGCGGTTTTCAATTGATTGTCGAAAGTAATTAGCAAATTGCTTTAGTTTTGCATTACTTTACTCAGTGGTTGGTTCAAAGTTCTCGCGCCACTTTTTCAACCAATCAAAAGTGAAAGCAAAACCAATCGTGGCTCGCGCGTGCACATTTTCCCGTGATTTGTGTCGGCTACGTGTAATTACTTTGAGTTTTGATTGGTTTACTGGATTGTCTCTGTCCTTTTTGATTGGCCAAAGTAATTACTTTGGTTTTTCTTTTAATACACTCGATTGAAGCTCGCTCTAAGCTTAACCCTATTTAGCCTGTGACTGGTGGGAACTTTGAACACTGATTACTTTTCTGAAAAAAAAAGGCAAGGCTGAACTGCAGAATACCCGGCCGCTTAATTGCAAATGAATGCCGTGTACAGTGCTATACGCCTCGTCCGGCAACACATCAGTGGTATTCATCTGCAATACTTAAGGTGTTAGTTTTCGAAGGTAATGTATTTTTACACTCCACAGAATGAATGCTATGGAAATTTTTGTTCTTCGCATGGAAAATGTGCTATCAACGCAAGAGATAATACCCACTACTGCAAATGCGAAAAGGGATATACTGGAAAGCATTGTGAAGATCTCGGTAGGCACAAACTAATCATGAGTTTATTTGGGGATGAGATTTTTGACAGTTTAAGGAGATCTTGTCGAAAACATTCAGCAGCTGTTGTTCAGATATTTTATTAAGATGCACTTTTGTCAATGATGAACCTTCTTTAAGAACGTTGAGGCTGAATAACCAGAATTTTAAGATTATTCTAAGAACATACCCCTGGCTCCGCGTTAGTTATTTCGCTCATTTGATGTTTTGAACGAGATGGCATAAAAAAGGGAAAATAAAACTTAAAGCTAATTTAGTAGGAGTTGGCCGGCGTGACATCGCAGCAAGCCGCACAAACATCATGATGTAACATGCAAACGCATTACACATCACAGCAATGCATTTTGATAGCATTGGTTTATTGAAATACTATACCATGCAATACCATGCAACTTTACGAACATCTGGAGAACATTTTCAGGGTCTCAGAACGCCTGGTGCGACGCAAGCACAAGAGATTCGTGCCAAGTGAAAACGAACCATAACACAAGCACAAGCAAATGACGCCGAGATGCCAGTGCAATGCTCTACCAACCGAACTATCAGTTGAGAGCAAGTCAATTTGTTGGGCTTGTGTGTTCTCGCGAAGGACTCGATAAATGAAATTATCACATAAGGGGCAAAATTACTGAATCCTGATTGGCTGAGACGGAGGGCATATTTTTTTCTTAAGCACGAGGGCACTTTTGGTAATCAGGAGGGCATGATTACTCGATCCTGATTGGTTAACAGTTGCTCAGTCAGAGCAAGCGAAGTTACAAGAGAATCTTCTCCCAGATTCTGACTCTGATTAAACTGCTTTTTATCCACATGTAAAATACAGGTTAATTGAATTAAGTGCTATTTGTGTTTGACAGCATCAATTTATTGAATTGAACTTTAACCAAATGAAAGCATGTTAATTGTTACTTATCGCGGCATTGAATGGGCTTCCCTCAATAATCTTGCCCTTTATGTGCATGATGAACATATAATCGCACTGTGCCCTCGTGCAATTTAGGTTTAATTTCACTTGTGTTTTCAAAGTTCTCACAAAATTGCCCGAGTCGCGAAAATACGCGTGAAATTAATCCTTAATATCCCTCGGGCCCATTACATAAGCGAAATGTCACTTAAATTTGAAGCGCGAGTTATAGACCAAAGAGTGACGTGATCCATACATTTCTTTCAGTCTTGTTGTATGATCACCAATTTCCCAGAAAAGGGCAAAATGTGCATGCATTAATAGTTAATAGCGTCCTTTTCTTTCAGTACTATGCAAGTAGGTGTCAGGTAAAGGACCGGATGAGGGTAATCATTCAAGAATTGGCAACTTTCACGATAGCGTCATTTAACTGCAACTACCAGAATTTCTAATGCATGAGGCAAGCAAAACCTGAAGGATTCTGGGACTAAAAGTCAAATAGCGTCATCAAGCAAATGTCTTATCATCCCACGCAAATATGTCGTTAGTTTTGCAACGAAACCTTGATCCTCTTCTATTATATTTTTCCTTTAGTAGTCACTGGCTGCTCCAAAGTTCCAAATCCACGCGTTTCCGGAATCTATAACATTCGACTGAATGACAGCTTCGGACATTTTCCTGTTTACTGTGATCAGACAAGCGATGAGGGAGGTACTCGATTTCTTTTACTCTCGTTTTCTGTGGGAAAAAATACAGTCGGACCTCTATTAAGCGGCCACCCTCCATTAAGCGGCCACTTTCCAAAGTCCCGAATGATATGTCCGTACTGTATATCGACTACATGCTCTTTGTGTTAGAGTAACAGAACTTTGCACGGTATCATCGAACTTTGTTTCGATGATTTTTGCATTTCTTCACATACCGGTATGTTCACTTTTAAACAAGCATTTTGCTACATACAGTAGAGGCAATAAAACTAGACTGACTGCCATTTCTGCCCAATTTATATTGTACCTCTATTAAGCGGCCAGTTTTCAAAGTCTTGAGGGTGGTCGCTTAATCATTTCCGGCCTCGCATTTTGCATGGGTTTAAATCATGCCATAAACGACCGACTTATATCCGACTTAAAACTTCAATAGATCATACACAACGGTGTCTGACATTTGCAGACTGCAGACTGCAGACAAATAGCGCTGGCCCGCGGCCCACGGCCCGCGACGGCCCGGCGGCCCGGAGGCCCAGTAGCCAGTCCTGACTTTCCACAGTTTTCCTGTCCAGCGGTAAATCCACGCACATGCACAGATCTGCATCGGGTTTGGGTAACAAAATGGACGACGGTGAGTTTGAATTCGTTTACCATTTTAATCATTTGAATCCTTGTTTCTGTTTGTTGTTGTAAACAGACGAAAACAACAGAGAATGACAACGTTTTTCACTTAGCAACATGCAACGAAAGAAAGGATCGAAAAGGATTGAAATGATTATTAAAATGGTAAACGAATTCAAACTCAAATTCAAATTAGACAAATAGTTTGCTGTTGGGTCTTTAGACTTCGCTTTTATCGGGGAGCATAAGTTATATGAAGTTAACAACATTAGCAGCTGTTTGCCCCACGATCGACACATGCATGTCTCTATCCCGGTTTAACATCGCATACTGCTTACATTGAAATTTGGAGAAAAAGGAGGACTGAACTTCGCCGTAATGACTGAACTTCGAAGTTCGAAGGACTGAACGTCGCCGTAACTCCTGCGTACATCCCTGCCACTGAGATTATCGCCAAGGTCGAATCAGCCACCAGACAACTCGACGCTGAACAAGTAGACGCTATTTGCAGAGTTTTTAACAATATCAAAGATCAGCACAAGTGACCACTTTACCGTCCTTATCCAGCCTGTTACGCCTGCTGCCAAGCCCGCTAAGCGGCTTGTGACATTTCGCGATACCCGACATAGCGCCATTAGAAGCTTTTGCCGCGCTGGATGACCGCCTTCTCGTGGGATCATTTCTACTCTATTGCATCGTGTGTGGATAAGTGTAACTACATCTCCCAAGTCCTATCAGCGGCAATTGACTACTTCCTACCCTCGAAGTCAACCCGTACGCAGGAGTCAGATAAACCCTGGATAACCCCCAGGATCAGGACTTTAATATCCAGGAGACAAAGAGCGCTCTCAAAATTCGGAAAAGATTCTCCCGAGTTCCACCGCAGGTGCAACGAAGTCCATTGAAATCACCATCAAAAAGTGCAAGCGTAACTATTACGCTTCTAAAGCCAAGTGCCTCAAGGAGTCCTGCGCAGATAAGTGGTGGTTAAATGCAAATAGTTTGTCGGGATCTTCGATCTCTCGTAACCAATGGTACCATCAACTAAATATAATTGACGGAACAACCATCTCGTCTGTCCAGGACCTCTGCGAAAGCATCAATCAGTTCTTTGTTGGTCATACATCCCCATTCACTCCTCTTACGCCACATGACGTCAACAGCATCCCTGTGCACGAGATCCCGAACTGCCTCCTAGTTACATCTAGGGAAGCGTACATGGCACTTAGGGCCATTAAAATAAAAAAAGCACCTGGCCCTGACGTAATTCCAAATATAATTTGGAAGTTGTTTGCCTTCAAGCTGGCACCGGTAGTGGCTGATTTGTACAATGCGTCGTTGCGCGAGGGGTTTCTACCATCCATACTCAAGCGCGTATCAGTATGCCCCCCCCCCCCCCCACCCCCCACACTTCGGTTAAAAATGATATACGACCCATTGCCTTAACATGCCAGCTAGCTAAGGTTATGGAGGGTTTTACACTCAGTTGAGTTTACGAGCCTGTCATGCGTGTGTTAGATCCCCTCCAGTGCGCAGTAAGTAAAAAGTCACTACGGACGCGTTGGTGTATTTATTACACACACTGCTTGATAGCTTGGACCGAGGAAGCTGTGCAGGCTACTTATTATTTGGTGACTTCAGAAAAGGATTCGATCTGATTGATCACAGCACCCT
The DNA here is from genome assembly GCF_036669925.1 of Montipora capricornis. NCBI lineage: Eukaryota > Metazoa > Cnidaria > Anthozoa > Scleractinia > Acroporidae > Montipora > Montipora capricornis. The sequence continues at coordinate 26,540,087 of NC_090884.1, forward strand.
CCTTGGAAAGCTACATCGCTTCAACCTCCACCCCTGCATTGCTCGCTAGTTAGCTGCCTTCCTCGAAGGACGCTCCCAGTATATGAAGATCTCCAATATGTCCTCTTCCATCCTCCCGTGTAATGGAGGTATTCCCCAGGGAACCAAGCTCGGGCAAATCCTCTTTGCTATCATGGAGGACGAGTTGGTGAGATCATGGCCTCTACGCGCAAAGTTCGTGGACGACCTGACCATCTTAGAGATCGTACCAAGGAACTGACCTCCTGTAATGAACTTTTTAGTTGACGTTTACAGTCATGCTAGTGAACACAAAATGATGTTAAATCCAACCAAATGCAAATGTATTGTTGTTGACTTTCTTGACTATAATAGTTGCACGTGGAGCCCCATTTTCACCGGGAATACGGTCGTTGAGCGTGTGCGCACGTTTAAGCTCCTCGATATCACTATCGCAGATTACCTAAAATGGGACTCCCACTGTGACATTATAGTCAGGAAAGCTAACAAACGGCTACATGCCCTACGTCAGCTGAAGAAGTGTGGTGTCAGCGATCAAGATATCATCGTAGTTTATGGCAAGTTGTAAGATCAGTACTGGAATACAGCTGCGTGGTTTCTATTAACATGTCCAAATACCTCTCAGAATCGTTAGAGAGAGTTCAGAAACGAGCAATGAACATTATCTTCCCAAGTTTAAGTTACGAGACCGCGCTCATTAATGTAGGTCTCGAACACTCCAGTCTCGCCCCATAGATTTATGTAAACGGTACATGCCAAACTTGGACTTGGACGACCCAATTAGGAAGCTAGCACATTCTAGAGCCCTGTCTGTCCAACATGATTATTGCACGAGGTCGGGCACCAGAATACGCCCACTTAGAACAAGATCTAATAGACTAAAGTATTTTGTGACTGTGGAATATTTGTAAGTTATTCCTAATCTCCCTGTAATTCAGAGCTTGCTCTGCGAGAGGGTTAAATAAACATTCATTATTATTATCATTATTTATTATTATTTAAAAAAAAGTATCGCAGGTGCATAAGAGCGAAATTTCATGGGAGGGATTGCAAAGTGTGAGGAGATTTTGCGACGAAAAACATCCCATATCAGGGACGGCGGAGCGTATTTTGTATTGGGGGTGGGGGGGCTAACAAGGAACCCCCGGAGACGCTAACTTGTAGGGGTTCTGGGCAAATTTCCGCCAGAAAATTTGGAAATGTTGAAGCTCGAAAATGCGACTTTGAGCATTCTCGACGGATATCAACAAAATAAACGTGGATCAACCGTAAAATGACAGATGTTTTACTTCTTATTTTTATTTTTTGCTTGACATTGGGGGAGGGGGGGGCTAAAGCTCCCCCAGATTGCACCCCGGCTCCGCTGTCCCTGCATGTTAGTTAACTGGTAAATCATTTGAAAACGTTTCTTTGTTTTCCAGTGACATAGATGACTTTTCTTACTAATAACTGCAGGTTGGACGATGGTATTTAAAGTTGTTGCAAACGCAACGCCTTTGTACGTTGCGGAGATGTGGAAATCACGAAATACAACTTCCGAGAATGTGACGGCCGCCCTGGATACATCTTCCACTTTTAATGGACATTACAAAAACCGTCTGGTACTTTCTCACAACTGGAACACGTTTAATCCTAAGCAGGTATGAGAACAACTTTGTAAGGAAAAAGTAAGATATCACACAGCTTTTTAAGGACATCTCTCATTTTCCTGCATCGCCATTGGGAAGAGCTCTGTTGTGCTGCTCCCTGACCAGAAAAGATTATTGGTCAATGCTACGTACCTGCATGACGTGTTCGCGGGTTCGAAACTGACTAATCCTGAAAGTCTTGCGACGTTGGAAGAACTGTCGCTTTAACTATCGAAACATGAAACGTCCATTTCGTCATGTGGCATATAAATGGTCTAAATGCCTGGTAAACATTTAATCCAAGATGATGTCCAAAGTTTTGGACATCCATCTTTTGCTTTGTCTATTTAAAAAAACTGCGAAGTTTTTAAGTAACTAAAGCTCTACTCTCGGTGCTGCATTGAGAAATCATCAAGTCCTGCTCTGCCGGAAACTTTAGCCGGCGGAGGTAACGCGGTTGGATAGCTTTTGATTATCACTGGATCATTTCCTTTTTTCTGTAAATGTTGTGATTGGCTTAAGTAATTACCTTTGGTGTTGGTCCACGCCAGCCAATTGAAACATCCACGTCTTTTACTCAAGGTATTCTTGCTATCAATTTGCAGGTTCGTGTTGCTCTCTACAAGGATCGTAAAGAAGTGCAATCTCTCAAGTTCAGTGCCGTTAATGATAATGTTGAATGGTTTACCAAGGAAAATCTCAATTTATCAACGTGGGATGACCTCATAAGTAATTCAAGTCTGGAGCACTTTGAGCTTCAACCAATCGTTCAGGAAAATAAAGATACTCTCCGCTCTTTTGAGATATCCAAAAAGTACTCTGGCTGTGCAAACGATGTAGGCTGGTTAATGATCAGCACTGATACTAACCCCTGTGACTTTGAAAAAAAAAATCCCCTGAGCATCCTTTACAGCAAGAAGAAAGGTTCCTCCGTGTATAACTCCGCAGAGGGTAAGGCTGACAAATCCCAACTAAAGATTGCAACTAAGGATTGCTGCAGCGGATCGACTCGTGTTCGTTCCCTAGGGAAATTCAGCAGAAGGAGACCGCACCTCCCTCTCCCCGCTTTGGCGAAAATGGAAAATACCACTCGAAAAAGGATCAGTAGAAGGAACTAAAAACAATACACAAATAAAGGAGAGAAGTGCCGGGCCGCATCCCCCGTCCATAGTCCGCCCCTAATTCTTAACTAACATCGGGCAAGTCGTCTGTAGGTTTGAATGAGAAGCCGTCAGGCGAATCTTCCGCAATTCGCCGGATTTACTTAACGTTACAGCGGCCGTGTATGTGTCCTTGAAGGAATAGGGAAAGTGTCTTTTTATTAATGTCATTTTTGTCATTCAAAATTAAGGAGTCAGTCGCTTATAGGTGGTGTCTTTGATATCTTCTGTTCAAGCGTAAGCTTTTTTCAGTTCACTAACCAGCAGTCTGCCCTATAAGAATCTTCCTAGATATCATCACAAATCTTGCCGCCGCATGGAGAGCATTTTTTCCTCCTTGTGGTTCCATGTGCTGGATTTTGCTCTGGTTACACGTTGACGTACAAGCATAACTGAACATAAAAATACCCTGAACGATGTTCACACTTGTTTCATAAGTAGACGCAAGCGCAGTGTGCTCCTGAATCGTAGAAATGTCGGAGAAGGCTTGGACCTATTTCGCTCGAGTTTTCGCTGCCACTAGGAAAACGACTGACTTTTCTGTTATACATGGTTTGCGACACGATTACATGTAGACACGCACGATTCCTTTTTTGATGTTTTTATTCTTCTTATGTTTCACGTGTCGTAAGTTTGTTTTAAAAAGTCAAATGGGTAAAGGATGCCTGGTGATTGTTTTATGAAGTACTTACTGAACTCTGGACAAATACATTCCTTTGTCTAGTAACAATCCAACTGTTATCTATTTTCTTTTCACAGACATGGACCTAGCTGATGTTTTTGCTGTGTTCATCCGCTGACGTCGTTTCTTTTCATAACAAAAACTTGCGTACATATAATGCAAGTCGTACCTTTGGCGAACTTTGTACATTTGGCCGTTGTTCAATTTAGCTGCCTTTCTTCATAAATTGGTGCGGTGGAGGAATCCAGTAAGTACAATTTATAAAAAGAGCTACGCAAGCGCTACTCCTAACCAAAGAACAATTATTGAAACCCAGCGAATAACTTTCAGTGGTTGTTCTAAGGATGATCAAAAATAAGGTTGTAATGATCTAACAGTGCAGTCAACATCGCTCCTATCACTGGTTGATTATTTAAGTTCTACTAATCATTGAGTACAACCTGCAGATAAGCGTGTAAATTTCCAGCAGGTAATTCACTCATCATTTGAAGGTTACGCGCTCTAGCTATGCATGAATAGCCAACACACTGTATATATTTCGCCATATTTAAATGAAGTTAAAGTACCATTGTTTCGGCTTGATTTTTGGAACTTTGGCCTTGGCTGATTCACATTACCGAGACCTTGTTTGTTGTGATATCAGGAACTGATTTATAGTAGGGGTTCAGTTTAAGTGCTGTATTTTACTCCAAGAAGCAAGATAGTTTTTAGAAAAAGTAAGCTACAGACAGTCCAAAGAGACATTCATAGTTCAGTCACTAAGATTAAGTTAATGAATTTGCTGATTTATTCAATTCGGAGAATAATATCCATGGCAAAACTGCAAAGTCAGTGGATGAGGGCTACATAATTCTTCAGCCTCGCAAACAAGGTCGGATGAACACCTTGCCGCACCTCCTTGTGTTTCTTGTCAGGTATGATTGTGATACGCATGGAAAGACATGAAAAGACACTAATGAAGTTTTCTTTCCTTGAGAATCGTTTGTAACCGCAGAAAAGTAAAAAGTTAATTTATGGCTGGGACGAGACGTCGAGTATGGCGGACGCAAGTTTCATTGCTCCGCCTATGCCTGCTTAAAAGCACGCTTTTTGCCTACGACAAGCGACGTTCAAACCGCTAAAATGAGCTCAGATGAGTCACGTTCAGCATCCTCGGAAAGAAAAAGGGCAAAAAGGACAAGACAACGAACTTCAAGCTCACAAACCGACGACAATATCTTCGCTACAGAAGACAGAAACCATTATGGCTTGTCGCGGTGCAGCATGAAATTAGAACAAATTGAAGAAAAATTAGACAAAAACCTCTTACTTCTGCCGGAATTAGAACGAGAAAAAGCGAAAATTTCCGAACTAGAAGAAAGTTTGCAAATCACATAGAGGTAAAAGAACCTCAGAAAACTGTCAAATTAACATCAACAGAACTGAAGCGAAGAACAACTGAAGCTAAGTAGATTTAAAGCCGGTTACACACGAGCAAGTCTTGGGTGAGGCTAAATCGCGTGGGTGGGTGTGTCGTGGGTCGTGAGTCGTGGGTCGTAGGTCGTGTTTGTTTGAAGATAAAAAATTTATATATATTAGCTCCCTCAGTGCTCGGTCCAAATTTGCAATTGCGCTAAGGGTTAGGGTTAGGGTTAACCCTAACTGACTGCCAGATAGTTTCTAATTTCAGATCATTCGGCACTACAGCTTTGTATAAACCACGAAGAAAAACAAACAAAACGGGGGCCAGGATTTTGGAAATTCAATAACTCGTTACTCACTGATAAAGAATATATAGAGCTTCTCACCAAAAGCATTCCGAAATTCGTAGCAAAATATGAAAATCTTGAAGATAAAGGGCTGTTTTGGGAAATGATAAAAATGGAAATCATGGCCAATACGATCTTGTTCGCGAAACAAAAACGAGATGAAGAAAAGACGCTTTTTACAACAGCGCAGTACCTTGCAAGAACAGCTAATTTTACGTGGTTTAGTGTTGCATGACAACCCTTACTGAACTAGAAAAATTTATGGTCTTAAAGAGCGTTTTCACATGACGTCACGGCAGCCATGTTGGTGTTCCAAACTAATCCTCTGGGAATTCAAAAATATTTTCATGCAAATATTTTCTTTTGTTTCATAAAATTAGCATTTATTTTAGTCACGTGAGTGAAAACGCTCCATAGGGCTCATCTTTGCTTCAAACCCTCAACCACCTTATCCTTACCGGAAAGTACTTCCTATTCATCTGTGCCAGAAATGAGAAAAAATACCAATTTGCCGACTTTGTCGCTTCCGTACAAGGAAAATAGACATAGAAAAATATATCGCCACACGTGAAACGGTGTTCGGGAGAGTCAAACAGTTGTAAAAATTTCGCTTTTACGTTGCAAACAGCGATAGATTTCTTTATTCAAACATCACCCAAAAGATTCGGAACCAGGGAAAAGTGGTCCCTTACTTTTTCGGAACGGATATTTTTGCAATTTTTTGCACTTCAAAAGGTCACCTAGCAGTTTCGGATGAGCAAATGGAAGGTAAGGTTCAGCTAGCAATTTCTGAAATGACGATTGCATTCCCTAAAATTTTCGGACACTTCAATTTTCAGCCGAGATATCCGAACAGATCAAATTCTTCGTATATACGAATCTCTGGACATCACATGTTACAACCTTCCACTCGCCCTGCTTTGTATTTACCTTTCATTGGCCCTGTGGTAGGCCCGCAGTTTTGATTATGGTACGCTTTCATAGGGTTGTAGAAAATAACTAGTATTTGGTGAATGTAGTTAACGTAATTGAATCCGGCGTAAAAAAAAATGTTACTGAACATATTACTCAGCGTTTCTAATCATGGAAAATCTCTCGTGTCTTTCCACCGGGCGAAGTAATTGAATCCACTTGGCTCCGATATTTTAACTCCCCTTCCCGTCTCTGCTATTTGTGCTTTATCTTTTCAAGACTCCCTCTCATACAACTGTTTAAATCTGCCAAGTCAACCAGTGCTTTTTGCACCATTTCAGCAAAGAGCTCGGGTAAAATTTCATCCAATTTCTTCTTCTTGCGCTCTGTAAGTATCGCAGTATGCGCGATCTCCTTCATGTAATTTACCGCGAATGATCTCCTTTCTTCTGCTTCCTGCAGAACAATTCACGAAAGTGTAATAGTACAGATTAGAGCGAGTTTCAATCGAGAGACGTAAAACCAAAACCAAAGTAATTCCCTTGGCCAATCAAAAACGACGGAGACAATCCAGTAAACCGATCAAAACTCGAAGTAATCACATGTAGCCGACACAAAGCGCGGGAAAATGTGCACGCGTGAGCGACTATTGGTTGGTTTTTGTTTCACTTCTGATTGGTTGAAAAAGTGGCGCGAGAACCTTGAACCAATCACTGAGTGAAGTAATGCAAAACCGAAGCAATTTGCTAATTACTTTCGACATTCAATTGAAAACAACTCTAATTTTCGCGATTGCCTTGGTTTTGCAATGCTTCAATTATGGACTGTTCTATATTCTCAGCCTTACATTCATATTCTCAGCCGATCAAAAGTAACACCAAAGTATTTTGTGCAAAATAAGGGCGAGGATCATAGGCCTTTGAGACGGAAGTCCGAACCGAGTCATATTTGTCCCCTTCAACTCACCTCAGACAATCTCCACCCCCCAGCCCCTCCCCCACGCTAACTACAAAAAGTGGAAGTGGACAGCTGAGCATTCCAACTAACCTTGTTATGAGTCCGCTCCGAATCCGCCGGCCAGTACTGCAAGCCTGCTCGGCTGACGGATTCGTTTGAGGGTGTCCTAAGTTTTAAATAAAACAAAATGTTAAAAATGTCCTTACCAATACGTTCGGCCAGGAGTATTTAACTTGTATATGTTTGTATCATGGCGTTTTCATAGACCGACCTATTTTAAGATCGAGCTATTTTAAAATCAATTTTTCTGCCAATTGAGACTCCATTCATGCGGACTGAAACACAACTTTTGACGGAAAATGTAAACAACGAGCCATCTGAGAATAGTTTCGTCTGTGCAAACGCCTTGACAAAGGACAAGTATGTGTAGCTGTAAGCTCCTAGTTATGGGCTCCTCTTTTAGCTATTACCATTGTTGGGATTCCTGTGACTTCCAACGGTCCTTTTCAGGCGTGTCGACTTCACGTCTTTTAAAGATGACCATGTTTGTTTAGTCAAAGTACAGTTCTAGTTTGCTCACGGGTATTTTCTCACATAATAGCTGGAGTTGACTCTGAGGATCCACACTTGTGTAAGTGTTGTAAAGTCTTGCTTCCGGTTAGACGATTGGATGATTAATTAGGTCGTTTCCCGAAACCGTTTCTATGTCTAGTGAATTGCACAAAGGCACTGAACCGATTGAATATATCCAAGGTTTCGAGTTCCAACGTGTAGAGTCAACTTGTGGAAACTTATTCAGATTAAAAGGCTTTTAATGTTATCTCGGAGCTGTGGGTGATAAATATGCGCCGGCAACTCGACAACGAGAACAGTACTAATACCGGGGGAAAAATCAAAGATCCACAATGAACGATACTTTTTATTACCTTTCGTGTTTTCCCGGCTCTGGCTTTTTATTCTTTTCTGTATCGAGAGTTTGTTTCCGTCTGGAATAAAGATATCGTAGTTAATAACTATCTGCGATTGCCCGACCTCTATTGAAAACTGTGAGCGTCAACTGGGTTGCCTGTGGCATAAAAGCAGAGGACACTGAGTTGGGTGGTATTGAAGGCGCTGAAACTGGATTTTCCCAGGAGTAAAGCCGAAAATAAAATATCGAAAAAATGAAAAAAGCCTAGGAATCCAATGAGTACTCCTGGTAACTCCTACAATGGAACAAGCAGGCTAGGGGATCGAGCTCAAATGCGACATACAGTGTATTTCTCACCATCCCCAGAGCTGCTCAGTCCGGAAACGAAACACTACTTATTTTTTTGTTTCGTTTCCTCAGAAACTGCTTTCTGTTCTCACTGATCACTTCCGAAATCCTCTTATTCAACTCTTTCAACCGAGCTTCATCGGACACCCTCGATTTCGACCTCAGCATGGCTTTAACAATAGGGGTCATCCAAGCAGGGTCACGTGATAACATAGTAATCACCCTTAGTGGCATACAGCTACCCAAGTGGCCCCGTACAGTTAACTCCAGTTTTTTCACCACCTCGTTTATATTCTTGGCTTCAAGTACCTCTCGCCAGTCCTCCTCAACCAAAGCCAGGTACAAATACTGTTTCCTATGTAGGCGTCTGTCCCGCATGTGAACTTTACGACGCACGGGGCGAAGTTTAGATCCTGCAGGCAAAATCACACCTCGATGACCCGATTTTGCTCAAAAAGGGTAGCACCTTGCAGACAAATCGGGGCCGGTTCATTGAACAGTTATCTAAGTGTCAATCGCCACGCGTCGGGAAATCAACCAGTACATTCCAGCCAGACAATTGTTGTAATTCATCCATGTCCATCTGATTGAGATCTCGGCCTAGAACAATGACGGTTTGTGGGTGGGCGTTAAGTACATTATCCGTGTAATCAATAAGATAATTCATTAGAACGTTGTCTGCATAACTGTGTTTAGGCGGGTGATAAATTCCGCACACAAGAAATCTATGCCCTGTAGGAAGACAGAGAGTTATGCAAATTACTTCATAAAGCCTTGAGAGATAAACATCCACAACAGATACGTTTTTCTTGACGTAAACAGCCACGCCGCCCTTGTTCCTCACATCAGGTCCTGACTAGTTCCTATCCCTCCTTTATATATTAAAATCCACAACACTCACCACAGCATCGGGCTGGTCTAGCTTTAAATGGGTCTCAGTAACAATGCACACATCAATCTTACAGCCGATTTTGTCGCTTCCTCTACCGTCCCTCTGTTTCCCTGGTCCTCTGAACTTGAGTATTCCGAGCTCTTTTAGACCTCCAAGCACGGAAGCCAAAGGTTTGCCAGCAAATTTACGCAACCTAAGAATATCACAACGATCCAACATGCGTGTATTCACTCTTCGGTGGACACCATCTACCCGCAAATACCGGGAATAATGCATACGGAATGCAAAATTCGTCGCCCCATGAGGACAATCTTGTCTTAGGTAACCATTTAGAAAGGTTTCACCCCCAACAGACACATTAGCAAAAAGACATAGTATTGCAAGAACTCTAAAGAGCGTGGCAGCCATCTTGGCAAACACGTGACACGTCAGCTATGTCTCAGTTCCCAACAGAGCTCCCGTCCACATGGAGACGTCTGCGTAAGACAATTCTGACAGAGGCGTTCCTACGCCGGATACAAACAGAACACAAGTACCTTTTACTTAAAAGTAGATGATGTAGGTAGTCTGTTCCAGGCGTTCAGTTAGCGGGAGAAGCGATAACGGGTCTCCTTATTCGTCTCGCGATGAATTTCGTCTCTTCACAAGGCAACAGGCATAGGATTTATAAGGATAAATTCTCAATCGACATGTATTCAAATAGATTTAATGTTACCCTTCAAAAGAAGAACCCCCAACCACGGGCTTTAATTTCGGTTTAACCTCGGTGATCGTGAGGTCTACACCAACATTGCCAGCAAACAAGCCCTTTGTTGAGTTATTCTTATGTCTGCTCTTGAATGGCGAGCGGTGAAAGGCTATGGGATTTTTCTCTTTCCCGCTCGCCACAATCCCTTAGCTTTTGACCGAGCGCCATTGATTGAACCGAATATCTCGGGTTTTAACCGAAGAAGAGCCTGTTTACTCAAAAACTGCACAACATTCATGTACTGAAAAATGTTGCAATAAGGAATGTTGTTTTTCTTAAGTTGTTTTCAACAATTGTTTGGTCTAAGAGTACCTCTGTAGATGTTGCTTTTCCAATCTTCCTTTTGGAATCTTCAAATCGGAAAAAAATCTTTAAGATACATACCAAACACTTCTCCGCGTTCGTATTTATCTTACTCTACATGAAATGATAGTTCTCCTTGAAGGAGGCATTTTTTTAAACACGTTATTCTAACCGTTGTCACCAATGTCCAACCAACCTTGAATCTCCTAACATAGTCAGCAATCTGGACTGAGGCAGTTGGGATGTAGTGATATGAGCCAGGGTCCCAAACAGTTTCTCGGCATTAACAGTGTCCTCAGTTGTCACCTGTCAAAGCAAACAAAAAGAAAAAACAAAAAAGCATAAGACACCTTTTTATTTTAGAAGAAAATATTTCAACGTAGTAAATTAATTTATTTGTTCCTTCGGTCGTTAGTTCAATCAATGAATTCAATGAGACAAACATTTATTTCTTCATTCATCAGCCGTATTCACACTAGAAGACGAACAAGTCGTCCTTGACCGACAAGATGTCTCATTTTGCCTGTCGGTTGGTCCGTTAATAAACGTGATTTTTCAAGGACGATTAATCATCTGGACGAACAAGACCTACAAAACCGACTTGAATTCACGGCAAATGAACAAAGACACTAACAAATGGATGAACTGCAGTGTGAGAGGAAAGTGAAAGTGAAACGTATTGTGCTTTACACGAAAGCTTCTCAGACTGAACTGTGACATCCGTCCACGTTTGATATCTATTCGTTTCCTCCTTCAATTGGGGTATGCGTTTTCTCTTCGGCCTTTGTTGTACACACAGCAGCTATAGGCGATATGACAGGTGTTAAGGAATTGCCATTTTCTCAAAGGAAGTACTTTGATTGCCTGGACTTAGATAAGTGATCTCAAAACTGACGCTTCCTTCCAAGGAGCCGACCACAAGGGTTTTGCCCAGTGGTAGCCATTTTGAAAATACTTGATAACTACTCAAATGTACGCTTTCTTTGTTCGTCTAAATACGAATCTACGACAGCAAAACGAAAACTGATTGTCTGTCTAAAAACCACATTAGACAAGCAAAATGATCAGCAACTTTTTCGCCTAGATGACATTTCCGTCCCCTAGCGTGAAAGGGTCCAATCAATCAATCAATCAATTAATAGAACTCCCAATGTAAAACTAACCTCAATATCGTTTATTCTTCTCAACGAAAAATGCGCCAGACGAAACAGAACGTAAGGTTTCAGTAAACTGAAAGACATCACAGGATTACCCTCTTCACTAATACTAAGATAATCCAATCTTCTCAGCAGCGATAAAGAATTGATTTGCTGGAGAGCTTTAATATTCGTCTCCGTAAAAATAAGACCCTGAAAAATGCAATAGTGTAAAAAATTCTCACTTTCCAACCTTTGTCAGTTAAGAATTGAATGAAATTTCCCACCAGTTTCGTCAATTTAACTACTCTTACGGCAAGTCAGGACCCATCTTCGGAGACCTAGGGGCAGCTATTCGGGACGATAAAATGTTCGTGGTGAAAGTTTACTACAAGAGCCCCTGGGCACTTACTCTTACCGAACCAGTTCCAGAAGTGTTCGAATTCCCTGCTTCTGATTGGCCACAAAAACATTTTTGTGGCCAATCAGCGAAGAGGAGCAACCGGGTGACTCTGATCTTTTCTTACACGAAGTAGTTTTCCTCATCGATCGCCATAGTTGCGTAGCGCGTTCAACGGGGAAAGTTTCTCGAGGAAAGTTTCAGAAGTCGTGCGACGAACATGGAGATGTAAAAGGTAAGCTTGTCGTTGTGTACTAGACAAATTAGTGAGCAAAGCTGCAGAAAGTGAAAGTCGTGCATCGCGTATCAGCAATAAAATTTATGACAGCTTAATTCGAAAGATCCGCCGTAAACATTTATCGGAGAGTGTTTGGTTCTTCCAGCCGTGCTAAAGCTTTTAATTTTTCCGGCTTCGTTAACGTTTTTTTCTTAAACTTTCCTCAAAAAACTTTCCCCGTTGAACGCGCTACGCAACTATGGCAATCGATGAGGAAAACTACTTCGTGTAAGAAAGATCAGAGTCACCCAGCTGCTCCTCTTCGCTAATTGGCCACAAAAAAAAGAATTGTGGCTAATCAGAAGCAGAGAATTCGAACGCCTCTGGAACTGGTTCGGTAAGAGTAAATGCGCAGGGGCTCTTCCCGTTCTTGTAATAAACTTTCACCACGAACATTCTATCGTTCCGACTAGCTGCCCCTGGGTCTCCCAGGATGGTCAGGACCTCACACTAAATAATCAACTTATAAAAGCAACGAAGGGCTGTGATTCCCTAAATGAGCACGGCCTAACTTCATTTACCACAAATTTCCATTCGTATCATACTTTCAGATTGACTCACCCCTCCCTCCCTCCCTCCCTTCCTCCCTGGGAAGCATCTACACAGCACCGATTGGTTACTTTGTTCTCCAGACGACACTTACTTACAAAGGAAAGGAATGGGTGGCTCGCGTAAAGAGAAAATCTACGAAGGAGGCCTTTGACTGACTTTTGTTTTCATGTGTGTCAACAATGTGTTAAGTCTTTTGTTTCCTGCGGACAAACGAATGTTTGTTCCGCACAAAAAAAAATTCCTGTCCAAGAGCCTTACGATACTTACGACTAGAGACGGAAAACGAGCTCTGATCTTGTGTAACTGAGGAACAATAAGGTCAAAGTCGATGAATTTGAAAGATATACCAGTCACTGCTTGCACGGCCTGGTTACCCCAGTTACGATCCAGCGCGTCCAAGGAGCCTGGGCCATACAAGTAGAGCATGTCATTGTCCAACTCAGCAAGATGGCAGATACTCACAGGGGAGGGAACAATATCTCTGCCCCTGAGTCAAACAAAAGGTGAATGTTAGTGGTTGAGAATAGGAAGGAGCTTTTAAGCACCCATGAGACAAATCGATTCCTTGAAATAAAGGTTTTCTGGGAAAAGTACATCCTAAGGGACTTTTGCTATTTTTACGTCTATGTCTTTTGTTCAGTTTTAAAACCCCATGTACACAAGGTTATTGGTGGACTAACGCTTTAAGGTAATTTCCTTGAAACTGACGTACTATCCAGATTTTTGTCAAACTTGGCACAATTGATATTCCTGCACAGGACATCCAACAAGTGCAATAAAAAGATGGGGTCACCGTGATTGTTTTCGCGCTGTATGCCCTTTATCCTAAGCGTTTTTTACCGAATTAAGCGAGAAGAGTTCGAAACTTAATTAACCGGAATTATTGTTGTTATAGAGCTAGAGCTACTGAATATTACTGAAAACTTGAGCCTACTTGTTTATCCGGGCTAAAATCTTTCAGTAAAAGTGATTTCAAATTGCTCAATCTTGCAAAGCAATGCAAGAAAATTGAACCGCTACATCATCACCTCACACTCAGTGTCTCGATCCAAATGCAGTTTCTCGGCATTTATATATAAATACTACAACTTCTACCATCCAACTTTTTTTATCCTTAAAAAAAGGTTTCCGCTGACCTATTACGAGTACATAACACCATTAAAAAGGGGGCTCACCGTGCTCGTTCAGGGAAAAACAACGATTCCTTGACAGATCAAGCTTCGCGTCAATGAAAATCCGCCATTTTATCACTGTGCGCGAGCTAATGCATGCGCCAATGACGCAAGAAATTGTGCGCAGTAGGGTTGCGCAACGCAAAACCAGGGAATCACCCTAAATAAACTACAGCAATAAAGAAGAGCCTTGTTGCATCTCAATTTGTCTATATTATGGCTCCCCTGCCATCAAATCATACAGCCTTAGATGAGATCAACCGGATCTTTTATAACTTTTTGTGGGATGGAAAGGGAGACAAAATAAAGCGAGACATTATCATCAGTGAATACAAAAGCGGTGGCTTGAGGATGATAGACATTAAATCTTTCAATAAAGCACTTAAGTCAACCTGGATTAAAAAATATTTAGATAAGGACAACCATGGAAAGTGGAAGTTGTTTTTTGATCTACATTTAACAGATTATGGAGGAACGGACCTCTTTAAAGGAAATCTTAACAAAAATGATCTACACAAATATTATAAAATATCTGATACTTTTCTTTCCGAAGTCTTGCAAATATGGTCGGAAATTAGCTTCAATGGTAACATCACTTCGACCAAACAGTTTCGGTCAATGAACCTGTGGCACAATTCTCTAATTAAAGTGGGAAATAGTCCAATTTATTATAAAACGTGGGCTACGAAAGGGGTACGTGAAGTTAGACATTTAATGAAAGATGAAAACAGTTTTCTTTCCTTAACTGAGTTCAGGGAGCGCTTCAACATAAAAATAAATTATCTTACTTTTCATGGCATCATAGCTGCAATAAGACCCCAAAGAAAACTCTTACGTGGAAATGGCATTCTATCAGATACCAATGAAGATACTTTCGCCGTTAAATTCTTTCAAGCCAGTAAGCCAAATAAACTTGTTTATAACAAACTCATCAGTTTAAAGCAGACTAGCCCCAGCGGCAGCCAAAGCAAATGGATCGCAGATTGCAACCTGGAATTCTCTCAGTCGATAAACTGGAATGCGGTTTATGAAACCCCTTTCTGCTGTACAAAAGCCTCCAAACTAATTGCCTTCCAGTTTAAACTTCTTCATAGACGATTAGCAACAAACGACTACCTTCACAAAATTGGGCTCAGAAATGACGACATTTGCACTTTTTGTAAGAATGGTAAAGAATCCTTAGCTCACTTATTCTGGCATTGCAGAGAGACTTTTTCTTTTTGGGGAAGATTTCAAGACCTACTCACAAGGAATCAAGTAACAATAAAAGAAAAGAATTATTCCATGGACTTAGTATTAGGACTAAAAATAGATGTCTTCTCCCACTTACAAAATTATTTCTACTTTCTTGTTGCTAGATATTTTATATGGACGTGTAAAATGAAGGAAATAATACCAAGTATAAACAATTTCCCTATTTTCTTACAACACTTTTGTGATCTAGAATATGACGAAAAGAAAAAACCTAAACCTCTCAAAAATTGACAGTCTTGGTACAGTTGAAAACCTAGCCAATTACATTATGAAAATTATTGTAACGTAAGAAGAGTGCTTGGAACCTATGCATGCTATCTGTATGTTATCTCTTCGCCGGTGTTTTAATGTACGTAAGATTTTAATGTGTTTGTTAAAATAAAATTTAAAAAAAAAAAATCTGCAGCAATAAACGACCAGCATCATAGCGGAGCTCAGGCGCGCGAAGCGCGCCAGCGGAGCACCATGGGTAAGATTATTTGGGAAATCTATCCATGAGAGAAATTTTGGTTATGACGTCACGTACGTCCGTCCGCCGTCCGCCCGTACAGATTGTCGGGGTGGAGGTGGAGAGGAAGGAGAGCTCCTGAGAACGGGAGTGTTCGGGCAATTTTCCTTGGCTGGAAATCGCGTGGAAGCCTTGCTTTTGGAAACCCGCGTTTTTCTGGCGGGAAATCATATTAGTGACGAGCAACGGGATAAAGAGCAGGGAAGTCGAAGAAAAGCGAAAGAGCATGAGACAAGAGGCGACGAAATTTGAGAAATTTAAGGGAAGAAAGCCTCGAGAGAAGCCGAGGAAGGAGAAGAGAACATTTCAATGAAGAACACCGTAAAGATGAGAGAAATGGAGCGAGAGACAAAACACATTACAACGGTTAGCTTTCATGTAATGTTTTCCTTGCCTCGCTTCCTCGCATATTTGTAAAACTCGCTAAAAAACGAAGTAGGCCTGAAAACGTTTGCAATTCTGTGTTGACAGAGATTCTGGCATATTTCAACAATCACATTTATAGCTTTTTGCGTGAAATGGATGTCCAGTCACGAGCTGCTTTGTATGACTGTGAAATTGCAATTGAGTATTAAGCGAACTTGCTACTCTGTAACTTCACTTTCATTCTGTTCTAAACTGAAGAGAGAGGGTGTAAAGATTATCAGTCAAACGGAAAACGTTGTGAAAGAGGTTACTGTGCGTGTAATTCCAGTTTTAGGTGTTGATTAACATTGTTAGTTATTGTTTAAAGGCTTGTTTGTTTACTGCTATCAGCTCAGAGGTGTTCGATCACTGTAAACTGAAAACACGAATGCATATGACGATTAATTTTGTACTTTGTGCAGAAGCAGAATTATTTCCATATACACTATATTGCTTTGTGGGGTTAGAAACGGGAGTTCCGTTTTTAGGCTTGGCTAAATCTATATATTATATACAGGAAACGTTCTCGTCTGATGACAAAAAAGGAGATGGGACACACAAGACCAATTTAACCCTTACCCATTACACTTGCAAGTTAGCTGATCGAGGGTCAGTCGAACAGCATTGTAATTGATGAAAGGGAGCCATGACCCTTGCAAATCGGGGAATTTACATCACGATAAACTTTATTTAAAGGACAAGTCTACTAGCGCTGGTGCACTAACTGGAGACACTGAAATCAAGTCAAATTATCTCAAATCAAACGTCAGTTTTTGAGGAGAGGGGAAAACCGGAGTACCAGGAGAAACATCTCTCGGAGCTGAGTAGAGAAGCAAAAAACTCGACCTACATGTGACGCGGAGTCTAGGAATCGACCCTGGGACACATCGGTGGGAGGCGAGTGCTATCACCACTGGGCCATCTCTGCTGCCCAACCTAATCATTTGCAGCCTACCATAATACTTACGCCATAGTATTCGAAGAATCAGCGACTGAGACAACTCCATCAGCAGCGAGGAGTTCGTTTACACCACTTGACATTTTTCCTGTTGTTTGAGAATTAGGCATTATGCTGCAAAAAAAGAAGACAGCAAGATGACTCACCACATTAAAAGGCAGATATAAGCCGGGAAAATAAAGAATGATGACAGCGACGGCTGCAACAGAACGTCATTTCAAAATTATGTATA
>NC_090884.1:26562286-26594786 GCF_036669925.1 Montipora capricornis
GGGAGAGGTAGGGGGCAATAGACCCTGTTCGTGAGTCAAACGATGTTTAAGCCGCAATTTTTCCCACGATTTTGTCCAAGATTGTAGTCAAAGCAAATGCCAGTACGGATTATCCTCATGGTTGCTAGCATAGGAGCTGTCCTGAATTCCTGTTCTTGGGATAAGGAAGCTTCCCAAGACTTTTTTTTATCGACGGAGATGAAGAAAGAGGACTGCAATCATTGTCAAAAGGCACAAAATCTCGAATCTCATTACAAACAGCTTAGGGATGGCAAACTACGATCTTCTTCTTCAATTGGCTGAGAAGAAAACGCTGGGAACCAGGTACAAGGGAGACTTCTATTTGGACTTTGTGCTTTTCAATCCTATATCAGCACGTGACCTACATATACTTGCATTCCCAACTGTAGAGTGAGGTGGATCGCAGGGAAACTTCCACCGACACCATCAGTGAGTTAGTAAAGTAAAGGAAAGTAAAGTCACTTTATTCGACGTCGTCGTTCCTTCAGCTACGAGGCTGGTACCAATGGAAGCCGACAGTGCGCCCTTTACACCCCTCCCCCCCCCCCTCCCTCTGTCAGTGCTTTGTTTTACGGGTATATAAAGCTCAGGGGCGGATATTGGGGGTGGGTGCAGTGGTTGCGCCCTCCCCCCCCCCCCCCCCCCTAAAATGACCTGTGCCTTTCTAATACAACTGGTATTCTGGGAGAAAAAAAGGTCACCAGTCAGCCACCCCAATCCTCGTTGGTGAATCCCGTCCTACGAAAAATCCTGGATCCACCCCTGAAGCTATAGCTACACGGATGAGAGGAAAGTCGAAACAGAAGTTGAAGTCACTGAGGATTGAACTGAGGACCTCTTGCTCCGAAAGCCGCGCACTAAACCAACTGAGCCATATAAATGTAAGAAAAGCATCCCAAAAAAGAAAAGCAGTATGTTGCATCTCACATGTTACATGTAACATACAAGGAGTGGGTGGCGCTCTAGTGAGACTACTTGAGGAGGGAGGCACAACCCAGTGCAGTTAAACAAATACAAGTGCTGTACACATGAGACAACCCGAATTTATTTTGTCCTATAGAGGCCAGTCAAAGACAGGTTAAAGTACATCAGGCCGATAGCGCATCGGAAATCGACGAGACAGTGTAAGACACAAGGTGGCAAACTGAAACATGACGGCAACGTCTATGATGTCCACCTCAACTAAGTAAGAAAACAGTAAGGTGCAGAAAACTTTGCTGTGCTGCCTTCAACAGTCCTACCCTTTATCCGGATATCACCTTTACGAAGAGAAAATGCGCAAAACAGTTGTCCTCCTAACATAAAACCTGATGCAGATCTTATTCTGTTGGGGCCATAAGATGATGTCACATTTTATACTTTAAATAACCATGCAACCTTACCTTGTAATGCAATTAAAACTTAAAAATAGTCTCTGAATATTTGGCAAAAGATCGACTTCTTCCTGTGAAACAGAGAGAAACAAGCATAGGATGCAGTATATAGTTACATGTACATGAGACATCTGTCTCCAGACTAAGGGTTCTTCAGCAATGTTTCCATGTGATGCTATGCTTTTTTATGCTACAGTATGAAAGAACAGACCCTTAAACGTGAATATGATATAAATTAGTGCCAGTTTGAGGTTTTGGTTGATTTAAATGGGTCTCACGATCTACAAAAACGTTTTTGTATCCCCTCCACTTGACGTTTCTTAGTGATAATAATTATGGCTAGTTACTAGAAAATGCAATGAATCAATTAAGGGGGCGGGGAGGGGGGAGGGGGATAATTTAGAATGAGAAGATACTTTGCATTGCAGCAAATAAAGGTGTAGCTTAAATGAAGCTTTCATGGAAAATGCATTGCACTGTGTAGAATGTCAACTTAATTAATGCACTTAGGGTTATCTATAGCTCCCAGTTATAGCTATCTTGGACAGTTTGTTGTTTCCCTTGATCCACGGCAGACTTAAAACTTAGCTATGGAACAATTTTTCCCCCTCTGACGTTTGAGATAGCAGGATATAACCCCAGGGGGCTACTCCCCCTATACAGGGAGGCTCCACCTAGAACTAAAAAGGGGTACATTTTTCACACTTCAGGTATATGAAAGGGTAGAGATTCCACGAGTCAAAGTGAATGAAAGTGTAAGGAAATCTATCATTTAGGTATTTAAAAGAGCCTTTTGAACATTTAAATATTCTTCAAACACACATACCTTAGGACTGTACTGTTTTAATATACTGGGTATTGAATGCTACATGAAAACGATAATGGAAGGTATACGAAAGGGGTACTTTTTCTGTCAAAAATGGTATATAAAAGGGTAGCATTTACTAACAAGAGGTCGGACCTTGGGGCAGAGCCTCCCCGTCTCAATTTTTCTTAGTACCCCCCCCCCCCCCCCCTGGAATATAGAAGTTACATACAACTGTAGAAATTTGATTTCTTCTCAAGTTCAGTTCCGCTAGAGCCCTCATACCACTGACATTGCAAACACTGACAATTTCATTGCCAGCCAAGTTTAAAACTCTGAGCTCAGTAAGATGCCCAAGATTCTCGATCTTGACAATCTGGAAAAAAAAAGATCAGCAATGCTTTGGAATTCTTACATAGTTATAACAATTTTGTTTTCACATTTAGTAGACTTCCGTAATAGAGGTGGGTCTAAAACACAGGTCACATTCCACAGGTCAAGACTGGAAGTCCTTCCCTGTTCCACTGATGAAAACTACACCAGAAGTCTCCCTAGACCCCAAACAACATTTTTATAGAGTGATTAAGGCTAGGAAACACATTTGGTGTTGTTTATTAATCTGTAGCATAGTGACATGTACACTGACCTGTGACATGTGTTTTTGACCCGTCTCCATAATAGTGTCATTATCCAAACTGAAAACTCTACAATGTACATTTGTACCTTATTGCCATGCAGATCCAATACATCAAGTTTTGTGAGTGAGTCTAAATTATTGATTTTCCTTATCCTGTGTTTGATAAACAAAACACCTTTATTAATGCACAATAATGATAAAATAATTGGGAAGCACAAAAGAACACTTACAGCTTCTACAGTAAAGTGTGTAATTATTTGTTTACTACATAGCATCATACACCTTACTACAAAATTGCTGCCACTCTAATATTTCTCTTATTTCCATTCACAATTATAGCCCTTGTTGCCATGTTTAAGGAAAAATACATGTATCTGACTGTGTTATTTTGAATCTTCATCACAAGAGTACAACAACCAGTGATTATGTAGATATCATTATATAGGATCCATTTTAAAGTAAGGTGAATACCAGCTTTAAAAAAAGTTATTCCTTTCACAATTTCAACATGTAAGGATACCAATTTGAAAATAAAAGAAATATTATGTGTCAAAATTGGTCTAACATTCAATGAAATTAATAATTGCTTCTTTGAACATTTTCATGAGACAAAAAAATGACCCGTTAACACAATATAATTAGGAGAGTGCTAATTGCCTCAAGGTTAAAAACCTCCTTAAGAGGATTAACTTAACTTTAAAATAAAAAACGTTGAAGAAGCTCTAAAGATTTTCTGCAGTTCAAATTATTTGAAAAAGAAATCTTTAAAAAAAATCTTTGGCCCTTATAATGGACTAAATGAAAGTACGGTATGTAGAGGGTATAATATGATTTGTGAGTAGACCTAGCAAGGCTTGTCTGTAAACTAATTAAAAGCTAGTGCAGGTGAAGTCTAAATTGAACCTTAAAAGACAAGACAAGAGAATGACTGATTAATCAAAGGCAACCTACATGTAACGGTGGATTTACATGGTGCAATTTTTGGCGCATGCGAAAAGCTTACGACAGTCCTAGGAGTCGGCCTACGACATGGCTTACAATTGTCACAGCGTTTAAAAATGCTATGACATTTTTTTCTGACATATACGACAATCGCAAACAAGTCGTAGGCCTGTTGTAAGCTTGTTGCATATGACAAGCCATCAATGCATTAGGCATGGGCACCACTCCTATCCTGTTGTCAGTTAAAGATGAATTTTTAAGTTAAATTAAAGATACTTTTTTACATATATAGCTATATTTGATGTTAAGTGTGTACTGAATATGTATTCATTTGATGCAAACAGCATTTTATTTTTATTATTTTATTTACACCTACATGTATTGTAATTCTAATTTGTGATTGTAAACTTTTATTCTAGTCTTCAGTCTCTTCTTAAAGTACTTGCCTGTTTTTTCCTAACATAAGGACCCTGAGTGATCGCAAGGAAGAAAGACCCGAGATCTCTTCAATCTGATTGTCATAGAAATCTAGGAAGATCAGCCTCTTAAGGTTCTCAAGATGGTAAATTCTACTGATTAAATTATGCTGAAAGTTGAGAAGTCGTAGATAGTCTTCTCCCTCGAGAATGGGACAAGTTGTCAACCTCCGCCTACAGTACAAAGGTAAAAAGAAACTCATGATAAGAAATTTGGTAAATTAACTCCATTTAAACAAATCTTCTGCTTACTGCTTTTTGGACAGAAATCATTTTTTTCGCATTAAAATGGTACTTTAAAAACACTCCCTTTTTTCCTTCAGATTTTTAATTACTGTGTTTGCTTAATCAACACCTGCCTTGTAACATTTTGAGTTTTGATTTTTATCCGAAAGGCTGTTTACTTTGAGTGTTAGTTTTGGATTTCACGGTCTGCCATTACTCACGTTTAAAACTGACTGACTGGACCTTGGAGGGTTGGATCAAGAGAAAAGTGATGTCATTTACTCAATAGCGTAAAATTTCAGCATGTAAATGCAGTTGATTATGTACTCAAAAACATTGCATTCTTAATTAATTAAACTAGTGAGTCTTTGACATCATTTTCTCCTTGATCCAGCTCTCCCAAGATTTTAAAGTTAGTAATGGTGGACCATTTAATAGGAAAATTCCAGATAAAATAGACATGTACCTTTTTGAAATTAAGGCTTAAAACTTGCGTCACTAAGTGTTTAGTAAACATTGTTTTGAAATCCAAAGAAAAGAAGATCTGGTTTTTTTATCATTGACAGTACCCCTTCAAATGCTTTTAAAACAGTGTTTTTCAATGTGTTTGCATTTAAAAGGGAAAAAATATTTCAATTAAAATCTCTGGACTCTAATCATTTTTTGTAAAACCACTTAGGCCACGATGGGATCACCAAGTTACAAGATGTGATAACTGCCTCATTTTCTCTGTGTTGTCTTTTAGTGTATCCAGAGAATGTTGCTCCTTGTTTTATTTCATCGATCTTTTAAGAGAAAGATGAAAATGACAGGTAATTGCTATTCTCTCTTCTTAAAAAGAAAGGGCAAGCAAGTGAAAAAAATACCTTTTTTTCTTGTTAGGCATTTAGATGCAGAATTCAGAAGATATGATATGAATGCAAAAGTTTACAATTTTCTCTGAAAAATTGGTCTTTTTTTAAATGACACTCTCTCAACAAGATTTGTAATTTAACATTCATGCTAATGAAGATGCCCTGTGAAAAAAAAAAGCAGTCAACTCTGTTGTGCAGTAACTGTTAAATATTTATACTCATCAAACCTCAACAAAAAGTATACGTTCAGCAAACACAGTCACTTGATTACCTGTCTAGATTAAGCCTGTCAGGGTTAGCTTGCCTCTCTTCAGGAAGCCTATATACAATGGGGACACCGGGAGCAGAAGGAGATTCTGCAAAAATCACCCTGTCACCTGAACAGCAAAACAGAAAGTGTGCATGCATGCAGTCATTTATGACATCTGTGTTTAATGTGATGAAAATGCAATGAAACAGTGCCGGCTGCCGGACAAGCATTTGATTTAATAGCAGTGAAATAATTATGCAGAGAGAAACCTTTCCAACATAAAGGCAATAAACAGTGAACTTAACCCTTTGATGCATAAACTGGCCCAAACCGGCCAGACTTTTTTACTCTGTCTAACACCAAAACCTTGGCTTAAACTGCTAAATGTTGCCTGGTCCGGGAATCTAACAAGTGATAAGAACAAAGTTTATGAAATGCTCCTCTGAAAGTGATTAGGGGTCTTAAGGTGATTCCCTGGTTTTGCATTGCGCATTCCTACTGCGCACGATTTTTGCGTCATCAGCACGCGCACATGAGCGCGCACGCGTACAAAACATAAGGGATTTCCCTCAAACTAAGCTCGATAGCGAGATAAAAGCTCCTTTTCTCTTAAACGAGCACGGTGACCCCCACTTTTTATTTTATAAATTCAATGAGAACAATATCCGCAATAACTGAGAAAAAATTTGGCAGAAATCTATAGCTACTTTTTTGGCAAATGAAATAAATGCTACAGATAGAGACGTAACGGGCCCAGCAGAACAAGTCCAAATTATGTTTCCTTTAAAGAATAAAAATATCAATTAATAATGCAGGGTATTTGAAGCCATTTTTTCTGGGACGTAGATGAATAAGCAATCAAAGGAAGTCGAACTCTGTGTGATATAGCACGCCGCATTGAAAAATAATCGATCTTGTTTGTTGTGCACTGAGATAACCAAAAGTCACCTAAATAACCATATTTGTCAGCATCGTGGCATGAAAACAAGCACGGTGACCCCCTCTTTTTATTACCTTTTTAACATCTCCTTGTACTGTAATGTCATCATACCAAGTTTCATCGGAAATCTATGACGGGTTCTTTTACCCGGGAATCACCTTAAGATCTACATGACTGTATGATTGACACAGACAAAAACGTCACTTCAAAATATAACTTTGCACCAGTTATTGTAAGGGGTTTGTAATTTTTCCACCTCGTTTACCTCATACAGTGTTAGGGAAGTAATTTCTACAAGTTATTGGTATGTGTAGTTTTTTACTACAAATATAGATTCTGAATTAAAAGTTCACAATTTTGTATGCTTGCATTGTCGTCAACCAATGACATTATTGTCTTGTGGCATTGTCGATGCTGTACTAGTTAGTTTTCATTTCTCCAATTCCCCAATTTGAGTGGGGTTGCATGACTTGGGCCCAAGCAGTTACAAAAAAGACTATAATAATAATGAGAGGGGAGTGGTCTTACTTGACCAGTTGACTCAATTTGAAGAACACTGTATTTGTGTGTGGTCCAAGCATGGTTTGAAACCACCAGACTAAGTACAATTAACATTCAGGTTCTTAAACCCAAGGACAAGGTCTTATCCGGCATATAACCATCATACATTAAGCTGTTGACTCCCAACTATAGAACTAAGACCTATGAAGGGCAGGCTTCCTAAGTATAAAAACCATGTCTTTGGAACAAGTTACAGTTTGCCTCGCTACATGTACACGAAACTTCTGCGATAGCATTTAAGGTCAAACTAAAAAATGCATTTAATATTATTATTATTATAATGATTAACATTAGGAAATTAGGAGATTAAGGCATTGCCCACCAGGTAGAAATACTTGGGATTTATTCCTGGATTGTGACTGTGATCCAGCACTAAACGAGTGCCGCGATTGTAAGTTGTCATCATATCCACTTTCATGTGTCATTTTTGTGAGGCTTCCTGATGCTCCCGTGGCAGTCTGGTCTGTCACATATGCAGGGGCTGGTTGCAAAACTTGTCGCTGAATCTTATGAAGTTCTCGGAAAGATAAAGTAGCATAATTCTGCTTTGATTCTTGAGAACCATCCATACTTGAATGAGGGAATTCTGATGAGTACACAGAGATAATTTTTTTCCATGAAAATGAATACCACTATCAAATTTGGATTTAACAGTTTACCATTAATTGAGTTCAAAATTGACTGGTAGGGTTACTGCACAACTGGGGCTAAAATGATATCAAAGAATGTTTTGTTATGTGAATTCAAACAATTAGGGTTCGAGAATGCTGGATACCTCAGCAAGGGAGACTACGTAAATGATATTTACATGATTGTACTCTTTCCTTAACCCAGCTCACAGAACTTTTAAGCTAGTAAAGCAGACTGCTAAAATTTCACCTGGAATGTAAAAAACATCAATCTGCCCTAAATTAAAGCAAAAAAATTGTCTGTCAGGTACTAACCAAACACACCTTAAAGTTTAAAAAAATGTTCTTTTTAAAACAATTTGGCACTTGAGATTCAATGATGTTAAACAAGATGTCAAGCTTGATGAAAATTTAGTACACAAACTAAATAATTTATGGCCTATGTGACATGACGTGCAAACCAGCAATATTTTATTCCATTGGCCTCAACTCAGTTACACCAGGACTAGGGATCAGCACCTTGTCTGAATATCAGCTGGTCCCAAATGACTGTCTACTGATTAATTTCCAAAATAATATGACTTTTCTGTCATTATCTTCCTCTTCTCATTTTTTGGCAAAAAAAAAACCATATCATACCATATCAAAAAAAAAACCAAGATCTGGAATCAAGATCACCAATCGGGTCTTACTGTCTTTTAATCTTATAATATAATAAATAATAATTTATTATAATTACACTCAAGGAAATTTGGCCAATGTTAAATGGAAGGTAAAGTTCAGTACCTTGAGGGGGTGATATGGTATGGCGATACCTTGTGCTGCCGTCAGTTCTCGTGTTTGATGATGGTCTCGTCAGAACACCAGAGGTATTTTGTTTCCATTCAGGAACACCCTTCACAGCGATGACATTAAACAAGTGATATAAGAATCCCAAGTAAAGGCAAAAAGCTTAGTAAAAAGTATGCTTGTAACGAATCAATGCATCTCTAAGCTACAACGGTATCTAAAATGATTTAAAATGACCTAAAATGAGCTACAACGGTATCTAAAATGAGTGGGTCATTTTAGGTCATTTTAGAAAATTTCGGATTTCATTGTAGCCCATTTTTAGTTTAGGTCATTTTAGGTCATTTTAGATCATTTGAACTTTTGAACATTGGATTGTTTGTTCAAATTCCTGCCCCCCTCAGGCCAAAATGGTGTTCAAATGCCCTACTAAAGAAAAATCGTCGTCGGCTCCTGTCGTCTTTAATAAAGACCTTTCGAAGACCTTTTTTGTAAGCCAATCGCTCAAGAATGTTATATCTCTTCCTTTAAACTCTTCCATCTCATCCAAACACATGTTTTATAGCTGTTAGCGACTTCGGTGCCCGAAAAAAAAATACTCATTTGAAACCTGACACTTCCGGTTCAATTTTCCCCACCACACGCAGGCACAGGTGAAATTCCCCACTCCCCGGGCACAAAGATAGTCAAAAGCCCGGGGTTTGCCCGAGAGGGGGGGGATGTTGAAATTTCGATTGGATCAGCGCATAAAGCAAACGAAGTTGATCATGAAATTACACTGTAAGTACTGGCCTGAGCTTTATGATCCTCGCATTCTTTTACCCTTCTTTTGTGGCTGGTATTTTATACAGGTCACAGGTCATTTTTTTACCAATTTAGAAAGTATCCTAAACATTCATAAAAGCTACATGTAACCCTAGGCCTATTGGTAAAGCAATGACCTGTGAGCTGTGCCTGTGACCTGTGACCTGTATAAAATACCAGCCCGGCAGGTACAAAACGCAGGTCACAGGGCACAGGTCACAGGTCATTGTTTTACCAGTACAGAAAGTATCCTAAACATTCATAAAAGCTAACCTTAGGCCTAATTAGGCCTAAACAAAAGTTTTTAGGCCTAAGGTTAACTTATATGAATGTTTAGGATACTTTCTGTATTGGTAAAACAATGACCTGTGCCCTGTGACCTGTGCCCTGTGACCTGTGTTTTGTACCTGCCGATACCAGCTGCTTCTTTTGCATCCTTCCAGGTTAAATTATTTCATCACCAACCTGTTTACCGTAGGGTCTCTCGATCACCGGCGTGGCCTGAGCTTGTAAGCTATACTGTAAGCCGAAATTCGTGCCCTAGACATAAATCAAGACGTATTAGTTGGATCAATTCAACTCGCTTGTCCACCTAAGCCAACTTGGTATACAGCTTTTGAAGAACGGAGCACAAAAATTGCCCTTTTTGTTGATAAGCGACAAGCAAAGATTTTGGATCACAAATCCTTTCAGAATAAAAGAAAGAGGCCAGGCATTTTTGCCGGTGCAGAAACTACAACAAACTCAACTTACATCCCTAGCAACCACTCGCCCAGTTTTCGCTGCTCTGCTCGGATGATGGTACATCTCTTTCCAAGGAAAATAAGAAGTCTTGCAACATCAACAGAGGAGTGAGAAGACTAATCATCTTTACAACTAGCCATAACAAAAGGTCGTTGATTACGTTTACGAAAACCCAAGAAACAGAAACTCTTCCGCCATCTTTGATTTTGCCGCTGTTGGACGCTGACTGGCACAGGTTACCCAACTCATGGCTTCGCCAAGAAATGGCTGTGGCTTTTGTTTAGGCCACGGTCACCAAAGGGACAATACAGTAAACTTTACTTACAAGGTCACGCAATTTTAGGCAATTTCAGCACTGTTCGAATGGTCATAGAATTAACTAAAATATCAAAATAACTGTTCAAAACTATAGAAGAACTCTAACAAAACACAGGGAAGCCAAGGAAGGACATGGATGGACAAAACTGGAGAGGATTGAAATGGATTGAATTTGGGTAAATTTGAAAAACGTCGCCCACAGTTTTTCAAATTTATATCAGTCTACATCGAAATGTCATTTACAAAGCTGGAAAATCATTCTCAGTTGTTATGTGGACTCTTGCTCTGCCAATTTGACGTTTAGAGCTCATAATTAACAAAATTAAACAAAGTTACCTAAAGTAGCGTGACCTAGCCCCTTTAAGGTAGCAAATACAAGTACATGCAAATATCTCCGAGTAATTTTGATGAATAAGTACCTGCGCTTATCACCCTCCTCAACCCCGACTACTTCGGGCCGAAAGCAAATACACTCCTTTTTTTTTTATAAGAATGTTGTTTTTCCGGCCCAAGCTGAAAATTCTTATTTTTCTGCCGATTTTAGGCTGAAAATATTCTTGTATTATTCTTAAATTATAGCTTATGACGATTTCGTTTTAAAATTTATTGTGGTATCAATTACAAGTGTTTGGTATCTAGATCTGTTTTCGCTAGGTTTTGTTATTTAAAAAAGAGAGAATTAATTGTCATAGTACTTTTTTGCGGTTTAGTTTATGTCTTTTGTGCTTTTGTGCATACGACAGGCCTACGACATGCACCGTATTCCAAAATGGCCGCCATTTAAGTATTCTTTGAAACCTTGCAAATTGACCCCGTTGCCCTCGCTTTCAAACGTAAAATTCAAAAGAAAATTTAACCTAGAACGAGGTTAAAAGGGCCAAGTTGCAATCAAACAAAAGAATACTAAAATGGCCGCCATTTTGGAATAAGGTGTATGTCTTATTACGGGACCTTTAGATCGGAGGATGAGGACGACGACCACGGGTCCACGAGTACTAATTTTCCGTAGTGAGCATGCGTATAAGGTTTGGAGGCCGACATTTTTCGAAGTGCGCGTGCTCAGAACAGAAAATTAATACTCGTAGTCGTCTTCATCCTCGTCTTCTAATCTAAAGGTTCCTATTTCCAGGCTATTGTCACAGCATTATAAAACATGGACGTATACACGACAATCGTAAGCGAGCTGTAGGCTTTATTTGCACGAAAATATGCCTGTCGTAGGCCTGTCATGTATAAGCTTGTCGCATGCGACAAAAATCGTACCGTGTAAAACGAGCCCTTAACGCGATTTCCTTTTTCAACTGGAAGCAGACAAATTGCTCTTTTCCAGCGGAAAAAAAAATGCGTCTCCTTTTCACGCTGTAATTGATTGTTTTTATTTGCGGCCGTACAGAGTAAAACATGAACATTTGATTTTATCCGCGAGATGATAATAATAAAAGTAAGTTAAGCACCCTAAGAAAGATTTATGAGCTGGAGTTTTGAGCGTTGACCCTTCGCTCTGTCAATGGGCTAACGCTCGAAACGTCAGCCCACAAATATCTCTTACAATGTTTAATTTACCTTTATTACAGAAAGGCGCGATTTTGTTTGAGGCACTAATCAATCAATCAATCAAATTTTTTTCAGATGTTGAAAACAGTTTAGGGTCTAACTCTTCAAGTATAGCAGGCATGAGTCTTGCCAATGTTAAGTCTTCCATGACTTTAGATATCTGACAAGTCAGGGAGATGGGCCTAATATCGTTCTCTACAGATTGCGTGGGTTTCTGCTTGGGGAGAGGACGAACACCGCGAGGCGGATTTAAGGAGCGAAGGAAGAAAACCTTCCCTTAAGGAAGAATTGTAGAGCTCACAAACGACAGGCGCTAGCTCAAAAGAAAATGTTTTGAGCGAAATGTTCGGGATGTCATCCGGACCAGGAGATTTCCTGACTTTGATACAGTTAAGTGCTCCTTGTACCTCAGAGATTGTAGCCAGCAGATCCGGTTGGATAGCATCGACGATAATATTAGACTCATCAACAGCAAGCAACGGGGAGAGAGTTGACGTGAGGCTGATAAAGAAATCGTTGATGGTATTACACAGGGTACCCACAGGATCCGTAGTGTTTGGGTCCACTAATTATTTGTACCATTGGCCATGGTTGGTGGAGACACCAGATATGTATTTAACCTCACTCCACCATTGGCTCACATTAGTGCTCTTACGTGATTTCACTTTGCCTTCATAAGACAGACGTTTGCAGTTCTTGATTGTTTCCTGCATGCACTTTGTTCCGCCACCTGTGCAACGTGGCCATGGGGAAATCTTTACCAAAGTCTGTGAGAGCTTTCTGTCTCTTTGCGATAAATGCTTTCACGTGGGATGTCAACCAAGGTTTGTCGGAACTATGCATATTGGAAGCCTTGATAGGTAAGTATCTGTCAGCTGCAGCAGACAAAGTTTGGATGAGCAAATCAAACTTATGGTCTTCACAAGAGCCTAGTGCGAAGAACTCACCCTCCTTGTTGCATCAGTAAACAATAGTGGTCCCTACTGCCGAGTTTTGGTAGCTGCTTAGGATCACAGAACACCTTGGCTTGGTTGGTAACGCACCAGTCCAATATACCGTGTCAAGACGTGTAACTGCTAGTGTTCCGCATGGAACAAAATTGGGATACATACTGCTCCTTATAATGATGAATGACCTACAACTACCATCTCCATTCTCATACTGGAAGTACGTTGACGTTAACCCTTTTTGAGGTTATTCCTGACAAAGGAAACCCTAAGATCCAAGCAGCACTTAATCAGGTCAACCAATGGTCATCTACCAATGGTATGAAATTAAATCCAAAGAAATGCAAAGAGCTGGTTATTTCTTAATCACACTGCGAGACGTGCCCTCTTACGCTAACCATCGACACTGTAGAGCTGGAAAAAGTTCAATCACACAAAGTATTGAGGCTCACAATTCAAAACAACCTAAAGTGGAATATTTACGTTAAGGAAATGTTCATTAAGGTGTCCAAACGCCTTCATATTCTCCGTGTTTTGAAACGTGCCGATGTGCATGCAACTCACCTAATAAGTCTAATAAGTACCTACATTGCTCTTATCTAATCTGTACTTGAATATTGTTGCCCTGTATGGAGCACATCCCTGCCAGCATACCTGTCGGAGAAACTTGAAATCGCTACAGAAACGTGATTCCTGGATTATATTTCCAGAACACTCATATCAAGAGGCCCTCAGACTATCTCGATGTCCTCGACTTGACGAAAGGCGTGATACCTTAATCTTTTGCAACAATACCTTCAAGAAGATCTGCATGTCTGGCTCGCGCCTTAACCCCTCCGACAAGGGCTAACCCGCGGTGCACGGCCGATCACTGCGCAAGTCTATAATACACATAAGCGCTCGCTATTTAAATGTATAACTGAAACTGAGATTTAAGTCTAGCTTTTTTCCAATAATGTGTAGTAAATCACATGAATATTACATATCAGCGAGCTAGATTCTGGATTTTGTTTCTGTACTTCTCTTTGTCGACTATGAGGCTGGTAAATATCCACCGCTAGCCACCTCCACTTCGGTGAATAATTGTTAATTATTAATTAGAGCATAGCGTGCGTGCTTGTCCAATCCATTTAAATCATATTTAAGCGACTATGGAGTATTTCTCTTTATTTAAAACTGGATCATTGGATAATGCAATTCGAGAGTTTTGAATGGCTAAGCCATCATGGGTTGTGAGCCATTATACCATGATCTACAAACACGGCAAGCATATGCGTGATTTTTTGGGCCTTTTTATTTTTATTGTAGTCTAGTTTTCTATATTTTGGGGTCGTTTTTAATAAAACAATTATTCCACTCGCGCTTGTTGGATATGAGATGATTATAGCCAACTCGGCGCTTCGCGCCTCGTTGGCTATCTATCATCTCATATCCAACGCGCGCTCATGGAGGCCGTGCGTATATAACATGACGTGCGCAGCTTCATTTTAGATCCAAAGTTTTCGTCGAGTTTTGCGAGTTCTCTTGTAGTTGACAGTGAAAGAAGTAAATGGAAGATCTCAGGGAGGACCGGCCAAGTTTTTCTCCCGGCATTGACTTTTTTAGCAAGCAGGGAAGCCAACAAGTTAAGAGCTGGGAGCAACGAAAATGAAGCATAACAGGCACGTTCAACACAAAAAATGCACAAAATTGTATTTGGAAGGGTCTCAACAAGAACGAGAAAGGCCGCAAGTTGGTCTTTGGCAACTTTTAAAGGTAGAAATTCTTGTTGTTATCGTTGTTTTTTTATTACATTTCTCAGTTCAACCTGCCAAAAGCAAATCAATGACAAAATCAACAAAACAATCGGAAAAGCGCGGAAGATTAAATCCGAATTTCATTTAAAAAATACTAACAGCTACACTGAAACATGATGAAAAACATCAATCACGCATTACCTATAACGGTATTACCGGATCTTCTTTCTGAATTTAGCTCGGTGCAGTGAGAAAAACTGCAAGTTTCTTGGAACGCTTTCCTTTTGTACGGAAAAACCGGGGAGAATTTTCTGCGTAAAGGAACAGAACAAATTTCCTCAATCATATGGAACGGGACGAGTGTGTTCCTTTTGGGACTTTCTTTTCTTTTTTTCTCAAGAGACTGAATACTAATCATTTAGAATAACGTGCATGGCTGCCGGATTTTCGATAATTTCTTTATAAATAGTAATTCTCGCCTGCAGTTGTGCAGCTACGAGCTGTAAAAGCATTCGCGTGAATTGACACACACGATTCACTTGGGCAGCTAAACACCAAGGCCCATGTGGTACGCCATGTATTTTCCTTTTACTAGCAGTAAAAGCAGTAAACAGGCTAAGGATAAAGGATCTTATGCAACAGCACGACCTGCATCAGATGGTCAGGGTTCCAACTAGAGGTGAAAAAACACTTGATGTTTTCTTGACTAACACTCCACTAATTTGGAAGGCAGGCAAAACACATAAGGGACTCGTGAGGTCTGACCATCTTGTCGTCACTGTATCGCCCTTAATTCCAACAAAGCCTCAAAGAAAATATGTCCGTTTTCGTGACACAAGAGACCATCATAAAATCAATATGGAATCAGAACTAAAAGCCTTTGACTGGAGGTCAGTTATCTCGACTGATCCAGAAGAAAGTGTTCAGCTGCTAAACTCGAGGTTGTATGCAGTGTTCCACGACAGCTTCCCACTAATCCGTGTCACGGTGTCATCAAGAGACCCTCCTTACATGTCCCCCTTGGTTAAACACCTTTGTAATATCAGAAATCGTACTGCACACCGAGGTAGCCATGTGGAAAACCTGATTCTCCAGGAGAAAATCAATACTCTCATTCGCATGAGCCAAGTGAATGCAGTTAACAAGGAGCGGGAGAAGTATAGTAGAGGTTCCAGAGGATGGTGGGAAACTGCTAACCGAATTACGGGGAAAAAATCACAGGGAACACTTGTTAGTTCAGTATTATCTCCAGATGTCATCAACGCATATTTTCAATCCATTAATACAGATTGCACCTATGAAGCTCCTGAGCCTCTTGAAATACCTGTTGGAACCTCGTATTCCAATTGTGGATGAAAATGCTGTTAGAAAACTGTTAACACACCTGAAGAGAACTGCACCTGGACCGGATGAGTTTCCATATTGGTTCTGGCGTGATTATTCTCATCATCTTGCACCTGTGATTACGGCAATCTTCAATAGTTCATTAATTCATCAAACTGTTCCAACACTGTGGAAACTAGCAAATGTTTCACCTATCCCCAAAGAATCCCCTCTAACGGAGTGTAATCAGCTGCGACCAATCTCATTAACTAATATCATAATGAGGATCTTTGAACGGCTTGTTTGCAAACAAGAACTGTCTCCTGTGCTTGAGGATGAGATCGGCCCAGACCAGTTTGCTTATATGGAAGGCCGCAGTACATCTATGGCTCTAATCAAGTGTCAACATTATTGGCTGGATTGGCTGGACAAGGATGCAGATTTTGTCTGGGTCTTATCATTTGACTTTAGCAAAGCTTTTGATTCTGTTTCCCATCGAGTCTTGTGTGACAAACTAAAGTCCTATGACATTAACCCATATATCATCCAACTGGGTGATCAGCTTCCTGTGTGACCGCCAACAAAGAGTCGTGGTGGATGGTGTTGTAACAAAGTTCCTCAATATTAACAGAGGTGTCCCACAGGGGACTGTTCTTGGTCCCATTCTATTTTCCATCATGTGAACGACATCAAGCCTGTTAGTTCAAGCTCACTACTGATTAAATATGCTGATGACATCACAGTTAGTGTACCTATCAAGTCAAGCCCAGGTCAGATTGACCCAGCACATCAAGAAGTTTGCAGCATTAAACTCTGGGCAGACGACTACAAGATGACGTTAAATTTCAAGAAGACCTTTGAAATGGTAGTAAGAGGGAAGACCAGGAAAACGCCTCCAGGTGATATTGATGGGATAGCTAGGAAAAAGGAGCTCAAATTGTTAAGAGTAACATTCAATGAAGACCCGTGCAACTGGGATACTCAATTTAAGCATATGCTTGGCAGGGCTAATTCTAGACTTTACATTTTGAGGATCTGCAAGTACTTTGGCTACTCCTTATCGGAGTTGACTGTGTTATTTGATAGCCTCACAATGTCATTATTTTTATATGCATTAGAAGTATGGGCCTGTGCCCACCAGGGCAAATACATTGCACGGATTGATAAGTTTTGTAGGCGTGCTCTGCGATATGGATATACCTCCAAGTACACCCCAATGACCAGTTAGATCGTTTTAAGAGATAGGCAGTTATGGAACAACATCATAACCGATGCAGCTCATCCTATCTATGACCTTCTTCCTCCACAAAGATGACGTTTTTTGAGAAGCAAGGGCCATGATTTTATTTTGCCACGTGTGAGAACCGAGAGGTTCAAGCGATGCTTTATTAACAGATGCCTATTTAACTTTAAGTCCATTTCAATTGTATTGTAGTATAGAATATCAGATAGTATATATTATTCTTATTGTAAACTCACACGTTTGTCTGTGGGGATGTAAATAAAGAAAAATAAAGAATAATAAAGATCTTTCAGCATGGTACTAGAGGGACAAAGCCAATGGAACAGGGTTTACGTTCTAATCAGGCGCTGCGCTCAGACGAACGTAAATTATTTTCTCCTTAAATACTATAGAAATACAATACCAAAGGAATGATGGTTGGATGCTCAGGCAATCCAACCCAATGTAAGACATCACAAAGAAAATAAAAGGTCTTACCGCGAAAAAGCTGACCATCGCTAGCAGATTTAAACTTTTTAGAAGCATTGCCAGAACTAGCCTTAGATTCTTTCCTTTTCTTTTAAGCCGATAATTTAGCGTTCCGAATTTTCTTCTCATCTTCAGAGTTGGAAGCAAGCTCGTCCGACTCGTATTCCTGCACTAACAGCTACCCGCCTTTGCTTCTGTCTGCGAGCTTTATTAACTTCTGTCGTTTCTTTATGAGCTGTCTCCCTTCTTCTACCAGCTTGCAGACCTCTTGCAGTTCATTCAGGATGACCTCTATCTGACCAAAGATGTGGTCCAATTGCGCATTTAACTCAAACTGTTTCCTATTACCCTTGAATTTAAACTCGGCGGCTTCCTTAACGACTTTCGACTTTCCTTCGAGCTGCTTGCTTTTTTCCTGGAGTTGAGATGCCAGATAGGTTTTAAACAGAGAGAACACTTGATCGACCAAATGTGGATTTGATTGTTCTTGCTGTGATGAAGAGTTTTCCGAGACTTCGGACGCCTTAGTGGTTAAAACTTCTGCTTCCAATCGAGCCGTCATATTACCCAGCTACAACTTCAATGTCAGCATGGAAAGCGAGGGTGAGAGGACTAAATCATTCTGAACAGTCTATAAATACTGAAGCCACACCAATCAGGAATACCCTAGGGACACGCCCCAAGAGGCGTGTCCTACAGTGAAGTAAATAAACTATGAAAGAAACTGCTAATGAACTGTAATCACCGCATACCAGCAGAAAATATATTTTCCGATCATTCCGGAAAAACCGAGAGAAAATGAATAGCTCCGAAGGTATTCCTTTTTTCCGAAAAAATTTCAGTGGAAAAGTCTATTCCATTTGATTTGCCACCGGATCAATCGGATTTTCTTTACAAAAGGAAAACGCCCCTAGAATCCGTCATCAGCCTGAACTGCACTGTGCCTGGCAATGTGAACTCAGCATCATTCTCAACAATCCAAACCCTTTGTCTACTTGCGCATTTTGACTTTGTTTATCTGCATTTTCATCGAGTGCTTTGACTTTGTTTGCCAATGTTTTCTTTAACTGAATAAGCGAATCCTTCGTTTTCAACACAGATGCATATGAAATGAAATGTTTCTAGAACCTAATGGAAACTCGGAAAAAGCCAAGCCCCAGATGGCCAGATTCGAACCCACGGCCCAACGTGACATAGTCGGATGCTCTAACCACTGAGCTACTGGAGACTCGAAGGTAAATAAGGGTAAAATGTGGGTCTTTGACTCGAGCTGCATCACGCAGCTACAGAGTCAAATAACGAATGGCAGCATATCTGCGATGCGGCCAACCAACCACCCAAGTGAGCGAATGTGAGAATGATATACACATATGAAATGAACCACCCTCCGTGATCTAGATTCGAATCCCATCTGGGGCTCGGATTTTTCCGAGCTCCCAGTGGGTTCTATTAACATTTCATTTCATACGTGTATATCATTCTCACATTCGCTCAAATAAAATATTCTTTTGTTTTAGTGCTAATAAACCTTTCTAGCCTCGCTACGACGAGCAGATTTCAATGGAATATTTGTTTCAAAATGAGGGCAGTAGGTCTAAATATAATGAACACAAAAGAATGAAAAAGTGGTCGCCATTTATGAAAGTTGTCTATTGTTGGCGCAAGAGGCAAACGAGCCGCGAAACGGAGCGGAGAATGGGGACGGGCGCTGTGAAATTCCACAGCGCCCCTTCCCATTCTCCGCGCCAACAATACAGCCAGCTACCCAGGCCAGTATGATAGAGTAGAAGCTTATTTTGATGTAGCTCCACATTCATTTGTTTTCACACATTATATGTATATATTCATTGGCCGTGTTTTCACCAGCGGTTTTTTAAGGTCGCTTAGCGAGTGAAAACCGGAAATCAGGTGAAAACAGTTGCTTTTCCAACTCGCTTAAATTAAGTTAAGCGAGTCGGCAAACTTCAATATATGGAATTTTCATTAAATTTAAGCCACCGAACCAGGTACGTTAAGAGAGTTGGCAACCATCTTGAAGGGTAGGCAAACGTGTCCGAAATAACAGTGTTTCCATTAGAATCTGCGTCAAAAATAACTTGAGAAAACCTCGTGTGTAAGAAAGTTTGAGAATGGTAAACTTTAGTTGCTAACCAAAGGATTTTACTGACAAGATTTGAGGATCCTACCTGCAAGAGAATTTGCCCAGCGAAATTTTAAATTTTCCTTACATTTGTCTGTAATTTTTTTTCCTACAGAGACATATCTGACTGAGCGTAAATTTCAAGCAATTGTATGGCAAAATTTAAAATTCTGCTGGGCAAATTCTAGTGAAGGTAGGATCCTCAAATTTTGTCAGTAGAACTTACCAGCTAAAGTTAGCCATTCACGGATTTTTTTCTACAATCAAGGTTTTCTCAATACAAGTTAAGTTACATGATTTTACTCAGATTCTCATAGAAACACTGTTATTTCGGACACGCTGGCCTACCCGTCAAGATGGCTTCCAAAACCGTGATAAGGCCGATTACTTTCGGCCAATGAGGAGTCGCTTGCGGTTATTCAAATCGGAAATACTACAGGCGTGCTATTTTTGTTATTTTTATTATTGTATCGGCACGAGCTCTCTCCTCCCATTTAGGCCCTCGCAATCAGATTTGAAAACGGAATCAGATTTTGAAAACGCAACTTTTTTTCTACGTTTTCAAAAAAAAAATTCGCGTCCACACGTAGCGTTTTCGCATCGTTTTCTCCCGTCCACACGTATACGATGAATTGATTTGAAAACAATAACTTTTAAACGATAACCCGACTGCGCATGCTTGACGCATGAGTATTCGCTTATGAGCCTGCGAAGTAATAAATTAGCACAAGAAAGTGAAGCGCCTGTCCGCCAGCTTGAATAAGTTCATAATGTTGCGCGGAGTGGATTGGAACTGATAGTGTGACGTCAGCGTTTTCGAAAAGCTCCGTTTTCGTCCGTCCACACGTACTCGCGCCAGCGTTTTCAAAACGTTCTACTCGAGAAAACGTTTTTGAAAAGTTCCGTTTTCAGTGATCGTTTTCATTGGATACGGTGTGGACGGAAGCCATATCCGTCAAGAAAAAGTTGCGTTTTCAAATGAAAACGGATACGTGTGGACGGGGCCTAAGCGCTTTCAAACCACATTTTTTGGATAAGGCTTCGATATCGTGAAACCATCTCTCTTAGCCGATACCCCTGTTCTAATTGCCTTGACACTCTCTACCCTTTAATATTTCTGGCAACACCGCTTTTGGCGCGACCAAAAAATCGCTGGCGAACAAGGTAAGATGGTTGCACTGGCAGTCAATAAGATCAGGCTTAGTTTCCACCCCAACCTGTAAAGGATGAGTAAAAGAAAGTGTAAACAGGGAAGTCAGGACGGCTTCGTGGTTACCAACCGTGCCTTCCACCTCTGCGACCCAGGTTCAACACTTTGCCCCGTGGTCGTATGTGGGCTGAGTTTCAGTCGATCTCAATCTGATTCCGAGGGTTTTTCTTCTTGTACTCGGGTTTTCTTCCCTCATCAAAATCGACCCGCAGTAAATTACATCCGGCCGTGGGGGATTACCCTCGATAGGGATAACCTCTGGTATCCTTCCCTTTCATTGAACTGAATGAATAAAGTTGCCATTATTATTTTAAGCACTGGTTTTTGACGTGCGAGGCGGGCACAAGAAGTAGGGTTTTAATAATAAGAAATTAGTGTGTTAGGGCGAGAAGTTCAAATTAACAACAACTTAATGCTTCTGTGAATTTTTTCTGGGCGCCAGCAACAATATAGAGAGTGTGTTTGCTAAATAAATCATTGACAGCTTTCAATAGGTTATTGGCTTTCGGGTTGTCTGGATAAACTTACACAAAAATTAAATTTTAAAAAAGCCGGAAATGTGGTACACTCATATCTCAGTGCTGTTAAAGCAGGGACTGTTTAAAATAGGTTGCGACTGTTTCAATTACTGCACCGTCCCAAGATTGCGAATTTAAATTGCAATGTAACGCCAGCTTACCCTGCATCCCGGCGGGGGGGGGGGGGGGGACTCCCATATGAAACAGACGGGGGTGCTCGTCGTCTCGCTTAGGGGTGTAAATTTTGGATTTTGGTCTCGCTTACGGTGTTCCGGGCAAAGCGCCAATATTTTTTGCCACCAAGGTCTCGTTTAGGGTTCCGCGAAATAACACAGAATTACGCAAAGAGAAACAGAAGTCAAATTTCCTTTTAAATTTACTCTTTAGATAAAAGCATTCAATGATTATGCCTTTTTATCATTAAAACTCATTGCGTGTCGTATTTTTGTGTTTTTAAACGGTCTCTTTTAGGGGTCAAAATTTGCTTAAGCCACGCCTAGATTGGTCTCCTTTAGGGGTTAAATTCAAAATTTCCGACGAGCATCCCCGTCTGTTTCATATGGGAGTCCCCCCCCCCCCCCCCCCCCCGGGCCCTGCATCCTTTATTAATCCAGTTGTCGCTTTTTTCATCCCAGAACAAACAGTTGGAGAAAAATACTCTCAATTGATAACGTTCAGTCTCGTTGGGGTTGAATATATTGCCTTGAAAGTGCACGTTAGCTGCTTTTTTACCTTTGTAAATTTTGCAACCTAAAATTTGAATTTGAAATGGCAAGAAACGAGAAGAAGCGGGTAGAGTGAGATTCGAACCACGAATAATCCTAACCAGAAGATAATGACCTAGAAGCGATTAACTCTGGTTCAGAGCTGGGGTTTTTTGAGTTTAAAAATTTAAGGCTTTACATGAAAACATCCTTCCATTACGAAAAATGCGTTTGTGATAAATGCAAAAAGCGAAAAAAAAAAAAAACAAAAACAAAAGACCTGTCGAGGTTGTGACAGTGGCATGATTGTTGCCGTCATGCCTGCATTGGAATCATGACGTCATCGTAAAAATGATACCAGTAGTTCCCAGATTCGTGCACGTATAATAGATTCACGGGGAGGTTTCATTTCCACGATTTCCACTGCTACGTCGTACGGTTTTCTGTTTCAACTATGGGCTGTTCTAAAGCGTTCCTGTTCTTCTTTAACATCGTTTATTTTGTGAGTATGATCGACGTTCTCAAAGCACAAACACTGCCATGTCCAGTATTGGTCCAGTACTGACTATATATTTATCTATGCTACCGCCATAATCTTCCATGCATGTCGTCGGCGTCTTCGCTAATTTTTACTGCGCTGGCGACAAATTAGTCATTGCTGAGAAATTAGTAAGGAATATTTTGTCATTCTGAATGCAATTTGTGGCTGGATCCTAGAATACCCGTTCACTTATTTGTATATGATTAGCGTACCAAAATAAAATTGTCATGTTTTGCCTCTTTCTTCAGCAGCTGCTTCAACCGATGCCGCTACAGTATAGTGTCCGTGGTCCGCGAGAAAAAAGGATATCTTGAATATCTTACCTGAATCAAAACGCCACGAACTGAGATTTTTCATTAAGATAGCTTTTTCGTTTCTTGCGACAATATTAAATTGGCATGTTCCAAACTGAAATATTTCTCTTGTAAAAAAAGGGTGAACATAATCGTGAGCCCTTCTTCCGCGAATTTAGCCCTTGGTCCGCGAATCATGTAAGCAGCCCAAAAAAAATACCTGTGAATCCCGATAATTTCTGTACGAACATGAAATTTATTTAATCTTTATTATCCGTGATATATCTCAGCTGAAGTCGTATTGGATGGCGTTGTGAGTATAGAATCTGCTTTTATTTTCAGTTGACCGTCTCCCAACACAAGGTCCATTTCATTATAAGACCGTGTAGGTATTCTAGACATACAAAAGAAGGTAACCCGTTCGTAAACATGTATAAACAAGATTTTGAAAATATTCAGTTAAAGCAAAGACCTTTTCCATTTATCGAAGGTTTTCTTTGTCTGCTTTGCGAGATTTAAGTTCTAGTATAAGTCGCGGACCAAGGAACCCTGTGCGAAAATTGTTGATATTTTTCAAGAGTCGATGAAACAAAAGTTTAAAACTCTGCAGTAAATTCGTTCCCAACCGCAGAAATTAGTTTATCTGTTAATCTAAACTACAAAAAGACACGTGTTCCAGTTGCGTTTTATCTTTACACAAGCCAACTTAGTAAACATGAACATGTAAGTTACGGAGTCGCAAAAGTAGAGACTTTTAGAAAGACAAATAAATTAACACACCTAGCTGTCAACAAACTTGAATTCCGCACAATCACCAATAGCAGGAAAGCCGCAATTTCGTCATGTAAAAGAAGAATAGTCAAGAAATCTTTGGACAGATTTGTTTTTGGTGGTACTTTAGTTAACGAGGAAATTAACATCATGTTCGGAAAAGTCGCCGACCAAGGATCTCG
This sequence comes from Montipora capricornis, assembly GCF_036669925.1. Taxonomy (NCBI): domain Eukaryota; kingdom Metazoa; phylum Cnidaria; class Anthozoa; order Scleractinia; family Acroporidae; genus Montipora; species Montipora capricornis. The sequence goes on from NC_090884.1 coordinate 26,586,285, forward strand.
CGGACCAAGGACACCATATTGTACAGTTTTTAACCGATACTGCTGGAGAATATCGTATGCCAATGCATAACAACAATTATGTGTACAGTAGTTATTGTTTTTCACTGACTTTCCAAAAATAGGCAAAGGTCGAAAATGAAAATATGGACACCCTTGAATTGCATGTGTGGAAGAACTACAGATTCAGGGTTATGCAAATTAAGAAGGAGGAAATAGACCACTTTCGATATATTCAGCTTGGCAGCGAGGCCTAGCGGACACGAATGAAAATGTTTGTTCATTTCTTTTGTTTGTGTCCTCTAAGCCTCACTATCAAGCTGAATTTTAATATTTTGAAAGTGGTCTATTTAACAAATAGATTCCATTTTGCCATGCGTCTGTTCAGTAATAGATCACAGATGACGTCAAAATGTGGTAAGAACAAAAAAGTGGCACATGAGACAATAGCAGAGTGTGTCACTTACCACATTTTCACATCTTCTGTGATCTATTATTGAACAGATGCACGGCAACATAGAATCTGTTTGTTTTATATAATAAAGGATTAAACTTTATTCGCATAAAAGCTGATGGTGACGTCAATCCTGCGTCTCCTCTAATAGATCATAGGCAAGAATCAATCAAAACTCTAGAATAACTTGGGTTATTATAAAATGCAGCTTTGTACACCCACACATGTCCACCCTATTTTCATGTCCCCGCTCAGGCAGCCGACACGTGACTTATATTTAAGGATGTGCAACCTAATTGTTATTTCGCATTGAACTACTCATCATGCAATCGTTTGCCAGGTACTAATTCTATATTTTTGTGGAAGGATTTTATAGTTCATTTGTGCTGAAAGCATGCTTACATGTGCAGCTGTAGGTGAAAGACCAAAAGAGAAATCTTAATGACACATTTCTTTCAAGGAGATCTTGGAAAAGCAGGAAATTATTAATTGTGGAGCACAAGACTTGATAAAATTAAACCAACTCTGAGGCCTTAGTTATGTCTATTTTGACATTTTGTCATTATTTATGGTCTTACTGTATAATTTCTTTGTACCCAGGGTATTTCAGCAGCAGTTCTTTTTGTGGCTGGTTGGCTTATTAAGAAATTTGGTGATATTTCCAATATCACAGCTGATACTTACACACTTGTGCCATGCGGAATCCTGATTGGTGTTGGAATCCTGGTCTTCATCACAGCATTGTTTGGATGCTGTGGAACATGCCGTGATAGCAAATGCTGCCTGTCATTTGTGAGTGGTTAATTTAATTTGATTAATGGATAAAGAGGTTGCAATTAGAATCCACTTCAGTGCATGTTTATATGAAGAGTTTGTTACGTTTTATATGAATTTGACTTGGGACCAAACTGTAACCCAGCAATAGGTTATACCACGTTATTTTGCTTTTTTTTCTGTGTGAGTTGTTTTCTTGTGGCACCTCTTGAGGGGACATCGAGCAAGAATGTGGCGAGCAGATATGAAATGTTAGTTTCTTTTTGCGTTGGACATGGAAATGATGCAACAAAGACACAAGTCACTTCGATGATTAGCATTTGATGTGGGACGCGGTAGTTTTACACTCTTACTTCCGTCTTCGACAGGATTTACGGGGGTGAGTCAGGTTTTGAACATCTTCGATCCCTAGACGGACGGAAACCAAATGTATTCCTTACATTCGGTTATTATGAATACCTTCATGTATTTAAATTGTCATATATTTGTGCACTTCGAGGTCAGCCCCATCTGGGACTTGGATTTTTCTGAGTTCCCAGTGGGTTCATTTGTAACACCTTTCATTTAATATGTGTGTTAAACATTCTCTCACATTCAATAATAATAATAATAATAATAATAATAATAATAATAATAATAATAATAATAATAATAAGCTATTAACACATGGGCTATTCCTCTCCTGAGATATTCTGCTGCATTCCTGGACTGGAGAAAGTCAGAGTTACAAGATCTAGATAGAAAGACCAGAAAATTACTTACCATGCACAATGGTCTCCATCCAAAGAGTAATGTCGATCGTATCTACATACTGAGAGAAGAAGGTGGACGAGGTCTGATTAGTGCTGAAGACTGTGTAAAATCTGCTACCTTGGGGTTGGTTGTCTTCACGCACGCAATGAAATAGGAAGAGGTTTTCGCCTCTAAGAGCAAATATGTTGTTTGTTTCAATAAATTTTTCACTGGGAAAGGATTCTGTGGTATTTTCTGCCTTTGTGAATTATAATATCATGTTGTGTATTGAATTTTCGAGCTTAAGGTTGAAATGTGATATGGGAGAAGTTTTTTAGTATTGCTCTGTAAGCAGGAAGGGTTCACAGGCCTGTTGGAAGCGTGCTTGAGTTTCAACAAAATTAGCCCCAAAATCAGTGAAAAATTGTGACGCAGTTGAATAATAAAGTAGCTGCTATTTCCAAAATGATGGAATTACGTGGTGATAAATAACGTCGTACGCGTCTTGCAGAGTAAATTTTGACTTTGCATAAACAAGACTTGGGCGATTGTGATCTTTGTTTTGACTTCGCTCATTTCATTGTCAAACTTTATAACACTTGACAGAAAAAGAAACTTTCAAAAACCCGGTATCTTGCCATCATTTGACACAGATACTTCACTGTTTGGCGAGTAAACATGCCGCGGTAACTTAATCACGGCGCCCGCTGAATTCCAGCGATGTCACTTTTGATTTTGCGATTTATTTGTGCAGCCAAAATGTACAATAACAAAATTGAACGTTGCAAAAATCCCCCAAAATGTTTGTCGCTGATCGTAACTGTTTATATTCCATATTCACGGTTCAAAATAAATGTTGTTTTCATGTCGTAAATGTGTTATTTTCGAGCGATCGTCCTGGAAACTTCCTTCTGCTCTTTCTAAAAACTGTGTATCAATATTTATTTACTTTTTCATCAATATTTGTTTTTGCATAAAGCAAGCTAACAAAATCTGTACGTCGCTGAGTTCGCAGTTTGTTAGCGTTAATAGTATTTTCGGTCCGATGCTTCTGTTTTGTGAGGGGTATATTATTTTGGTCTCCCATCCAAACACTAACCCCGTCCAATAGGGCTTAACTTCAGTGAACTTCGGTATTACAAAGCTGTCAGATGCTCAGAGGGCACGCTTAAACTTGTGGTGAAAAGAAGTTTATCAACATGTCAGCCCAGAAGCCAGTGTTTCTCACTTCCCATTTATTTTCTTCAATCTTTCTGGGTTCAGTACTTTGCTAGTAGCCACATCCTCTCAGGCTATTTACCCAAGACTTCTACCATGGCACTACAATGATAGACAATACCAAAGCAATATCGTGCACTGTTAGAGCTACATATTACGCAAGGACAAGTCTGTTTCGTCGTACGAACGTGTGAGGACCTGTGAGCCAAAGGGCCTCATCTGGTATGACTTCTTAATGACCTCCCAACTTGAAAAAAATTGTCTGGAATGGTGCACGTACCACAGGCAACCCAGTGTACCCTCACGGAGGGTCTAGTTATAGCTAAACAACGAAGTGTGGACTACTATACAACTAGTAGTGTATTTACTGTCCTTTGAACACACAAACGAGTCACTGCGATGAGTCATACCATTATCCGCGTTTTCCGTCTATAACTTCGGCCAGAAAATGCGAAAAAACTTGATCATATCACCATTCAAGTTTCTTACCTATGATTTTGGGAATCGGGAATCGTTTTTACGTGTAACGGAAGCACGCCTTTTAGCCGAGAGCATTCTGCACCAGGGATTCTGCAACTCAATCGCAATAAACGGTGGAAATGACTACTGTCTCTGATGCAGCTAATAAGTCACTTTTATTCGGTTTTATTACCGACCTTAAAGTGAATATGTATATGACAATTGTCATACACAAAGGTAAATTTGTAAATAACATAAGGCGAGGAATGCATTTCATTTCCGTCTGCCCAGCGATCGAAGATGGAACAACCAGACTCACCCCATCAATCCTGTCGAAATACGAGACTCAGTGTAAAACTATCGTGTCCTACACCAAATGCTAACCATTGAAGTGACTAGTGTGTCTGTTGCATCATTTCCAAGTTCAGCACAAAAAGAAACTAACATTTCATATCCGCTCGCCACAACATCTCACTGTGTGTTTTATGTTCGATCTTCGCGAATGTCCGAACGTTCGAGGTTTGTTTACATGAAAAGTCATGTGACACTACACGTGAACGCTAACGCTCAGAAGGTCAATCACCTTTACTTGTACTTGTATACATACAATGTAGCTCTAGCTTCACTAGCTATTGAGCACTCTGTGAGGGCTTATTGCCATCCTGCATTCAGTATATATATATATATATATATATATATAGATAGAGAAATATTATAGATATAGATATATATATGTATGTAGAGTTGGATTATTTGGTAGAAGACATTTATTGCTACTCAGAGTTTCATGCTCGTTGCGGAGCAATCATCCGGCAACTGCCAAAAATAACGGATTATAACAAAAGATGATATTACAAAATTTGAAAATACAGAACAATGCCCACTGGCGTGACATGCAGAAATGTGATTGGTTAAGTTAAGCGAGTACGTTCTTTAACAGGAATTTCTTAGAATGTCTACACTTAGATATCAGTTATAATTTGTATTTGTTTCGCCATCGGTTCTAGGAATTTTGTTGAATCAATGCTCCTTAATTTTTTATCTCATGGTGTGTTGCTGGGAAACACTCATGAAAACTAAGATGAAAAGAGGTATAACTACAGTTGACTCCTGATAACTGGAATCTTTAAATTAAGGGAAATTGAAAAAGGTTTGAGTCAACAGGAGTTCAAGTTATCGGGAGTTAGGAGTTAAGCAGCAACACTTTATGAAGATACAGTTAAATGTACCCTAAGTTACCAATGAACTGGTCTGAAGTGGACCAGTTGACATGTTTTTGTGTAATGCAAAAAAGGACGAAGATTACACGGCATCTTCAAAATAAATTATGTGTTTTGGACTGCAGTACAGTGCTGTTTTGATTTGTCACATATTGACAGGTGTTGTCCTAATTATATATATTGAGGTAAAGATATTATAGAGAATGGCCTGAAGGGAATCAAAAATAGCTTTGAGTTACTGGGAAGTTCGAGTTATTGTTCGAAGGTTTGAGTTACCGATGGTAAAATTGCAGTAAATGTATTATTAAGGGAAATCGATTTTGGTTTGTGTTATTGCGAGATTCGAGTTAGCAAGGGTTCAAGTTATTGGGAGGTGACTGTATCAGTTAATTAAATTGGCCAATATAAGACTGTAAGAATTTGAAGGTGGCTGCTGGTTTGAGCAAACTAACCAGCTGTTGTCATTGTCAAAATGAATCTTAACGTTAATTAGCTTTGAAAGAACTTGTCTTTAAGCAGTCAAAAACTATGTTCCCTCTTATAAAGACTAGTTATTAACCTGTTGACCCCTGGGAGTAAATCTTAACAGATTTAACTCTTACTCGATTGGTTAAAAAAAATAATTATTGTTACAGTACATGTACTGTAACTGTACTTCAATTTAGGGAAGAAGTACTGTAGCTGATGCTTTTTTTTTTGGCTGTTGGCTGTTACACTGTACATTGAAACTACTTCAGAATCTACATCATACCAATTATTATTTTTATATTTGTCCTACCAGTTTGTTATCCTACTCTTCTTTCTGTTTGCAATGGAAGTTACTGCTGGAGTCATGGGATATGTATACCGACACAAGGTAGAGTGAGTTTGTTCAGATTTTGTTTCAATATTGATTAATTAATCTTCAATACTGATCTTCCCTAATGTTTACACTGTAGATACCGTTAAACTGAGAAGTTTAGGTTCACGGGAATTAGGCTATTATGTAAAACATTTATGATTTTAATTAACTTTTCAATCCTGGATATTGCATTGTAATTGGCTCATGTGCTCTTGGTTATCAGCTGTTACTACATTTTTGACCTTAGACATTGTATTTCTAGCTTGTCCATTCAATCGTGTTTATCAGCTCGTAATACTACGGTATGAGGTAATAATATTATGGAAACTGATTGCACCACATGTTGCCAAGCTGAAAACTGATTGGCTTTAATTTCCAATAATATTGTCCTGGAAGCGTTCAGAATTAATTTTACAATGAGAATTTAAGGTGGCTGGAACCAGTTTCACCAGTTTAACCTGACACTGTTGTTAGAAGGGTGATAACTACAACAGTGTATCAAGTGACAGCAATGTTTTGGTACCATATGAAACACCAATTATTACTGGGTTGCCAGTATGGCAATCCCAGTTGAAAAGTGGGTGGGATTTGTTTGTTTCCTTTTTTTTCTTTTTTTTTTTTTTTCCGTGTCGGTAAAAGTCTTGCCTGTCGCTCCCCTGCTAAGTGGACGGGTATCTTTGTGCAGAGAGTCTTCTGCTCATATTTTCTTAGGATAGAGAGGGTAGTGGAAATGCGTAGATTTCTCTGGTGGACACAGTAGAATGATAAACTTAACCAGCAATGGCGTCGAAAGTCATGTAACGTGAATAACTTTTTAGTGGATCTTTGAACAAAATATACCCTTATGAAGCTCAATAATGGCAAGTCATTTGGATACTGAACAAGACAGGCGGTGGACTTCGACAACAATCTGTCGCCTGTCCAGCCGAAATCAAAGTGAGCTGCATTTCTAAGATATTGCCAAGTGTGCTGTTATGTAGAACACTGAAACCAAATGGAAAATTCTCTGGTAACTTATGGGTTCAACAAAGACAGAGAACGAATCGAACGCCTTAAGTGGATCTGTGATCAACTCTGCACAGTCTTCAGGTAATGTGACAGCCAAGAATTATTTGAAAGAAAGCTTGTCATCTATTTTGTGCTTCATTATTCAAGGAAAAGGTTCTTCATGGAAACGGTTTGATCCTGAAAATTTTAGTTTGTTGTAATATTGCGCATATTTGACACAATTGAGTTAAAAAACTTTTTTCTCTTCACGCACGCAATGAAATAGGAAGAGGTTTTCGCCTCTAAGAGCAAATATGTTGTTTGTTTCAAAAAATTGTTCCCTGGAAACGGTGGCCTTTATGAATTCATCATGTTTTATAATATGCGAGCTTAACTGGACAGTTTTTATGGCAATAGTAAAGCATTTTCGTGTCAAAATGAGGTTAGCGTTTTTCTGTTGTGCTAACTTAATTAAATATAAATATACATTCTGCCTCGTGAGTTTGTTATTCTTGTTAACCAGCAATGGAAAGTCATTGCAACGCGAATGGCGTTTTAGTGCATCTTATGTTGTTTGTTTCGATAAAATATGTTTCGCTGGAAAAGGATTCTGTGATATTTTCTGCCTTTGTGAATTATAATATGTTGTGTATTGAATTTTCGAGCTTAAGGTTGAAACGTGATACGGAGGATATTTTTAGTATTGCTCTGTAAGCAGAAAAGTTTTCATGAAAATAAACAGGGCTGTTGGAAGCGTGCTTGAGTTTCAACAAAATGAGCCCCAAAATCAGCTAAAAATTGTGGCGCCGGTGAATAATGAAGTAGCTGCTATTTCCAAAATGATGGAATTACGTGGTGATAAATAACCTCATCTTGGAGAGTAAATTTTTGACTTTGCAGAAACAATGGTCGGCGATTGTGATCTTTGTTTTGAATTTGCTCATTTATTGTCAAACTTTATAACACTTGACAGAAAAAGAAACTTACGAAAACCCGGTATCTTGCCATCATTTGACACAGAGGCTTCACTGTTTGGCAAGTAAACATGCTGCGGTAACTTAATCACGGCGCCCGCTGAATTCCAGCGATGTCACTTTTGATTTTGCGATTTATTTGTGCAGCCAAAACGTACAATAACAAAATTGAACGTAGCAAAAATCTCCAAAAATGTTTGTCGCTGATCGTAACTGTTTATATTCTATATTCACGCTTCAAAATTAATGTTGTTTTCATGTCGTTATTCCTGAGCGACCGTCCTGGAAACTTCCTTCTGCTCTTTCTAAAAACTGTATATCAATATTTATTTACTTTTGCATCAATATTTGTTTTTGCATAAAGCAAGCTAACAAAATCTGTACCTTGCTGAGTTCGCATTTGTTAGTGTTAATAGTAATTTTCGGTCCAATGCTTCTGTTTTACGAAGGGTTATATGTTTTTGGTCATCCATCCAACCCCACCGGACAGGGCTTAACTTTAGTAAACTTTAGTGTTACAAAGCTGTCAGATGCTCAGAGGGCACGCTTAAAGTTGTATTGAAAAGAAGTTTATCAACATGTCAGCCCAGAAGACAACGTTTCTCACTTCCCATTTATTTTCTTCAATCTTTCTGGGTTCAGTACTTTGCTAGTAACCACATGTCTTCTCAGGTTATTTACCCAAGACTTCTACCATGGCACTACAATGATAGACAATACCAAAACAATATCGTGCACTGTTAGAGCTACATATTACGCAAGGACAGATCTGTTTTGTCGTACGAACGTGTGAGGACCTGTGAGCCAAAGGGCCTCTGCTGGTATGACTTCTGGGTGACCCCTTAA
>NC_090884.1:26599786-26602286 GCF_036669925.1 Montipora capricornis
TGGAGATAATTTGAACAAATTTAATCGAGACAAAGTCACTCACCCTAGCAAAATTAAAAGAAATAAAACAGCAAAGAAAAAATACCCGAACACACATAGAACCAGCACTTTTCGCGTGGCGAGATGCCTGTGATCACTATATGGCTACTGCTTTACCACGTGAAATCGAGGCGAAATGCGAGCCAGTCCGCCAGCCACTCTGTCGAAAACCTTATAAGCAACTGGCATTGAAAACAACGTCATCCGCAAACAATGCAAAGATCTCGAAAAATGACAAATAGTATGCGTTTTCTGCAATAATCCACATGTTTGAACATGCATGCATGCATGCATGTTTGACTGTTAAGCTGTCCCTCTGTAACTCATCATTTTTTGTTTGATGAAACATTAAATTTAATTTCACTATTGATTTTAGACAACTAAGTACTGTTCAATGCTACAAATTGTATAGCATTGCCTGTTAAGTCTGAGTTTTTTGTGGATTTTCCTTTCCTTTTATAGACGGAGAATTTTGTCAATAAAGGTTTTACTGATGCAATAAGAAGGTACTCTCCAGATGAAGACACAAGCTTGGATAAGGCTGTGGATGATCTTCAAAAGAATGTTAGTATTAATTAAATAATAACAGCATTAAATTTTATTAGGATCAGAAACATTTACAGCAGCTTCATTCATGCCATCTCAGTTATGGCTGTACATTCACTGATTGATCCTGTCTCTCTTTGTAGCTCTAGTTGAAATCTGAAGTACTGTACATGTATATTCAAAATTTCTCTTTTTGTTTTCAGTTTAAGGTCTCGGTAAAGGAAAGTGACGCATCTGCGGAAAAATAAAAATAATTGTCCCGCCACTATTTTTTGTATAGGGTCAAACTATATATCATATTAAAGGGAAAGATGGTCTAGAAAAAGTTTCTCCGAATCGAAAGTTCTTTACCTGTATTGTCATACTTGACAGGTGTCATTTGGACTAATTAAAAAATTAATGTGTTTAAATAGCCAACAATAACGCTTCAAGAATAGGCAAATTTAAATTTAAATCCACCATCTTTGTTTTTGTGTATGCAAACGAGGCTATGACATAGCAATAGTCAAGGATTTCTCCAGATGACTAAATGTACTTGATGTAAAGAAGAAAACACTGACGAGGAGAGCAGTGCTTTGTAGACTTGAATCTTAATCCAGAGGCTAAACTGTATTGATATTGGCTCCACCTCTGAACAGATTTACTTCGTGGTTGTTAAACAGGGTTTTATATGTGAGTTATATGCAGGAATTTTACAAAGCGAAAGAGAGCTTGCAGTGCTATCCCGCGCTCATTGCTGTGAAATAAATGCATGGAAATCCAAGTTTAATCTGTCAACCATGGCAGGGATCGTGTTAACGCAGAGATTTTGCATTTTTATGCAAAAAATATCCATTAAATGCATTTTGAAAATCTTAGTGCGTCCCGGGACGCAGGACACCTGCTCAAAGAACTAAACCCCTTGACAAACAAAGAAAACTGCACGGAACCCACCAAAAATACTAGGGACCCCAATTTGGCAAGACATGGGTCCCAGGACCCAAAATGAAAAATTTAAGTGCCATTCCTGCATGGCTTTCTTAATTCTAAGAGATCCCTGTTACAACTTCAAAACAAACCATCGATTTATATATTTCCATCAAATGGTAAGATTAAATCGTTTCAGTACTTTAAATAAATAAATAAATTTATAAATGAATAAATAAATAAATAAAGAAATAGTGTCTTTATTGTTCAAAAGATAAAATGACATATCTTATGTTACATTAAAATATAATAATTATTATAATAGTGGGCTATTTACAAAAAGTCAAATGCAAAGTGTACACTATTTACAAAGCTACATTATACTAAAGGACAATTCTGTTAAAAAGTGTATTCTTAAAATGGTCCGTGTTAATGGCAGGCATTGTGGGAGATTTACTCCTTAAATTGTATCTTGTTAAGTCTTGGTCTCAGGGAAATTAGCTCTAAGAGGATAGTTCGGGATACTAAAACTTGGGTCACACAACATTGAGAAAGTGATTGCAGAACGAAGAATTTAGTAAGGTCGAACATGTCATGTCCAAGGTGGCGCTCTCCAAGTCATGAAAGAGGTAACTTCAAAGTGCTCTTGTCACATTTTAACAGGGAACTGGACAAAACGGCAATTATTTTACAGTTCCTGGGGAAAAGTTTTCATAATTTAGAGAAACTTTTTCTAGACCATACTTTCCCTTTAAAGCTAATAGATTAAATTATTGGAATAAAGTTTTATTGTTTGATATTTAATATTGCCTTTTAGAATGACCAAGTCTGCTGCAGAAGCTCCTGCCCCTTCATTTTATTGCAAAAACAACCGCACTTTGTTGCATCTTAGTCACAGATGAATGCACTCCAAAACGGTGTGAGGAATTTTTGATATGTTAAGAATTGAAGGAAACATCACGCACCAAAGTCAAAACTCTCATCTCGTACTTAATTTGGGCAGAAAAAG
>NC_090884.1:26609786-26614786 GCF_036669925.1 Montipora capricornis
GACCGGGAGCTAGTCCGGTCAGTAGCGTTTTGCAGGCGTTTGTTAGCGTTGTTATGCGTTTTTGTAGCGTTTGCAGCACTCTTTAGGTTGGGGGAGCCCTGGGGCTGACATGGTTCAGCGGTATTCCTGCGTAGTGCATGCGTTGTCCAATGTGCTTGCAGCGTGTTTGTTGCTCTGTTGGCGTGGCGTTGTGAGTCGGTTTAGGAGTTTAGTGGTTCTCGGCGTTCCCTCCCTCTCCCCGCCTTTCTTTTTTTTTTGTGCTCTTTTTTTTTGTGTGTTATTATTATTATTATTATTATTATTATTATTATTATTATTCCACTGAGCTATCTGGCTCAAGTGTGACGGGTGCCTTAGGGGGGCCTGGCGCGGGGGGCTCGTGGCTTGGTTGCGGGTTGGGCAGGCCAGTCGGGTGTTCTAGCGCCTTGGGGATGTGACTGCGGTTGCAGCCCCCAGGCTTCCTTGGCACCTACCCTCCACTGGCGACGTGGGCGTTAAATCGGTCACACACAAGTTGAATTAAAAAAAAAAAATTCCAAGGTAAATGGACAACAAGTCAAGTTTTTGGCACTAAAAAGTTTGCATTGTGACCACAGCTATTAGTTAGTTAATTTCTTACCAAGTCATTGATTTCTTTTAGGGTTGTTTGGAGAAGATAAGTGAAGAAGTCAAACACAACCTTGCTTATGTCCTAGGAACTGCGATTGCGATTGCCATGTGGCAAGTAAGTTTTAAATAAATAGAAAATGGTGAAAGGTCATTGTCATTACTGTAACAGTAATTTATTGTTCTTTCCTCAAATACAAAAAATGGAAATGAAAAAGTTGCAGATTGAAGAAGAAACTAAACTGGCGACTACATGTAGGTAAAAATTTTCAGTCGCATGAAGCAAATTGTTAATGGTGGCATCTTGACACTATTTTTATAATCTGTTTTTTGTCAAAATTAAGACAACAAATTTGCTGTAAACAAAATTGAGGTAAGCCATTTACAGTAGCTCCTTGTTGGCAAACGGCTCTGAACTTAATAGTAGGTCACCCACTGGCAACCAGTTTTGAAATTCTGGTTGCCAGTACTCAATTTTTAGTCACATTGGCGACCAGGAAGGCGCAATAATTTTGGACCCTGAGGAGTAATTTGCATTTTCTTGGTTAAACTAAAAAAATAATGCAGTCTATTTAAGAATTACACCAAACTCTAGTGGCTACATTGTAATCTTCTCCTTCTTCCGCAGCTACCTTTGTTGGTCATAACATTTAAAATTATTAAATGAAAGAAAATGTGTATAAGTGGGCTATAGACGAAAGAGACAAAATTAATGATCCTGGACAATTTAAGCAATAATAGATGTCTTTTATAGCCACCTGAACGGGGAGCCAACAGGATTCGAAACCCATGACCTCTGCAATGCTGTGCCAACTGATTTGTGAAGCCACACAGTTGAGAGCTCGAGCACTTCAAATACATGTTGCAGGTCATTTTGTTCCTTAGGTTAATTTGCAACCAAACGAGGTCATTTTTTTCAACCTAGGTCAATGTGGGACAGGTGCAAAACACACTGTCAGGTCACAGGTCATTGTTTTACCAAATTGAATACAGAAACAACCCCTAACTGTTTGCAAATGCTACATGTAACATTAGGCCTAAAAACTTTTGTTTTGGCCTACGGTTAGCTTTAATGAATGTGTAGGATACTTTTCTGTATCCGTAAAACAATGGCGTGACCTCTGTGTTTTGTACCTTCCCCAAATTGACCTACAGTAGGTTGAAACAACTTGATCTAGGTTGAAACAATAATGACTTAGTTTGGTTGCAAATTAACGTAAGGAACAAAATGACCTTCAACATAATCATATAATTATATTACTTTTCTTTCATCCAGTCCTTTCACAGGAACACACGAAGCCAACAAATTTAATTGACCTGCTTCCAACTGTGTGGCTTCATAGCTCGGCTGGTATATAGCATTGCAGAGGTCATGGGTTCGTATCCCATCATTTAGAACCACCTGAACTTTTTGGGTGTGTAGACGAGACAATAATTATTATTGCATAAAATTGTTCAGATGAGACGTGTGGGGGTCATTTCGATCTTTCATTAATTTTATTGTTCTTTGATTTTTTTACAGCTGTTGGGAATAATTGGTGCTTGTTACATAATGTGCTGCAGCCGAGAGTCTGGATATCTAAGGATTGATGGAGGAATAAGAGTTTAATGAAAGCAAACTATACTTGAAGCACATGTACATTAAATGAGTTAAAGAGATCGTTTGATTGATCGACTCAGCTTATGATTTGGCCTTTACAATATATTAAACTTTTATTTCAAAAGTTAACTTACTACTATAACTTTAGTTGCACTATTCATTTTCCAACCCAAAATGATATTACTGGTAATCACTATTAATTTTTCTCTATGATGGAAACTTAATCCCTTGCTGGTGGTTTTATAGTCTTTTAAGTTGAAGCCAAGCCATGAGGTATTTTTGAATAGTCATAACACTTTGACAGTGGCACAATACTTACATGTAATTTTTTTCAAAATTTTTGTTGTAGGGCTGAAATTGTTGTTGTATGGACTTTTATTGCTATTACCGGTAATATTGAAGTTATGTGTGCTTTCTGAGGGTTTTGATCATGTGCAGCTAAGATTAAAAGTAAAGTAAAGTCTCTCGTTACGAGCCAGAAGGCTCATCAGGCCGGCACTTGTCTCCAGTTTCATTAGCATGATGGGATGCTAGTACATCGCAGGGTTACCCTCAGCATTTTGGGTGGGGAGAGGCACCGTGAGAGAAAAGTGTCTTGCCCAAGAACACAACACAATGTCCCAAGCCATGACGCGAACCCGGACCACTCGATCCGGAGTCGAGCACTCTAACCATGAGGCCACTGCGCCTCCCACGCAGCAGCTAAGATTAAAGGGGATATAATTCTTGAGTGGACCTACAACAGATGTTGTTAAGCTAAGGTTCAAATTTTTTCAAACCAGTTCAATTTTGATTTTTCTTTGTCAAATATTTGTTATCATAATCTGAAACATAGGAAAATCAAAGTGAATTAATTTTGTTGCTATAAACAATAATAATGATAATCATAATGATAATCATAATTATTATTATTAATGTTGGTGAGCTGGAGGCTTACCCATTGAGAGTAACCCTTTAAGGGTGGCATCTTGACACTATTCTTATAACCTTTTTTAATGTCAAGATTAAGACAACAAATTTGCTGTAAACAAAATTAATTGAGGTAAGCCATTTACAAGTACATGTAGCTCCTTTGAAGGTGGCAGCTTGTCAAGATTTTTATAACCTGCCTAATGTAAGAATTATAGGTGGTGCTAAAGCTCAAAGTAGGTTGTGTTATACTGTTGCTAGCCAGCTTTTATGAAAGTCCCCATGTGGTTTTGTCAAATTGAATGCAAACCTAATAAGGAGTTAAGCCTTAAGTGCTCCCTGGTCAGATTACCTGTTGGATTCTGTGGCTTGGATATTGGAGCTTTATTTAGTTACAGGTGTATTTTATCAAAACTTATCCCTGCACCACCACCAAAGCAATTGCTCTCAACATGCAAACACAGGGTATAAATGCATACATGTAATTAGAACGATTCATGCTGATAAATATTCAAATCAGAGATCATAATAATTATAGCAAACAGCAAACACAAGGCTGAAATTTGCATTGTGTCAAAAAATCAAAGAAACTTGATGAAGATTTTTTCAAGCAAGGTTTGGTGATGGAGGTATGGGGAGTTTGATGTACAAGTAACTTAATAGTGTTCATGCACAATGACAGTAATAAAAGGGGTTTTACATTCTTTACAGTGACTTTTTCCATATTAATTTGTTTTTGGTTCTTGTGTTAGATTGGGCCGAATTTCAAGCAGGTTTAAAACAAAAAAGAAATATTTTGTTGCTGTTGTGCAAAAAAAAAAAAAACAACAACAATCAAAAAGCTTCAGAATTTTTTATAGGCTAGCTGCCACAATGATGCTTACATATGCAATTCTTGGTAGTTATGTTTTCACCTGCATTTACTGCTCCAACTTTGGTCACAATTAAAAGAAATACATTGGCCAATTAAGGCAACTTTTACCAAGAATATGGGGAAGATTGCTACAAAGGTGAGACAAACCTCTAGGAACATAGCCAAATTATGAAAAACGGGTTTTTTGGAATGGTTAAGCATAATTAACAACTATTTCCATTGAGTAATTTAAGTGTGGTAGGACTGAAATAATCGAAGAAAAGCATAGCTACCAGTAAATGTTATTTTGATTGAGCATTTTGATAAATTATAGAATTGTTCATGCAATTTAATTGAAATAAAGACAGAGAACTAAAACGTGGGGATTGTTGTTTTGTCATTGAAAATTGAGTTTTGGTTCATCGTTAGAAGTTATTAAACCCACATAACTTTGTCCTTGGGGGTTATTTCCTGGTATCATTAGCATATTGGGCAACGTGAATAATTTGGGACATAAGGTGCTTATAAGAAAGAGTAGTATCAGTCATAACTAGCACTTGACTTCACTTAAGTGGCCAATTTACTGTTGTGCGCATAGTTAATTAACGAGTCTATAAATGGAAGTTGACCCATAGCATCCCCCACTGCAACCACATTCTGTGTTACAGAACATACCATTGGACCCCAATTTCTTCAACAAAAATGAAGTGCGACAAGGGAGACTTTCCAACACTTCAATTGTACATTTTGGTAGGCTTTTTACATGTAAATGAGGCTTGACCATTATTTTCATTGTCTTTGAACTTTGATAATGTTAGCCACCTGATAAATCGCTATCCATGCAACCATTAAACACTTAAGTCTAGCAAAACCCTCTGAGTTATCCAGTGGATAGTGATTTACAACTTTCTTTCATTGATAATTATTCCACACCCAAAGAAATGGATGAGTCAGTCCAGTTTCAAATTGGGAAACATGTTTTCTTAATTTTTGCGAATGATCAATCTCCATGCGTCATCAATATTTTTTCAA
>NC_090884.1:26617286-26627286 GCF_036669925.1 Montipora capricornis
TCAATAACACTTGTTAAGATCTACATTTCCTGCATGATCACACATTGGGGCAAAAATATCTTTAATTAGTAGGCACTGCCCTTAAATGATTACAGGCCTAACATGTTCTCTGGCTGAAAAGGTGAACTGATGCCAATGAAAATCACAAAATATGAAAAACAAGGACACGTACCATGGTGACTATGCAAGCCAAGACATCACATCGTTAGATAACTGTATGTGTACTTAAGCTGTTAATAGAAAGGTTTGGTTATAAAGTACATGTAACACTGCATTGCACATTTCCATGGCCATTCACAAACCTTTTTTAAAAAGTTAGCGAATTATAATTGATAACAAAGCAGCATTTACCTTACAGCCTACTGAACTTTGCAAAGCAGCATACCCATAGATCAAATTTACAGGCTGATTACTTACCTACTTAAAAAATGGTGGCCACTGAAAGACGCATGAAACAAGAATACTATTATATTAACACACATCTCTCTTCCTAAAGATGAAAAAAAGAATATAATACAAATAAAAGTTTGTCACAGACAGAAAGGTCAAGTCATTCCTGACCAGCATTACTAGTAACTTGTGTTTTACATGTAAAATGACATGTAACTAGTGAATTATGGCATGTTAAGATAATTTCATCTAATTAAGAGAATACAGTAGCCTGCTTTCAACAAAAAATAAATGGAATCTTGACGGCAAGACTTTTTTTCCAAACAGTTTTACATTGACTGAAAAATTCTTGAAAGCCCATTGGTACAGAAGAAGGGTCTCATAGAGAACAGACGTTGAAAATGAATTTTTACTTTTGCCACATGATGGGTGATAAAAGAACCTTAAAATTAATTTCATTTCATTTTACAATAATTTAATATTTCTTGTGCTATTGACAGTTTTCCACGATCTATACTCTCATTTACCCGAGAGAGAAAACATTCTTGAATGTCTAAAGCTGGGCAGTAAGCCCACTTTCTCACATATGCCTTGCAGTTGCACTCAAATATTAATTATTCCTATGATCTTCAAAAGTACAGACCTCTTCGAACTCTAAGTTGCAGATATGGTTACTGGAAAAGTCTTTTTCATACAAAAATGTTGACAGAAGACAAAATGTTTCCGTTCAAAGCTACAGTACAATTTACAGTCTTGATTTCACCTTTGAAACTCAATCCTCACTTCTTGTGGGACAGGATGGCTGAGTTTCTGTATGAGAATGATACGTCAAGAATTAAAAAAGAATGACCCCTTGAGAAGTTTAATCAAGCAACTTTTAACTTTCTAGAAGAAAGAACAATGAATTTGTTAGCCAAAAATATACAAGTGATGGTTCAACTTCAAGCACATAATCAAGCTTTGAATTGAATGTGAAGTTAGTGCACTTGAAAGCCAAAAACTTCAAAGTCTTTAAAACTTCCTTCGATAATTGTGTTGGCTGCAAGTACCAGTACTTGCAATTGTTTAGTTCAGTCTATATACAGACACAGTCCCATTATTTACACAAATTGACACAAATCCTTGTTCAAATTCCAGTACACTGACTAAGACTAAAATACTGGTTTCATGGAATAAAGACAGTGACAAAAGGTCGAGCTTTAAGCAATGCCATTACATTTAACAGAAGGCAACAAGAATTTTCCTAAAATATTCAATACTGCCGCCTCAGAACTACTTGAAAAACCAGATTAATGTTGTACGAATGTGAAGTTTGAAAGGGAAATGATTTACAGTTATCCTAAATGTTCAACAACTGACATTTACCTTTTCAAAAAAAAAAAAAACTTATCACTGATAAATTAGAGTGTTTACAAAGAGCAGACTACACTCTAATAAAAGCTAAGTGCACTGAATTTTTAAATACAGCATCTTTACAAAAAAATAATATGGTAGCAAATGTCCTTCAGTGAAAACAACCCTTATGATACAGATGTTGCAGATTACACGTAAGTCACACGTCCAGGATAGCAAGTAAATGAGAGGTGCGCTACATTTTAAAAAAGGGCCACCAAGTGTCGTGTTCATACCGAACATCAACTATCGATTTCGAACAACAAAGGTACTGTAACGTTGGCATTCATGTTTTGAAACTATTTTTTTAGCTTATAGTAACTAAAAAACTTTCTAAAAGTTATTTGATACTTTTCATGTTTATATCAGGATTAGGGTTAGGGAGTCACTATGACATTTATCACCCACATTTTGAGACACAAGTGACGTTAAAATTGAAGGAATCCTGCAAAAAATGTCACAGGTGACTTCATGGATGTTGTCCACTTGCTCATAAAAAGTTGAATTTCTGCGTACAATTGAAGGATATGGAGTACACAAGTGCTATGTATTTTTGGGCTTGATTGCCTTGTGTCTGTGAGAAATAATGCATGCAAAAAGCTGTGCGGTGACATCTTTTGCCAACAGCCCTGACTTGCTAATTAGATCACTTCTCATTACTTGTAATCCTGGGCGTACACTTTATCTGCTGGTGTGGTAGCCCCATGGTAGCATATGTCACAATTTTGCTTTATGGAGATCTTGATCGCGAATATGACCTTGACCTATGTTTCTTCTTCTTATGTTTTTTAGACTTCGAAGAGGAATGTCTATCTGAGTGATTCTTTGACTTGTATGGTGATCCAGATCTTGATTTACGATGTGATCTTTTTGGCGATCTTGAATGCGACCTTTCTCGCCGTGAACGAGATGACCTGTGATTTGACACAGAATGTGACCTAGATCTTCTGCGACTGGAACGGGATGGAGATGAAGAATGTGCACGTCTCTTGCGACTTTTCTCAGGTGTAATTATTGACCTTTCACGTGACCTTGAACGCCGTCCCTTTGATTGTGACAAGGATGGCGAAGATGAGTGTCTTTTTCTTTTCTTTTGTGGTGATTCAGATCTGGATCTTGAACGTGACTGAGAATAGTCTCTATTAGAACGAGGGGTTTCCCCAACAAGTTTTATTTTTTTTCCAAGAAACTCTTGTTTGTCTAGAGTTTCTAAAGCGTTCATCATATCCTCCTTGCTGGCAAATTCAACAAGTCCCTCACCAGGTCTCCGCCTGTGAGTATCTGCAAAAGTCACTTCTCCCGCTACACTCATGAATTCCTTGAGCTCAGACCATTTGGCCCTGGCTGGAAGGTTTTCAACTCGAATTCTGTAATTTGTTCGCACAGGCGGTGGTTTCGGTTGGCGGACTCTTGCAGTGTAGCCGCCAGCTACAGTGTAACCTCCGACCCCATTCCGAAGATCTTTGGCCCGCTCCACGAGAATACTTTGCCCCATGAAGTCTTTACCGTTGAGTTCTTGCACTGCTTTGTCGGCGTCGCGTGAATCTTTGAACACAGCGTAAGCGTACCCTTCCTTGAAATCAATATCGCGTATCTTGCCGATCGCTTTTAGAAGGGTTTCCAAATTCTTCTCCGTAGCATCAGCAGGAAGTCTCCCGCAGTATATTCTCCCACTCATGGTCTTTTAAAAGGTGAGTTTAGAGGAAACTTTAGGAAAATTTCACACGACCACGCTCACAACCCGCCATCAAGGAGAAATCAAGGAGATCTACGCATGACGTACAACAAGAACCGCTGGAGGAGAGGTTACTAGGCGAACGCGTGATTTGTTCGCCATGTTTGCGGCAAGGAAGGCAACATCAGCAACTTTTCACCGGGTTGTAAGCAGAAATTATCACAATCTTTGCAGATCACTGAACCATTGTTGTGGTTCAACTAAATCTATTCAGGTTCATGATGGTGTGGGACTTTTCCACGGTGGTATCGAACGTTATATTGTTGGATATGTAGTGGGTCATCCATTCTGCACCTCACCTGGCAGTTCTTCTGACAAACCTCCATGGACAGAAAGGTGATGAAAATCAATCGTGGTCATATTACTAGACCTTGCTGTTGATGTTTTGACAAACTAAATATCCCCGGAATAGAACAGCTTCTTATGGCACACTGACGTCACTTGTCAGTAAGTTCTCTGCGATCTGAGATTCTATACCCAGGACTCTGAACTGTTAGGACTGATAGTGTTTTTACACTCCCCTCCGCACCCCATTACGATAGATTTTGCGAAAGTTACTACCTATTTTCTGTTGCATTCCTCTTTTGCTGACCATTAATTCTCAGCATTCCAAATATTTTTTTTCAAACGGGGGGTCATGCATGTAGACCATATAAAGGGGTCACCCAGATGACTTGCCAGCAGTGACCCTTTACGGGCGGGAGAGGGAGGTAAGGAGGGCTCACACATTCACATGTTGAATATGCAAAATGTTCTCGTACATTTTTTTGTAACTGCCGTGTCCTGTTTAGGGGTCTTTCTTTTAAAGCTGTGGTGATAAATTCAGTTCAAAGATAAAGAGATGGTTTCAATGCATGAAACACTCTGCACTAGACCACGGCTAAGTTTTGAGTAGACTGAGAGCAGACGCGTACGTTGAACTTTCAATGGCTGAATCTGCGGGTTGCACTTACTGTGGGCATTCGTTAGAAAGAAAACGTGCGTGGTGAAGCTCCCTTATGACAAACAGTATGGGGAGTAGGGTGGGTTCTGTGTTGAGAGCACAGGACATCCATCAATGTTTCCCTGGTCCAATTCCTGCACTTGGCATCATGTGGGTGAAGTTTTTCTGTTCTGGACCTGTTTTTAGTGGGGTTTTCTCCTGTCCTCCCGTCTCATCTAAACCTGAATATATGCTTTGATTTCATTTGATTTTCAGTCTGCTCAATTGATAAAGCGCATTAGTTACATGTGTTTTTACTGAATGCTCAGTTGTGTAAGCTTAAGTTGTAATTTAAGTGATTATTATTACACTGTACATGTATGTTCATTACTGTTTCAAAAGTACAGGACTACATGTATTTAAATCTTTGGATACTCTTTCCTTTGACTTGCCAAATTCTTTATGCAATCAGTTTTTAGGTCAATTTTAAGCCCCCTTCTTGTTTCAAACATTACAAGGCGCTTCAATGTCATCATCATGTTCTGGAATAAAATTAGTATTTTTCCTACATGTACAATTAATGTAAGTTCTGGTCATTTTTTTGGTTTGGATAAAATCCTTGGTCTTACAGCAGCAGTAAAACGACAACAATGACAACTTTATTTGTCTCTTTTTCAGCATTACCGTAGAATAAAGTTTAGTTAATTTCAAGAATGTATACTGGTACATGTACATTGTATACTCCTGAGGTCATGAAAAGCCTAAA
Organism: Montipora capricornis; assembly: GCF_036669925.1. Lineage (NCBI taxonomy): Eukaryota > Metazoa > Cnidaria > Anthozoa > Scleractinia > Acroporidae > Montipora > Montipora capricornis. Next base: position 26,622,492 of record NC_090884.1, read on the forward strand.
AATTAAAGCTTCCATATTGGTTCATGCTTAAGACACAACTAGTAACAGGTTTCAGTATTAGTCAAATATGTACTTGATATCATTGACAGGTACCATACCATCTCTGTTATCTTCCTTGTTTGAGTTAAAATTCCTCATTCTGGACATTTCGTAAATTGGCCATGCTCTGAACAGATGTGTGTTCATGGACAAGTATTAAAGGGTACTCCGACGAAAATCGCATCTTTCCTATCTAAGCCATTTTGAAACATAAACAAATAGTCTGTGTGAGAAGAAAAATGCTGTTTACTTTTTCCAATATCTCTTTTCGTTCCAGAGATATTCGAGTTTTTAAAATATGCAAATTAGCCAAGTGATGATGTCATACTTTCAACGAAATTTTGTTCAAATAATTATGATGAAAAGAGATATCTCAGCCAATTTTTGATTTTTTGCAGTAAGATTCTAATAAATGTTCTCCACAGTATGAGCTTAACAGTTCTGTTACCATGGCATCATACTGGGTTCCAGACCTCCCCCATATTAAAAGCTTTTCTGACCACCTTTAAATTTGGCATTCCATTTTGATATTTGCGAACAGCACTTCATATGCATGATCCAGCAAGCATATAAATATGTTAGCTCAAGTTTGTGGCCTTGTTTAACATTTTTCAAGCTGATAATCACTAACATATGGAAATCAAGTGGGTTGGGACTGAAAAAGAGTGAGTTGCCATGGGAACACAATTTTTTATAGTCATAGGTGTGTTTCCTGTAGAACTATTAGACTACCAAGTTTCAATGGTCTGCACTGCAAATTGGCCAAGGTAACTCTATTAATTTTATAATTATACTCAATATAATATTGGGTTGAGTGTATGACATCATCAGTCATCTCATTTGCATATTTTACCGTTCAGTACAGGGATACTGTTATGGCCTTTAAATGCGTCAAAAGCATAGCTCCACCATACCTATGTAATAAATTTAGAAAGAGATCTGATGTACATTCCTTGGCAACGAGAAATTGTAATCTGTTAAACATTCCATTTTTCAAGTCGGCGTCCGGCCAGCGGTCCTTCCACTATCGAGCAACAACATTGTGGAATGCCCTGCCTGATGACATGAAAGACCTCCAGTTGGATCCTTTTAAACAAAAATTGCAGAACCTGCTTTGGGAGGATTTGTAATTTTTATTTTTTATAGTTTGTAATTTTTAGATTATATATAATTTATAGCTTTTAGAGACAAGCCTTTGAATTATTGTAAATAGATACTGAAAAGCCCTGATGGGAGTATTTAATAAAGTTTACCGTTTAAATATCTCCGGACTAATGCAGGTATTTGCAAACAGTAAAATAAATGGCGTTTGTGTTTTTTCGTAGAATTCTATGTGATACACTCAAAAAATCAAGGGGTACAAAATTTGATCATAGTTCCACTTTAATATTCTCTGTAGATTCTTTGATTTCAAAGATGGTGAATTAGTTCTGTATCCACGAAGATACTTTAAAGGTCAAAATGCTAATGGACAAAGTGCGAGGTATGTTACAGTTTGTTCATGTATGACTTTGTTGTTTCCTTTGTTTCACAGTAATAATCATTGTTATTGTTGTTACTTGGTAAAACTCAAATTCCAGTTTTTCTCTGCAAGAAAGCATTTTTTTTTGGTACACATATTTGGTTCTGCCTTGGACATAGTAACACATACATTGTACATGTACTGGTATATGTCAAAAGTATTATTAATATTCAGCAAAAAAAAAAAGTTACCGTAATGAGGCAGCATAACAAATGTTATTGCCTTTTTGCTACGCATGTACAGTGTAATGAAAAATTATGATCTTAATTTTATACTGATAAGTAAACATTCCAGTTAAACAATATTAATTGAAACATGTTGCGCACATATAGTAAAATTAATAATATAATAGTTATTATAGGTTGACAAAAATAGTTGTACATGAATTACACATAAACCAGCATATACCAACCATTGGTTTAATACACATGTAAGCATAACAAGTAAGTTGCTTCATAACATACATGTATCAAGATCAATGAAAACCAAGAACTACCCCTTTGGTCCCTAATGGGGCCACTCGTACATGAGGATTTTACTCTGCATACATGTAGTTCCAGATGAATTTCATCCATTGATGGGGAACCTCATAGGGTCAAACGGGTTACGAGATGTTAATTTTCATAATGCTTTGTAATAATTTGCACACTACATAAACTGTATGCGGGCCAAATGTTGTGAGATGCATATCACTAATCAATGGATATGCTTAGTTTGGATTTTTCGCAGCCTAATTAAGAAATGTTGCTCAGTAGCTTGACTGAATGTAAGCAACTTGTTGCCTTATAGTGCCCAGTCTTCTGAAGGAGCCAGTAGCAATGGCCATGATGATGGAGATAATCAAGACAAGAAAGACGATGGAGCTGATGTGGTAGTAGATGAGCAGTCAGGGGTCAAAGTCGATCCTTCCCAAGGAGCCTTGGCCCAAGTCATGGTTCCCGATGTGTTTCCAGAGGTGCCAATAATACCTGTTCACAGAAATCCTGTTTTTCCAAGATTTGTTAAGATGATTGAGGTTTGTAAAAGAAAATTCTTTTTTAAATATCAATTTCCCCTTGCCATTGCTGTTGATGTTTTGACAAACTAAATATACCCAGAATAGAACAGCTCCTTATGACACACTGACTTGTCAGTTCTCTGCGATCTGAGATTCTATACCCAGGACTCTAAACTGTCAGGACTGATAGTGTTTTTACACTCCCCTCCGCACCCCATTACGATAGATTTTCCGAAGGTTGCTACCTATTTTCTGTTGCATTCCTCTTTTGCTGACCATTAATTCTCAGTAGATGAGCAATCAGGGGTCAAGGTCAATCCTTCCCAAGGACCCTTGGCCCAAGTCATGGTTCCTGATGTGTTTCCAGAGGTGCCAATAATATCTGTTCACAGAAATCCTGTTTTTTTCCAAGAGATTTTATATTCCAAGCCTCAAACCCGGTACATACATTTACCTGTACATGCATGTGCATGTACATATGTACACTGACAGTGTACTCAAGATGGATCGTGTTTACACGTACGTAGTCTTGACCGATGTGTCGGTTGACATTTTGGTCGACAGTCAGTCGATAGTCTCACAATAGTTGGTCAATAGTCAGAAAAATTAATAGGTGGTTGGTGTATCAGTCAAGATTTATGTCGGCCGATATGGCTTTTAGTTCACTGATACATGTACATCACGGATACCTTGCTGACAATTCACCTACACTTTACCAATACTTTACCAAGTAACAAAATGCAATACTTCCAACATGTAGTTAGATAATGTGGACCATAAGAAATCAAGGCAAGAAAACATATTGGTCCAAGACTACTGCACTATCCACGCTAGTGGCAATTATAATATTAAAGATTAAGATCGAAGGGCGCTTGTTTAATACTAGTCCCTAATGAAATAAAGCAAATCAAGAAGTGTGCATTCAGTACATAACCTTCATGTTCTCGCGAATCTGACATCTCAAGACGCAATACGTTTTATAAGTTTCAAGTCAAACTTCTTTTGGGTTGTTGCTGTTTGTCTATGCACTAAAAGCAGACAAACACATAAGCTAAACATATCTGGAAGAAACACCTTGGGGCTGGGATGGTAAACAGCAAGGTCTGGGACCGAATAAGGATGCTCCCATGACTTGCAAAGCAATAAGTCAGTCTCAGTCAGTGTTTTTTCCACTGTGCGATAGCAGGTCATCTTAAATGATTTTTCAAGTATTGAATCTGAGGGACATCAAGCAACCTTGACAGCCATGCCGTGAAGAAAGTCGATTGGATGTATTTTTTCTAAAAAATCAGTGGTTAGATGCATTTAGCTGAACATGTAGACTCAGGGTTCAAGTGCAGAAAATTCACTGTAATAGTTCAGGTACGTAAACAATGCAAAAATGCAATAATTTAAGGCAAGAACTGAAATCCTGTGGAAAGCTGTGTGCAGGTTTCTGTTCTTCGACTGCAGGAGCAATAGGGAGCAGTAGATTCATCCTAGATGTAAATGCCCCCTCTCTTATAAATGCTTCCTATACACTAAATGCCCCATGTGTGGTGTTAAGTCTGAAATAGATGCCCCGCTCTAATCACACACCGTTTCTAATAGACCCCCCTCCCCCCCCCCAAAAAAAAAAAAAAAATCGTCAAAAAAATCAAGAAAACGCTCTGTAAAGCAAAACCACGCAATTTTCTTAACATTTTGGTTGCTTGGATGGCAGTGACTTACGAATTGTATCCTTTTCGGTCTCAAGTTCGAGGTACGCTGTTTTATTTTCTTAATTTCTGTGCTCAAAATGTTGGCAATTTTTTCTTCGGTTTGTTCTGGCTCGATAGTATCCAGGAAGAACAAGGGCCAGTTCACGTTATCATTTTCCTCACACTGCGACAGTGAGGAAATGGGCATCAGCAGTTTCCAGAAAACCAGCAGGCCTTCTTGAGAGCTCGATAGGAATATGCCCAGCTAAAATCCAAATTCCCTTCCTGGGATGCCTCTTTGATCACACCAACGGCATTTGGATCATATACTCTCGCCTCCTCGCGGATGTTGGTCTTTCAGAACAACACTTCTTCTTGAGTTGGGGCCCATGTCACCATGTAAACATGATGCCCGCGTATTGCTGCCTTGAATTTCATCTCATAGGACATGGAAAAACTATTTATTGTATTCTACGATGAAATGTTATATGAAATAGATCATATATGAACTGCGGATATGAAATCAAGTGAAGCCATGATCCTCGCAGTTATGAACGC
>NC_090884.1:26642286-26684786 GCF_036669925.1 Montipora capricornis
CTATTCTCCCATGCGTTGGTTCATTCATTATCACCTGGGCTGATTTTTGCAATCTTCGAAAAAATATACGCATCGCACATTGTTTCCTAGCAATGTTTTGTTTTTTTATCCAGGGTGAATTCTTTTACGCTTTCAACTGGAAGTAGTTTCGACTCAAGAATATTTGTTTATTTTCCTTAAACGTTTGCTATCAAATAGTTCATCTGGGGTCCCGTTTCTCGAAAGTCCCGAAACTTTACGGGCCATTTTCGGGTGTCGCAATTCCTTTTGTATCCCAAGAACGGAGAGGATTTAAGTCGTCAAACTTCACATTCCTTTTTCTTTTTGTTTCCTTAAAGGCATTTCAAAAGAACGGCTTTCCAAACCAAGCGGTTGGCAGTTTCACAAATGGCTTTTCGTGTCCAAAAAGTTTTCGAGACTTTCGACAAACGGGCATCTGGCTCGTAAAACTCTTCGTTTTCCCTGCTGCTGCTCAATTTTTTGGACACAAGGAAAGCTATGAGAAGTTGCTCGATTTTAGTAAAAAAAATAATCATGGAGCTCCGCTTTTAGGCTTGGCTAAATATATATATATATAATTATATAATCAAAAAGAGGTGGCGATCGAGCCAGTTAGAGTGCTTAATACATAGGTAGAGCATAACTAGTTACTAGTAACTAGTTAGTATCGTCAAGCAGGCACCGAGCGAAGGCGTTACAACAGAACAATTAGCGTAGCACCTAAACACCAACATGTATGTAAATTTACGTAGTGTTTGGGATATAAAAATAAGTGCGCAGCAGTGTGAATAAAACTCCTGAAGAGTGAGGCTTCAAACCTTACGAAACAGGCCTGTAGGGTAATACGCCTCTCATTCCATTTCTCTATTCACAAATTCACGTCACCCTATTTCCACCAATAGCAAGCTCCTCCGCACAAATATAAACCTACAACAACCACAATTCCTCTATTCGCTCTGACGAAGGGCTAACGCTCGAAACGTCAGCTTTCCAAATCTTTCACGGTGGCCATTCGACCTTTATCAACTCGTTTGATAAAATAAATTTATGTTTTAATCTCCCACCGACGCAGCACCACAGTTTCTTTAGAAACTAAAATTTTTGTGTACTGTTAAATCGCTGCGACCTCGTTTCATTCCTCGCAACCACGACGCCGTAACCCACGATGCCTAACTACAAGACACTCATCAAGGAGCTGCGCCAGGAAAACGCCTCTCATTCCATTAATCTGTTCACAAATTCACGTCACCCTATTTCCACCAATAGCAAGCTCCTCCGCACACATATAAACCAACAACAACCACAATTCCTCTATTCGCTCCGAGGAAGGGCTAACGCTCGAAACGTCAGCTTTCCAAATCCTTCACGGTGGCCATTCGACCTTTATCAACTCGTTTGATAAAATAAATTTCTGTTTCAATCTCCCACCGACGCAGCACCACAGTTTCTTTTAGTTTCCGCGTGTCAGGTGTGCTAACCACTGCACCATCACGACAACCCTAATGGAAACAGAGCAATCAGAGAGGTGATTTGTTAGCTAATCCAGGGAACGCGGGTTCGATTCCCACTCACGGCATATGTGTTTTCATTCAAAATGGATCAGTCAGTATTTCCTTCTGGCTCGTGACTACATCGTTGGATTTCCAGTTCTTCATTCTAAATATAATTTGGTATTTCTGGTAGCCTGTGAATCTTCTTCGGATGATCCGATGTAGTCCTGTTAGTGAATGATAAAACGCCGGGGAGCCCCGCGGCTAACAAATCACCTCTCTGATTGCTCTGTTTCCAGCAGGGTTGTCGTGATGGTGCAGTGGTTAGCGCACCTGACATGTAATCCAGGGAACGCCGGTTCGATTCCCACTCACGGCATATGTGTTTTTCATTCAAAATGGATCAGTCGGTATTTCGTACTGGCTCGTGACTACATCGTTGGATTTCCAGTTCTTCATTCTAAATATAATTTGGTATTTCTGGTAGCCTGTGAATCTTCTTCGGATGATCCGATGTAGTTCTGTTCCTGAATGACAAAACGCCGGGGAGCCCCGCGGCTAACAAATCACCTCTCTGATTGCTCTGTTTCCAGCAGGGTTGTCGTGATGGTGCAGTGGTTAGCACACCTGACGTGTAATCCAGGGAACGCGGGTTCGATTCCCACTCACGACATATGTGTTTTTCATTCAAAATGGATCAGTCAGTATTTCGTACTGACTCAGTATCGTATTTTGTATCAGAATTATTAGCACAGTCTCAATTCGAGAGCAATATCTTGGGCAATTACGCAAGAGGAAATATAACTTTATTCTTAACCTTTCGTAAGCAACGCAAGTTTGATCTATGAGCATGAATACATCCACGTCGATACGACTCGATAAGCCGCTGGAAATTTGCACCTAGTTGAGTTTAAACCAAGCTTGATGTACCGTTTGCGACCTTTGACCTCCAGTTTGTAGTTAGATCCTAAAGTTATTGAAGGTGGTCGGTCAAGACTTTCAACCAATTGTCTTGACGGCTAAAGAAACGGTTAGCTATTCCTTGACACTTCATGAATTGTCAATCAACTGACAGACTCTTGGAAATACATGTGATTCAGGTCTAGTTATTGTTCTTCGTGAAAACGTACGTAAGGTTTAGAATAATTTAAGACTACCTGTGAAGTAGTGGATCTAGTACCTATACCTTTGTGATATTGGATGTGGATCAGAGTCAGTGACGGCATCCTCTCTCAGCTTCTTTCATGCTGACTTGGATAAACGCGTGCAGCCGTCCAAGTGTATAATGACACTTCTTTCACATTCCCAGCTTATGATTGGGATTGTACAGCTGATTTTTAGTAGGACATGAAGATTTGGATACATGTCTGTTTTACACTCTTTCAAGGCTTTTTCAGTGAGCTGAACAGGGTCCGTCCTCTTTAGGTTTTGAGTAGTATCAGAATCATCTGAACAATTGTTAAGTGTTCTCAGAAATGGTGATTTGATTTAAGCACCATGCATGTTGCAACAACGCTGTAACACGAGGAGGAACATCATTGCGTTGATAGTAGATCCTCGATGTTCTCGAGGAAGTACGGGAAGATTCAACAGATCTCTTCAGAGCCACACAAAACTGCTCTTTTCAGGGCCACAACACAAGGAATTTAAGCTGTCTCACTCTGTAATAAACATAGCTGAAACAATTTTCTGATAGTTTTTACAAATAAATATTGCGGTTAAGCACATAGCATGATTGATTATTTCCAGCTTGAACTAAAAGATAAAACGTATTTATGGCATAGGACACATCGCTTTTCACACTTAAGAAGGTAAACTAAATCACCGAATGAGTATACCTATTCAGATGAGATTCCAACTATCTTAGAGAAACTGGAAGGTTATTCGGAACTCCGAACATCAATAACACGTCCGAGACTGGTCGACTGATGGAGACAGTAAGCAAGATCAATCAGAAATTCCTGTTGGTGAGATAGTCAGGTCAAGTTTCATTGGACGGTCGTGATACCTTATGTGTTCTTCTTCTGTTGCAAATTTACCATGATGTATTTAATGAGAAATCTTTCCGTGAATTCACCCTATTATGCTATACTGCCTGTATTCTGTAACGCTAATTGCGCCCGCAGGGTTTTTGGCCCCAGAGGGCCAAAAACCCGAGGAGGCACCTTAGGACTCCCCGCGTAATATAGAGGAAGACTGGAGAACAGAGAATGTAGGTATTTCCGGTAGATTATAACCAGAAAAAATCTCGATTTGATCGCTTGCACGGCCGCAAGGTATCAACCTTTTTCCCGCAAATGGTCATGGGAGGCCAGCACGTTTGGGCCATGCAAAGGCGAAATTTTCAACCGATCGCGGAGTGGTTTTACTAAAGTTTTTCAGCCAAAAAATTGCACTAAAGGCTTCGGAAAGGATAAAGAAAAGGATTGTGGTTCATTGGTTGGAATTTCAAGCGCTAAAATCCCTGAAAAGTCAAGATTATTTTCGTAGCGATACAATTGCGTGTTTTCACCAAATGTTCCTTCGATCTTACAGAATTGTGTTTTCCCTCAAAATATTCGCTTGTTTTCGCTTGCGCTGAAACATTTATCTTGATTTCATGTCCAGCGAATTGTTTTATCCTTTGGGATGAATTTTCCGTCGAAAAATCGGTTATTTGGGTGGTTTTTAGCAAACAGAGGTCAGTTATTCTTAAGGTGATATGTCTCGTTGCCGTTAGCAACGGGTCGCAAATTTGACAATTTTATCGGATTAACATATTATAGCGCATTATCGCTAATCGGACTACAAAAAAAAATGTGAAAATATTCGTGCCTGGTCAGTTTCCCGTCATATTTTTGTCCAAGAAAGCTAATAAAACAAGGAAGAATAATAGAACGTTCTATTCAACAGACCAAATTTCAATGCCTTTCAAACAAATTCTATTTAAAATTGCCGTCCTAAGCTATAATTTTGTGTCTAATAACTAGTCTATTGAGTGCAAAATGTCAGGTTTAAGTATAATAATAAATTGTTCTTCAGTGCTGCCTATAAATTGTTCTACAATGCGACCTATAACATTCCAATGTTAAAACTCACCCAAGTCCCTACAATATGCTTCTTCTTGATCGTTAAGAACAAACAAATCCTAAGTTAAACCACACAGGGAAAAAAAAAACCCAAGCACTTCCCAGAACTACATTTTGTACACTTGTAGTAAAACGAAAGTACTGAGCCTCAAATTCCGTAACAGAAAAATTTCAAAACTGTAAACAACAAGCCCAACTAAAAAAAAAACAAAAGAAAATGGTACTGTAGGGCGGGGGCAGCTCTAGTGAGAACTATAACTAGTAAGTATGCTAAGCCTAAGGCTATGTACAACTGTAACAGTACCAACGTCATAACTGTCAACGTTTTGTCTATCCAACAACCTTCCACTGTGACCTTTTTTTTAATTGAAAGCCTGTCTAAACGCGAATTCTGTGAGTCTCGTGGAAACATTTATTTACAAAGTAAAATAAGGCCGAAGGCTTGCGGATACTAAAAATATCGTCGGAAGGCACTTCTTCTTGTTCTTGAAGTTTCTCCCTGCATTCAGAAAGGGGCTGGCATTTGACAAGATGCCTCTTTGCTTTCTTGAGCCTGGTGCACAGTAGCTGGTCGTGCAAGGCTTTCTGAGATGTTCTTTGTTCCACCTCCCAGAATGTCCACATCTTGATCAAAAAGCTTTGAAAAGAAGAACTCAGCTAGGTAATACCTCAGAGCATTGTTGGTTATCAAAAGCATCAAACTCACGACGGCTTGTATGTCAGGTGCAGCGTTAGTGTCTGCAGTATTTGGCACAGTAAGGACTTTGTAGACAGCGATCGTCGAACCAAGGATGGCCATTGTGTAACCCTCAAGCGCATACACGAATAAAGCTGCTTTGTAAAGCCCCAGCTTCATTGCAGAATCTTTTTGAGACGGACCACTTGTGTCTGAGGGAAGAAAGTTCAAGAAAAGTGCCACTACCACTGCAGAAGACTTTTCGCACATGAAAAGGACGTACGACAACGTTTTGAATGTTTCTGACTTGTTCACAAGTATCAGAAGGTCGTAGATGCACACCGAAATAAGTGTGACAACGAGCTTCCAGAAGTATTTTTTCCTGATCAGGTGCTGTAAAACAGCATTTCCATAGAAATGGTTCAAGCGGCGCACGTAGAAGATCAAGACCGAAGATGTTATTGTACACAGGAAGAGCCAGGCACTCAGAAAGATCTTAGGACTGGGGAAAAGAAAAAATGCCGTACAAAGAGCCGTGGTATGAAATTCTCTGAGGAAACAGTCCGACGCCCAGACGATGAACATTGAGAGGCCAACCAGCCGACCCACGAGAACAAACACCGCGCATACCCACTTGAGTGCGACAAAAAAAGCCTGAAAAAAAAAAGCCTGTCCTTGAAAAACACCTCCTGCAACAATGTCAAATAGAGGAAATGAGAACTTAACGGTGACGAGTTAAGGGGGCCGGATGACCTTACGACGGAGACGACAATCTATTAAAGTACTTGGCGTCTCATGTCCGCGACAAATTTATCCAACAAAGTCTATGTATATCAAACTTTTGGTTTTATCAACGGAGTTGATAATGTAAATTGGCCACCGTACAGATATTCTAAAAGCTGACGTTTCGAGCGTTAGCCCTTCGTCAGAGCAAATCGAGGAATTGTGGGTTACGTGTAGTTTTTATAGTAGAGTAGGAGCTACGCTATTGGTGGTACGATTTCCTGGCGTAGCTCCTTGGTGAGTTTCTTCAAGCTTGGCATCGTCGTCTTGGGTCTCCTGTTAGAAATCTGTGGATTAAGAAAATACTAGAGCACAAGGTTAGTGGTCGCAGCGGTTGAACAACAAATGAATGAAAGGGGTAGTTTCCAAAGAAACTGTGGTGCTGCGTCGGTGGGGAAGTAGTATACAAAAATTTGGTTTTATCAACGGAGTCGATAATGTAAATTGGCCACCGTACAGAGATTCTAAAAGCTGACGTTTCGCTCTGACGAAGGGCTAACGCTCGAAACGTCAGCTTTTAGAATCTCTGTACGGTGGCCAATTTACATTATCAACTCCGTTGATAAAACCAAATTTTTGTATACTACTTCCCCACCGACGCAGCAGCACAGTTTCTTTTAAAACTACCCCCTTCATTAATATGTATATCAAACGCCAACTGCCGTTTAGCAAGAATGACATTTTAATCTACATTATCATTCCGTTTCTTTTCGCGCGCATTTTTTTGCTCGAGTTGAACTCGGAAAACCTCTTCCCTTCACCTCACGGTTACGAATCGAACTAAGCCGTGGAGAGAAACGGCTAACTTGGGATTCCGCTTTTATTTGCGCAGAGGAAGGCTTGATTGACAGATCTGTCTGCCGCTTTTGCATTGATTTTAACGGGCGATTTAAGCCCGGTTTACACTACAGAAATTTTTTGGCACGGCTCGGGTGAAATTGGCACGGGTCCCAAAAAAAAAAGGTTCGGCTCGGATAAAATTTGCAGTGTAAGCAACCTGTCAGTACCAAATTTCATCCTTGCCGAACCAAAATTCTTACCCGTGCTGGAACCTTCGGCGAGGTAGTCCGAACACGGGTGAAAATGGTACGGGTGCTGAAAAAATAGGCACGGTTCGGATAGAACAAGTAGTGTAACCACTTTAAAGGGCCAAATTTGAGCCTTAATTCATATAGGCTAGCGGTTTTTTGCGTATATTTCAAGATGGCTGCTCATTCTCCACCAAAATCACGCGGACGTTCTTGATTGTAATGCTGCGCATGTCTACAAGAGAACTTACCCGGGCCCAAAAGTTTTGGCACGGTATTTTTGATACGGTAAAAATGGTGTAGTGTAAACAAAGTTTGCCGAGCTCTTTTTAGGCACCCGTACCAATCTCACACGAGCCGTGCCGAAAATTTTCTGTAGCGTAAACCGGGCTTTACTTTCACTTTCGCTGGTGGTTTACCCTTCCGGATTGACAAGGCCTTGACACATAAGGTAATTCAAGCGTGTACTTGACCTTAATTAAAAAGTCTGGTCTACCTTTGTATGGCTTGTAGTATCTTCGGCATCTTTTTTCAACAGAGGCGTTGACTGCAATTCAATATGCAGGTAATTTAAATCTACATAGGAACTCTATTTCGTGACTCAGATTTCGTTACTCTAGTCGGGTCTTGAAAAACCCCGCCCTTTCAAGTCCTTGGCAAACGAATTACATTACCTTTCTGTGGAGGCAAGCTGGTGATAACTTGCCATTCTGCTCTTATTTATAGATAGAAAGGCTTGATCGCAAGTTTGGCAAAATAGGGGAGACATTTCAAAGGTTCTTTGATAACATTCCTTGAAATCACTGGAAAACTTGAACCATTTACAGACTTCAAAAAAGTTGGTAAAATCTCTGTTAAATGTCCACATTTTCTTTGTAAATTACAATCTCTGTAAATTTGCACACTTACAGAGATTTTGTAACTCCATAAAAAGTCTGTAAAATTTAACACATTTTCGTCCTTACGATGACATAAAATGTGTACAAAATCTCAATAAAATCTATGTAAATTGAAGGAAAAATTTACAGAGATTTTATGCGATAAGTACAAAATGTCTGTAAAATCTCTTTACTTTCTCTGTAAAATTTACACGAGAAAAAATCTCTGTAAATCCATCCATATAAAATGTCAGTGTTTTCTCTGTAAAAAGTGAGTGAGAAGAATGCATGAAAATGTCTATAAAATGTCTACAAAAACCCTCAAAAAACTGGAGGGGAAAAGTATGTGAAATGTTTTTAAAATGTTGGTGTTTTAGTGCACAAAATCTCAGCAAAATGTTCACAATATCTCTGTAAATTAAGTATTTAAAACCTGACAGAAGGCAGGAAATGTCAATAAAATGTCTGTAAAACTGGAGGGGTAAAGTATGTGAAATGTTTTTAAAATGTTGGTGTTTTAGTGCACAAAATCTCAGCAAAATGTTTACAATATCTCTGTAAATAATAGCATTTAAAACCTGACGTAAGCCAGGAAATGTTAATAAAAAGTGAAATGGATGAAAGGTTAGTCGATTTTACGTAGAAAAAAGGACAAGTTCTAGAGTTTGTGAATGCATAAATTTTTATTTCAAATCTAAAAATAATCATTTGTTTATATTACTTTCAATAGAATCTAAGTGTACAATAAAATTCTTGCAATGAGTTCAAAAAATAATTCAATTAATAACATCAGTTACCGTGCCAAAATGGTGTCCACTTTCGAAAAAACCCACTTCCTATGATTGCGATTTGTCAACCATGATTTATAGCTGATGAAATGGTACAATGTATACTCGTGAAACTTGGGAATAATTCCACTTGTGTTTTGTCCAAAATCAAATAATTTTTCTTGCCTTAAGGCTTATGAAATTATTTGATTTTGGACAAAGCGTGTGTGAAATTATTCCCTAAATTCACTCATCACTATTTGATAACCCATACAAGTTCATCAAAATAAGGAATAAAATATATGCAAGGGATTTCAATTAGTATACTATGACAAATGAACTGCATGGTTAAGACCGAATGTACAAGTTACATCGAACTGTATGAGGTGCGCCACCCGCCAGTTGCGATGAAAAATACTACAACTGCATGGTTAGACCGAATTTACAAGTTACATCGAACTGTATGAGGTCCGCCACCCGCCAGTTCCGATGAAAAATACTACAAATTAGTATACTATGACAAATGAACTGTATGGTTAGACCGAATTTACAAGTTACATCAAACTGTATGAGGTGTGCCACCCACCAGTTCAGATGAAAAATACTACAAATTAGTATACTATCACAAATTAACTGCATGGTTAGACCGAATTTACAAGTTACATCAAACTGTATGAGGTGTGCCACCCACCAGTTCAGATGAAAAATACTACAAATTAGTATACTATGACAAATGAACTGTATGGTTAGACCGAATTTACAAGTTACATCAAACTGTATGAGGTGTGCCACCCACCAGTTCAGATGAAAAATACTACAAATTAGTATACTATGACAAATGAACTGTATGGTTAGACCGAATTTACAAGTTACATCAAACTGTATGAGGTGTGCCACCCACCAGTTCAGATGAAAAATACTACAAATTAGTATACTATGACAAATGAACTGTATGGTAAGACCGAATTTACAAGTTACATCAAACTGTATGAGGTGTGCCACCCACCAGTTCAGATGAAAAATACTACAAATTAGTATACTATGACAAATGAACTGTATGGTTAGACCGAATTTACAAGTTACATCAAACTGTATGAGGTGTGCCACCCACCAGTTCAGATGAAAAATACTACAAATTAGTATACTATCACAAATTAACTGCATGGTTAGACCGAATTTACAAGTTACATCAAACTGTATGAGGTGTGCCACCCGCCAGTTCAGATGAAAAATACTACAAATTAGTATACTATGACAAATTAACTGCATGGTTAGACCGAATTTACAAGTTACATCGAACTGTATGAGGTGCGCCACCCGCCAGTTCCGATGAAAAATACTACAAATTAGTATACTATGACAAATAAACTGCTTGGTTAGACCGAATTTACAAGTTACATCGAACTGTATGAGGTGCGCCACCCGCCAGTTGCGATGAAAAATACTACAACTGCATGGTTAGACCGAATTTACAAGTTACATCGAACTGTATGAGGTGCGCCACCCGCCAGTTCCGATGAAAAATACTACAAATTAGTATACTATGACAAATTAACTGTATGGTTAGACCGAATTTACAAGTTACATCAAACTGTATGAGGTGTGCCACCCGCCAGTTCAGATGAAAAATACTACAAATTAGTATACTATGACAAATTAACTGCATGGTTAGACCGAATTTACAAGTTACATCGAACTGTATGAGGTGTGCCACCCGCCAGTTCACATGAAAAATACTACAAATTAGTATACTATGACAAATAAACTGCATGGTTAAGACCGAATGTACAAGTTACATCGAACTGTATGAGGTGCGCCACCCGCCAGTTGCGATGAAAAATACTACAACTGCATGGTTAGACCGAATTTACAAGTTACATCGAACTGTATGAGGTGCGCCACCCGCCAGTTCCGATGAAAAATACTACAAATTAGTATACTATGACAAATAAACTGCTTGGTTAGACCGAATTTACAAGTTACATTGAACTGTATGAGGTGCGCCACCCGCCAGTTGCGATGAAAAATACTACAACTGCATGGTTAGACCGAATTTACAAGTTACATCGAACTGTATGAGGTGCGCCACCCGCCAGTTCCGATGAAAAATACTACAAATTAGTATACTATGACAAATTAACTGTATGGTTAGACCGAATTTACAAGTTACATCAAACTGTATGAGGTGTGCCACCCGCCAGTTCAGATGAAAAATACTACAAATTAGTATACTATGACAAATTAACTGCATGGTTAGACCGAATTTACAAGTTACATCGAACTGTATGAGGTGCGCCACCCGCCAGTTCCGATGAAAAATACTACAAATTAGTATACTATGACAAATAAACTGCTTGGTTAGACCGAATTTACAAGTTACATCGAACTGTAAGAGGTGTGCCACCCGCCAGTTCAGATTGAAAATACTACAAATTAGTATACTATGACAAATAAACTGCATGGTTAGACCGAATTTACAAGTTACATCGAACTGTATGAGGTGCGCCACCTGCCAGTTCCGATGAAAAATACTACAAATTAGTATACTATGACAAATGAACTGTATGGTTAGGCCGAATTTACAAGTTACATCGAACTGTATGAGGTGTGCCACCCGCCAGTTCAGATGAAAAATACTACAAATTAGTATGCTATGACTAATTATCTTTAAATCATTGTTGCCACATGCAGATGTGTTTATTAGAAAGATATCACTTGTGTTTGATCTATTTGCCATTGAACGATGACTGAAAATTTCCTCAGACCCAAGGGACAGTGAAACCTTTCTTGATTTTTGTCAAAAAACTTACAGTATATGAACAGAGAAGTCACTGATTTTGTTGCAGTGAATATTTCTCCCTTGTATTCACCAGGTTCATTGTGAGAGCATTCGACTCTTCCATAATTACCTGATGTCTGGAACAAATTTACTTGACCCAGCTAAAACAGTTTGACTTAATAATGTTCACAAGGTATATCCAAAATGGCAACGAAACCTCTACCCTCCCAAGTTTTGACACAAAGACATCAATTATTATTCACAATTGTATCACAATTTGCAATCAGCACTGTCTGTTTCTTGCATCTCAGGAAATTCCCTCCAATTAAATTTCAATGCTCAATTTCCTTCAGCACTGCATCTTGTGGTTGAAGTACATAAAGGCCCTGGAAAAGAGTCACACCAGTCAATCAATCAATTTA
This sequence comes from Montipora capricornis, assembly GCF_036669925.1. Lineage (NCBI taxonomy): Eukaryota > Metazoa > Cnidaria > Anthozoa > Scleractinia > Acroporidae > Montipora > Montipora capricornis. Next base: position 26,654,178 of record NC_090884.1, read on the forward strand.
TATAATTTCATAATATCATTTTCGAAGAATGTTGTAACAAATCACTTTGCCATTCATGAGCAATGTTCCTGTGTAGGTGAAACTGAATAATGAAGCTAAGAGCTAAAGGAATTATTGCAAGAAACTTGTATCTTACCATGACAAGCTTAGGCCGACAAAAAATATATGCAAATGAGCTTACGGTGATTTGAAATCACCCTTAGCTAATCATTAAGTGTAGCTCAAGAACTCATTTCGCAAGTTTAGGTGTCGCAGATATCGCATCAGAGTCCGCTTCTGACATATTCAGTAACGTTTTTTACACCTTTTAAGTCACAACGGAGAAGCATAAATCCACAAAACGTCATTCAGGGAACCTTTTTCCAGAGACTTTGCCCCGTGTAGCTCGTGTGGCATGCAGCAATTCTCGCGAGGATTTTAGAGTAATTCTTGCTCGCACAATTCTGCAACACTGTGGCAAATATGCATAACTCACTTTTTGAGTTCAGTTATTTTCAATTTACATATGCTTTGTATGTACAAAATTGGTTCTGCCTTCAGATAACTACAGTCCAAAACTGGACTGACTACCCAAGAGAGACAGAACTTATTAGTACAAAATAATAATTATTACAAAATTGGTTCTGCCTTCAGATAACAACAGTCCAAACTGGACTGACTACCCAAGAGAGACAGAACTCGTTAGCGCAAAATAATAATTATTACAAAATTGGTTCTGCCTTCAGATAACAACATTCCAAACTGGACTGACTACCCAACAGAGACAGAACTCGTTAGCACAAAATAATTATTATTACAAAATTGGTTCTGCCTTCAGATAACAACAGTCCAAAACTGGACTGACTACCCAAGAGAGACAGAACTCGTTAGCACAAAATAATTATTATTACAAAATTGGTTCTGCCTTCAGATAACAACAGTCCAAAACTGGACTGACTACCCAAGAGAGACAGAACTCATTAGTACAAAATAATAATTATTACAAAATTGGTTCTGCCTTCAGATAACAACAGTCCAAAACTGGACTGACTACCCAAGAGAGACAGAACTTATTAGCACAAAATAATAATTATTACAAAATTGGTTCTGCCTTCAGATAACAACAGTCCAAAACTGGACTGACTACCCAAGAGAGACAGAACTCATTAGTACAAAATAATAATTATTACAAAATTGGTTCTGCCTTCAGATAACAACAGTCCAAAACTGGACTGACTACCCAAGAGAGACAGAACTTATTAGCACAAAATAATAATTATTACAAAATTGGTTCTGCCTTCAGATAACAACAGTCCAAAACTGGACTGACTACCCAAGAGAGACAGAACTCATTAGTACAAAATAATAATTATTACAAAATTGGTTCTGCCTTCAGATAACAACAGTCCAAAACTGGACTGACTACCCAAGAGAGACAGAACTCATTAGCACAAAATAATAATTATTACAAAATTGGTTCTGCCTTCAGATAACAACAGTCCAAAACTGGACTGACTACCCAAGAGAGACAGAACTCATTAGTACAAAATAATAATTATTACAAAATTGGTTCTGCCTTCAGATAACAACAGTCCAAAACTGGACTGACTACCCAAGAGAGACAGAACTTATTAGCACAAAATAATAATTATTACAAAATTGGTTCTGCCTTCAGATAACAACAGTCCAAAACTGGACTGACTACCCAAGAGAGACAGAACTCATTAGTACAAAATAATAATTATTACAAAATTGGTTCTGCCTTCAGATAACAACAGTCCAAAACTGGACTGACTACCCAAGAGAGACAGAACTTATTAGCACAAAATAATAATTATTACAAAATTGGTTCTGCCTTCAGATAACAACAGTCCAAAACTGGACTGACTACCCAAGAGAGACAGAACTCATTAGTACAAAATAATAATTATTACAAAATTGGTTCTGCCTTCAGATAACAACAGTCCAAAACTGGACTGACTACCCAAGAGAGACAGAACTCATTAGCACAAAATAATAATTATTACAAAATTGGTTCTGCCTTCAGATAACAACAGTCCAAAACTGGACTGACTACCCAAGAGAGACAGAACTCATTAGTACAAAATAATAATTATTACAAAATTGGTTCTGCCTTCAGATAACAACAGTCCAAAACTGGACTGACTACCCAAGAGAGACAGAACTCATTAGTACAAAATAATAATTATTACAAAATTGGTTCTGCCTTCAGATAACAACAGTCCAAAACTGGACTGACTACCCAAGAGAGACAGAACTCATTAGTACAAAATAATAGTTATTACAAAATTGGTTCTGCCTTCAGATAACAACAGTCCAAAACTGGACTGACTACCCAAGAGAGACAGAACTCATTAGCACAAAATAATTATAATTATTATAAAATTGGTTCTGCCTTCAGATAACAACAGTCCAAACTGGACTGACTACCCAAGAGAGACAGAACTCATTAGTACATTTAATAATTATAAATTACAAAATTGATTCTGCCTTCAGATAACAACAGTAAAAAATGGACTGACTACATGTACCTGAGAGAGACAGAACTCGTTAGGGTAAAATAAAAATGATTAAAACGAGACTGGTTGTGCCTTTTGATAACAAAAGTCAAAAACAGACTATCACATACAAGAAATTGTTTAAAATGCAATCTGTTTTGCAATAATAATTTAATATTATAGATACTTTTAAAGATTACATTGAAACTGATCAATGTACTTCAGGTCTGGTATCCAGCTAGCAGCCTAAGGCTGTATTCTGTCTATTACATATTATGTAGTCTGTTTCAGTCTGACCTCTACTCAAAAACAACAAACAGCACTTTCCTATGCTGAATTTCTCATTGAGCTAGCTCCGGGGCATTGAGGTACACAAGCAACCCCACCGTGACAATGTAGGGACAATGAGGTGGTTGCAAAGTACAAAATGATCAGAAAATCATCTGGCATTACACAGAGTAAACTCCCAGGAGTCAATCGGTTTAGTAAAAATTTACAAACTAACAAACAAAACAAATGACAAATTATCCTAATGATCTTTTGCTTATTACATGTAGCTTGGCTCCACATAACAAGCTAAATTATACTTCACAAATTATTATATATGCTACCCAAGAGGTTACAAAGTAAAATGGTGTGACAGTGAGTTAAGGATTGTATACCTCAGGTATATGCTACACAATTAATTATTAATTAATAGCATAGCTGTAAATTTAATTTTGTATACTCTTTCACATCAACTTTTAGGCCATGCTTTAACTTGCTTTTTCTGTGCACTTAGATCACTAAGAAGTAATTCCAGGTTTCACCTGAAAGGATTGTGATTGTGCATAGACCTCAAAAACCCAGCTCCTCCCGCTCACCTCCCAAATACACAAGAATGTCAATTTAAATAGCTACAAGCTTCGTGTACTTGCTCCTGTTCCACTTAATTTTGTCAGATTTATCATCATTGTCTGCCACCCTTCATCTGGGATTCTGGCCTCAAAAGAACCCAGTCGGGAAGTCGAAATTTGTGCAAATACTGTTGCAGCACATCTGGAACAATAACCTAGTGATCAAGTCCACAGAACCGCCTTATCTTGGACAATCAAAGAAATTAGATAATTTATATTTTGGTCAAATTGATGGAAATAAGATTTGTCATCAAGATACTTTATTTGGGTGGGATTGACGGAGGTATTGACAATTAATGGGAGACCAAAGCGAGATAATCTCCCAGGCGGTTTCTTCTGAAGTGTAACCGACCTTTCAGTGAAATCTAGTGTCAAAGGAGTAATCTTATTAAGCGCCCAGTCCAAAATTTAGCTTGCTCTGGCTCCTCGTGCATGAGAAACCAGTGAAGGTACATGTAGTTATACATGTGACAAGGGAGTAACTACAGAATAACCGGCCACTATTGTGCTCTTGTAGTGGCATCGTTTGAAGAACAAGGCATCTGCAAGTGGCAAATAAGGGGCTGATTATACAGAGATCCACATATTACATGTAATTCCCTATTCGTTATTATTGTTATTGCCTTAAATGGCCTTAATACAATATAAAGTGAAATTACTAAGGGAGTAGGTCTGCAAAAGTAATGACTGTGCTGAGGCCCTCCTTGGCGTTTTGGGAAACGAGGGAAGATGGCTATTTTGAACTGGGGAACAGAGGAAAAATGACAAAATGTCTTAGGAACAAGGCGACATAAACAATTTTAGGGAGCAAAAAGCTGGGTACAAGTTTGAAAGTAAATTGGGCGGGGAACAAGGAAACAAAACTTTAAAATTTTAAGCCATTTAAACTTAAATCAGGTTTGTAAGTAAGATGACGACTTACCGAAAACTCCTCCGGCAGTCTTTTGCTTTTCGGATCTTTTGAATCTTCCCGCCCATTCGCTAAATGTAGCTGTTCGGCCAGGCCACCCTTTGTTCCAAACGTTCGTAGAACTTCCTTTACGTTTTGAAGAAGGTCTCTATTTTTGCCATGAAGTCTTCACCGATTAACCCTTTCGGAGACTGTCTGAGGTTGAATCATGTCACTGGCGTGTATCTTTGTGGCGAATGCTGATTATCTGACCTGAATTGTCGTTGCCCTTTCTTCCGGAATCCGTCGATGTTTACTGGGTTTATTTGGTGGAATGCGTGCCATTTCACCCGCACAAAATGTTAAGGAATCGCAAAGATCCAATTTTGGTCGTCCAACAAGGGAAAAAGAGAGGAAGAGCACTTACATTGATCGCCCGCGCGAAAAACAAACCGATAATTCAAACCGATCTCGTTCCCAGAGTCTTTGGGGCGAGGCAATTCATAATGGCGGACAAAGTTGTTGCATCATGTAATTATTGTGAAATGTCCACAATCCTTCTCTTTGTGCCAACATCCAATCACAACCCGTTGCGAGCCCAGTGCGATTCCTGGGGCGCTTTCATTTTGGGTGGAAAAACCGGGGAGAATTTTCTGCTTTAAAGGTGCAGAGAAAATTTCCTCAATCAAAATATGGAACGGGGGAAAGTGTGTTCCTTTTGAGATTTCCTTTTCTGTTTTTCTCAAGAGACTGGATACTAATCATTTAGAATAACAAATATGGCTGCCGGATTTTCGATCATTACTTCATAAGAAGTAATTCTCACCTACAGCTACGGGCTATGAAAGCACCCACGTTAATTGACTGAAACCCGCACGATTAATTTGGGCAGCTAAACACCAATGCTATTTTTTTTTCTTTTTTCAAGGAGCATGGTAAAGTCTGCTTACTAGCCTACATTACTTTCTCAATCTCATTCTCTGCTGGGACTCCTATATCACAAAGGCCTTGATTTACATGTTATTTGCATGATTAATCCCAGCAATTTACATGAAATTTACACAAAAAAAAACTATTTTATGGCCGGGTTGTGTCAATTTACATAGATTTTATGGCCTTTGCAATTGTTGTAAACAATTAAAACGGTCTAATCTTGTGAGGCCCTAAGTACCTGTTTATATGGAGAAAAATTGTCCCAGGAAGAAGGGTCACTCGCTTACCGGAGTTACCCTGGACCAGCCAACTTTTCCTACATTTCCCTATAAAATGCGGTTTAAGTAAACTGTTTACATGAGGGAAAAAAATGGCGCGGCTTGAAGGGAAACCCACCTAGCCGGGTCACCCTTTGTCAACGGTAGGGTCGCCCTCCTGGCCAGGCCAACTTTATTCCATGTAAACACTTTGGCTCGCTCAGTGGAGTCAACTTGGTCGAGGTAAGATGATGAGAGAATGCACGAGTACTATCTTCCCAGTCTCCTGATGATCGAAACTGAACCGGGCAGCTCTTGACTCAGGAATAAAGGTTAGTTCCTTTCTCACATAAACGCTAGCTAAAGACCCGGCTGGGAGGGTGACCATCTTCCGAGGACAACTTCTCTCCATATCAACAGGGCCTAAGACTTGATCCAAGTCGAACTATTAAAACACATACCGATAGGCATTTTAAAGGTTGCAACCGGCGAACTTTTGATAAACCGAACTCAGTGCAACATGCAGGGCTAATTCAACAGTTTCCCATATAATTTAATTAGGTAATAAATATTCGACACTCAAAATCATCGTGAACAGGGCATACAGATCCAAAACCATTTGGTAACTTAGGCAGGACACGCATGATGATAGAGCGCAATTTACAGACATTTTATGAGACATGACCAAACGGCGTAAAATCTTTGTAAATTTGCGATTTATAGACATTTTTGCAAGATTTTATAAAGTCTGTAAATTTCAAGTATTTCCTCTTGTTGTAGCTCCAATAATTTATAAACATTTTACAGACATTTTATAGAGCTTTACTCAAGAAAACTCTGTAAAATATCTGTAAAATAAATTTACAAAGATTTTATATTTATGGAGTTAAGTGTTAAAGTCTGTAAATTTATTATTTACAGACATTTTATGAAGTCTGTAAATGGTCCAAATTTTCCAGTGAATGTTTATTTAGAGCTAGCTAGGTTTCACTTTCGCTGGTATTTTCCCCTTACCGGATTGAGACGTGACGTAATTTAGGTAAAATATGCCTGATATTTGAATTACAAATTCTGGTATAGCTTTCCATCGTCAAAGTAAAGAAAAAGAACAGAAAATACAATCCTAGAGCCCATTGGTCAAAGCAGAAAAAGCTAGACCGACACTAACATCAGTTTGGTTTACATTTTGACTAAACCGCGTTCAAAACAAAACTTGACATTATCAGTTAAACCCTCTCAACACAAGTCAAACAGAACTCGTTAGCTTTCAATTGCGAGGTAGAGACTTTGCCAAAATAGTGAAAGAAACCGTATTTTGCCAAACGGGAATAAAAACCAGTACGCTTGCATCTGTAATACATCAACTGGAACCTACCTCTTCCGCATCTTCCGGATGGCTCATTCTTCTTTTCTTGGCTTTTGGTCGATACAACTTGCAAATGTTATTGGGATTTGTGCAAGTAGTGAATTGGTTAAATGGTCATTAAGGATGCTCTTATTCGGCTACCAATGAAAGGCGCTCAATACAATGTATACACTGCATTTGTAACTACTCTTAACGCTTCATAATTCGCTATATCACATCGCTTACGCAGTATCTTACTTGCTCCACGAGCTTACCACAGGATACCTTTGATTCTCTGTACTTTGCAGCTAGCTACGTGAGTACGTCAAAACCTATAGGTTTCCATGGTATTTAATCTGGTTGGCGCTAACTATGCTTCGAGCAACCAGGGCCAGGATGCCATGTAAATTACAATTAACAAAAAAGTCCCAGGTTGTGGGAGAACTATCTCTATAGGCACAACCATTGAGTAAGAACAAAGAGGAGTATTTCCCTCCTGTTGGACTTATCGGCACAATAAAAAGTAAGGTCTCGTCTTCGTTTGCAATGTTCTCTTTCTCTCTTTGACTATTGTCTTTTTGCTTTCAAGGATAAGTAAAAGATTGCTCCAACACTGCTACCGGCTTTGATACCTCTTAACCAACGGTTAGCGCTAACCAGGCTTTGAGCAACCGACACCTGGGTGGTATCATGGTGGAGAGGATTCCTTAGAGCTAACATTTAGTTATGCAATTCAGTAAGAGATCGCGTCATGAATCCTTGAGTAACGATGTTACCAGAATTAGCGATCGCTACAAAGAGGATAATCTCGCTTTAAATACGAGGTTTCGAGCTTAACTTTCAGTCTACCAAAATGGTTTATAGGGCTTTTGTCATATCTTGCCACAAACTTTGTTTTTATTCGGCGTAGCTCCTATACAAGCTGATCAGTGTTCAGTGGCAATCACACTTCCATTCTCTCCTGCTATTTGACGTAGGATTTCTTTTTTGATGTTCTCTCCGATCCCCAATGCTACGGTGTACAGTTTAGCGAACTGGGGCCCGTTTCTCGAAAGTCCCGAAACTTTACGGGCCATTTTCGGGTGTTGCAATTCCTTTTGTATCTCAAGAACGGAGAGGATTTAAGTCGTCAAACTTCACAGACTTATTTCTTTTTGTTCCCTTGAAAACATCTAAAAGATCGGCTTTCCAAAAACAAGCGGTTGGCAGTTTCACAAATGTCTTTTCTGGCCCGAAAAGTTTTCGGGACTTTCAAGAAACGGGACCCTGGCCCAGGTTGCTGGAAGCATGGTTACCCCTAACCAGCGTTAAATACCATGGAAACCTATATTTTGATACCTCTTAACCATCGGTTAGCGCTAACCAGGCTTCGAGAAACCGACCCCTGTTGATTAAAAAACAAATCTTTAATTGAATAGTCCAATGAGTATGTAGATATTTTGACAATGGGTTGTAGAAAAAGAAGGCCTCAGTTCCAGCCCATCCACACGGCTACAAATTAAAGTAATTTTTGCAGCAAGAAAAAAACCAAAGGTCCCTCTTTCAAGTCAATTCTCTATTATTGTTTATTGTGAAAAGAAATCTCTTCGATGCCTTTGTGATGCAATGACTCCCCAGAATTACAGGCTATAAGGTTATCTTGGGCAAATTTACAAAACATCAAGAGCCCGGGAGGTAACCGTATCATAATATACAGTAAACTTCGATTTAAGTAGTGGAGGTCAATAGTGTATCAAGGATATGTTATGAGGTAAGTCTGTAATCTGTATTCACATCCAAATCAAGCCAGTGAACAGCCAGCTCCTGAGTCAGCCTTCATAATTTTTTTTGGTTATGACAAAATCCAAAAGAACCTCGCGTGCGAAATCCACTACACTGCAAACAAAATTCTATCTGGAGTTTCAATAGCAGAGGTATACAAAAGCTCACAAAATGCACCATCTATTGATTTAGTTATATACTTGATAATACCATGCTTATAGAAAACACAGCCGATGAAGGCTGTTGTTTTTTCCATACAAACGTGCCATCTAGCACTGGTCGCATGTAATAATAATAATATTAATAATAATAATAATAACAATGATAATGATGATGATGATGATGATAATAATAATAATAGACCTTTATTTTCGCATGATAATGTTTAAAGCTGAATAGCTTGACGTGGGGTCGTGCACAAATGAACTAAAATCTAATTAATACATATCAAATCATATTGGTTTTTGAGGAGAGGAGAAAACCGGAGTACCCGGAGATAAACCTCTCGGAGCAGAGCAGAAGAGCAACAAACTCAAGCAGTCTCGAGACCAGGTCAAGAAAATGTTATGTGATGCCGGAAACAATTACACGTTCCATGATGTCCAAGCTAACAAAAACAGCCCCAGAGCGTTGTGGAAGATAATCAACCGTGCTGTATCTTCCAAAGAAAACCAACAGTCCTCTTGTACGAAAGACCTGTCAACCATCGCCAACGAATTTAACCTGTTTTTCTCGAAAGTTGGCCAAAACGCCGCTGAAGCATCATCGCAAAGCCTGATGGAAAAGAGCAACATAACAGCCAGGCTCCGGCTATCGGATACCAATCCAAGCTCTAACACTCCAGGTCTTTTGAATCTAAAATCTGTATCATGCGAAGAGGTCCGCCGAGTTGTCAAATCGCTACCAATAGATAAATCTCCTGGTCCAGATAAAGTAACAGCTCGCGTACTCAAAGATTGCCTTGATGTTATACTAGGCCCATTAACTGATATCATCAATTGTTCTATCCTAACCAGTTCTTTCCCGGCTAAATGGAAAGAAGCAGAAGTCATCCCAATCTTGAAAGATGGAGATCACGAGGTAGCAGCAAATAATAGACCGATCTCACTTCTACCCATAGCTTCTAAAGTCTGCGAAAGAATTGTCTTAGATCAATTTAACAGCTATCTCACAGAAAATAAGTTACTTACATCGCATCAAAGCGGGAACAAAAAATCTCACTCGACGGAGACTTTGAACATACTCCTTACAGACAACATCCTTGAAGCCGTGAATGACAAAAAAATAACTGCGCTAGTGCTCTTAGACCTCTCCAAGGCCTTTGACAGTATAAACCACGCCGGAAAAACTATTGGAAAAACTCTCAACCGTTGGTGTCTCGCCCTCTACTGTTGAATGGTTCAGGAGCTATTTATTAAACCGCTGCCAATATGTCAGAATCAATTCCACTCATTCTGATTCTCTACCTGTTACCCATGGTGTCCCTCAAGGTGCAATCCTGTCTCCATAACTGTTTTGCATTTACTTGAACGACTTACCATCGACAACGACCTCTTGCCAAATTGAGTCTTACGTGGACTATCAAAGCTATTTCTATCATTTCAACTATAGACCAGTCCATCCTAAAGCTCGAACAAGATCTACTAGAACAGCCCAATGGCTTAGCGAGAACCATCTACTAATCAACCCTGACAAAACTAAATTCTTACTCCTTGGAACCAGGCAGATGCTTAGCAGACTACCTGAAGATCTCAGCATGTCATTCTTAGGAGAAAAGTTAAAGCCATCAGAATCAGCTAAGGACTTGGGGGATCTACTCGACCCTCATTTAACGTATGATCATCACATCACAAGCATAGTATCATCATGCTTTTCCAAGCTTTCTCAGATTAACCGGGTCAGGAAAAGTTTTGACAAGGAAACTCTCCAGCTTCTGATAGAATCAGTCGTCTTCAGTAAAATGCTGTACTGTTCTTCCGTCTGGTCAAACACTACAGCGCAGAATATCAACAAAATACAGTCGATCCAAAACTTTGCATGCAAGATCATCGCGAACTCAAAGAAATCCGACCATGTGACACCATTGCTACGTCATCTGAACTGGCTCCCTGTTCGAGAACAATTACAATATAGAGACTCAATCTTAGCATTCAAATGCATAAATGGTATAGCTCCACAATATCTTACTAGCAAATTCAAAAAGCGTTCAAAAATCCACACCTGTAACACACGGAACGCAAACACTATACAAATACCACTCTTTAGAACAGCAGCAGGTCAACGTACCTTTGCTTATCGAGCCGCAAAAATTTGGAACAACCTGAACGCTGATGTCAGAGAAAACACAAATCTTCGTAGCTTCAAAAAGACTTTGAAAAGCCAACTGTTGAACTCGTTCCTTAAGGACTCCAGCATATCTTAGGGATTTTTATATCATTATTATAAAATTCTTTTTATCATACATTTTTGTAAATAATATCTGAAAAACCCTGATAGAAGGTCCTATTAAAGTATTAAAAAAAAAAAACCCACATATTATGACGCCGGATTTGGGTACCAAACCCGGGCCACATTGGTGGGAGGTGAGTGCTCTCACCACTGCACTATCCCTGCTCGTAATGTCGCATTGATTTCAAAGGCGTATATATTTTCTGTGACACAGTATAAAAAGGTCATGCAAAGTCATTTCGTGGTATACCATGGATTATTCGCTTACTGGTTGTATTTTATATCCACTCTGTTTGAATGTGGGAGGAGGAGTCACATGTCACGTCACGCAATGCAGTCAGAACGGAAGTTACGCGGTTCTGCGGGAGCTGCAAGTCGGATAGCGAGGATGATCATTCGTTTCTTGATTTGCATCATCTTTTGATCTTATCTCATGATCAAGTTGTGAAAATGTAAGACGGCTTTGATGTGTGCTGAAATGTGTTTCCCGCCGGTTGAAGTTTCACTTTATATTGACCTTCATGCATTTTGCGTAACTACTATTAAAAGCGTGACAAAAGCTCTGTTTACGGAGTAAAACGTCTTTGCACAAGTGGTCTGACAGCGGTGAAACTTCCTTTCTCCAGATTGCTCCAGAGTGTAAACATCATGGGACAAGTGCTTAGGGCTGGACCGTTTGGTTAATTCTGCCTACACTAAACCCGAGACATTCAATGTGAAATAGTTTATTAAGGATGAGCCAGTCAGTCATCTAGAGCACACTACATATAGAAACCAACGGTTAGCGCTAACCAGGCTTTGAGCAACCGAGCCCTGGGTGATATCATGGTGGAGAGGATTCCTTAGAGCTAACATTTAGTTATGCAATTCAGTAAGAGATCGCGTCATGAATCCTTGAGTAACGATGTTACCAGAATTAGCGATCGCTACAAAGAGGATAACCTCGCTTTAAATACGAGGTTTCGAGCTTAACTTTCAGTCTACCAAAATGGTTTATAGGGCTTAGGGCTGGACCGTTTGGTTATTTTTGGTGTCTTTTGATTTTTCACTCATTTTGCGTGACTGAGTCGCACCAAATTTTCCTTCACTAAATAAAATACGTTCACGAGCTCCGGGTTTCCATCCAGTTTCATAATTTTGGTCGGTTTAAGACAATTCAAGTGGCATAAGGCAAGCATTGTAATCGCTTTTTACGGGATGTAATAAAATGTAATCCTTCGCAACAGCTACAACGCTCGTCAAAAATCTTGAAACGCTTGTGTCTGTTTCCCCTTCCCCAATGTTGATTTGGGTATCACAGTGGTCTCAGTGCTTCAAAACACGCGTGGCTCAACATTGGGGAAGGAGAAGGCACATTTCATGCGGGAAAAATGTGTGAAGTAGAAATCTCAGGATTTTTGTGGAAACGGTGTCTGTTTCAACGATTTGTGACGAGTATTGTAGAAATAAACATACGCTCCCTGCAGAAAATTCTCGTATAGCGAATTATATTTACCGGTCTGCTGCATTTTACCCCGGGGTCCGGTTGTTCAAAAACCGATTAACTTTTAACCAGGATTAGCGGAAAATTTGGTTCCATATTTTTCAACTTTTTAGTGACGTTTCTCATGCTTATTTTTGTTTTTCAAGATTGACTTTCTCTAATGTAAGATTTTGCCGCATATCAGCTTTGAACAACATTTGGGAGTAAAGAAATAAACTCCTTGGTTAATTTTTAATCTTGGGTTAGCATTAAACGGCTTTTGATTTTACACCGGCTGGCTGATTGCTTTGTCTTTTGTGCGAACTAACTGCTGGTCGCATGACCAGTATTAGACGGGTCAACTGACCAAACTCGTATACAGTAAACACCCGCATATAAGAACACATTTAGTGAGAAATCAGCCTAAAAGTGTTCTTAAAATGTTCTTAAAATTGGTTTCAGAAATACTTCAAACTATATATGACTGGAGGTTTAATTAACATATAATGCTGTTTTGTAATAGATTTTATAGTTTGTAATCGTCCTGAACACCAGAGTACTTTGATGTAAGTTACTGTACTGAATTGTTTCCTTATCCTAATACCCTTTCCCTGTATATTAAGAACATACTTTATTTATCAGCCTGAATTTGTTCTTATTTATATGGTGCTTTCAGCCTGATGTTCTTAATCCACTTGTTCTTATATGCGGGTGTTTACCGTAATCTACGATGTAGACGATCCAACTCCGATTGGGTATTGGGTATTTTACGTGACCAGCATAACTTTAGTTACACAGTGAAAAGGTTTACATGGTGTTGATGCTATCTGTATCAAAAGGAATTGACATGACTGTCATTTTTTGTAGTAATGAAGCTGAGACAATTACAAGTCTGGATGATATCTACCAGATTGGAGCGTTTGTTCAGATAACTGAGTTATATGACATGGGCGATAAAATTAGGATGGTAGTTCTGGGCCACAGAAGGTTTGTCTGTTGTCATTTTTAGGAAGCTTTATGATATTTTCACGGTATATCCTTTTGTTCGGAGATTAACGAAAATCAACAAAATGTATGTCTACTTATTAATAATTATAACAATATGAGCGACAGTGTCCTGTAAGATGTTTCAAACTCAAAGGCAAAGAAATTGAATGAATAGTGTAAATCAGGAATCTGGAGAAAGCTAGAGTTCTTCAGTCTGTTTTAGAGCTAAAATTTTCACTTTGAACAGCCACCTTTGTTTTGATAATCCTGTCAAAATTAGGCCCTACCCACACAAATCTGGATATTCTGGCAAACAGAGTTTTTTTCTTCATATATGAAAATCTGCATCCACACAAAAAAAAAACTGTTCAAAAGCGATGGCCTCCACCTATAGAGAATGTGCATGAATGCATTCTCTGTGGTATCATGAGCCTCTGATGTCATTGTATTCAAAAACCTCCATTTTCACCTGTCTACACGAATACCATAAACCTCCGTTTGAAAAGATCAATAGTCTGGAAAGCTTTTCAAAAACCTTTGCTTCCAGTGACTGAAAATGCCATCTTCATGTGGACGGGAGGTAAAAATGGAGGGAAAAGTCTCAGCAGAGTTTTCAAAAATATCCAGATACCGGTACATGTATATGGGTCTTAATGAGTTTTATCTGCTTTCTTACAGCATGTAGTATATCATCACTGACATTATGATTTTCGCTGTTATTGCCACTGTCATTGTTATTACAATTAATTTTTGTCATTATGATAATCATCATATGTGTAAAGAATCATCACAAGCTTGCTACACTTCAAGGCATGTGTCACATATTACATGCACTTGTAATCTACATGTAAGTGAACGGACTCTAACAAAAATTAATGTGTGGTGAATTTTCATCTGTCATTACAGTACAAATTATTGATGAGTTGATAAAATGAAAGCATGATGCAGTACGGAATTGATTATTACTGTTGACCAGTAATTACTGTATTTAAATCAACAAAATTGAAAGGGAAGGCAACAACACATGTACACGCTCTACAAGATACCAGTGATTAAAATTGATCAAAATAATGCTTGAATTATGATGCTGTGTAAACCAAGCATTTGGATACCATAGGGGATACCATATATTGAAAATGAATTAATCCTGGGGCGAGGGGAAAAGGGGCGTATCCCTTAGGGATGTAAATTTCAGGTTTTGGTCTCACTGAGGGAGTTCTGACTACGTAGCCATGAATGTCTCGTTTTAGGGTTGCATGCAGAGAAATATAAAAATATTATTTAATGTGTTTTAAATAAGGTCTCCTTTAGGGTTAAAAGAAGCCTGGGCCATTCCCAGATTGGTCTCTTTTAGGGGTATAATTCAAAATTTCCAATGAGCATCCCCAGGCCACCCCTTTCATATCCAAAGTCCCCCTGCCCCCCACCTACCAGGGATTAATAGTCCTTTTTCCTGTGGTGTTGTATTATTTCAGAATTAGAATCACAGATACTCTTGAGTATTCTTTCCATACTGAGGAGAACTTAGATTCTGTGGCCACACCAGATCTACCTCTGGAGACACCTGTGCCTCAGAAGGAAAAACCAATCTTGATGGTGAAAGTGGAAAATGTGCTACATGAACCATTTAAATTAACAGAAGAAGTCAAGGTACATGTACAAACTCATTTATTATTTTATTTTTCTCTACTTATGAGTTATCAGAACTGAGTGATAAGTATAGAATAATGTGTTTTCATATTAAATATTAAACACGTGTACTGAAAAGTAAATAGTAAAATTCATGTAGGAGGAAAACATTTTAACTGCTCCATGCAAAAATAACAAAATGTACAATGATTTTTCCTAAGAGTGACAAGCAAATGAATTAAAGGTTTATTGTTGAAGAAGAGAAGTGTCCAGTGTTTGACGTTTTGAAAACAACGTCACAATTCTTGAAACATACTGTACCTGTAATAGCAGTAATGGAATTTAGGAGCTATTTTACTGGAAGCTATTTTAAACATCATACATCATGTACGGTACATGTAGCTCTCTCCTACTGATTAGTGGTAGAGCTACTGAATTATTTTATCATCACAGTCAATTATGTACTAGCCTTTTGACATTTGACTCTCTAGTCATTTTGCAAGACATTCAAGTTGGTTTAACCTTTAACAGAAGGTCTTTGTGTACCTTGTTTACTTGAAAACGAGATCAAGAGACGGAATCAAATGAAAAATTGCATGATCTATTTATCCAGAATTTTAGCTTTAGTACCTTTTGATTGAAAATTATATGAAACTTACTTGTAAGTTGAAGTTTGATGGTAATTTTATTGAGTCATCAGGAAGTGTAAGGGATTTCATGAGATTGCACAATCCTATCCCAGAAATCAACTTTTAAAGGCAAACAAAGACTGAAGTTTACATGTAAAATCGGGTGGGTTGTAGTATAATGGTGGGCATGTGATCCCTTACACTTCCTGATGACTCAATAAAATTACCATCAAACGTCAGCTTACAGGTAAGTGTCGTTTAATTTTCAATTCTATTTGGTCATCATTCAGTGTAGGGATCCCATGAGATGTTTAAAACCTGTATTTGTGAGCGCAAAGATAACAAATATCCAATATGTCAGGTGACACAACATTTATTTCTTCAATGGCTCAAATCTCACTGACAGAGAGTGACAAATAGGTTACACTGGCTGTGTACTGTCCAACAGAACTTTTGCCAACTCTCTATGTTGTTGAATTGGTTTCTTATAATACTTTGCAAATTTAAAGTGCAAAGTCCTGACCAACCTGCAGTGTGAAGAATAATGTCAACAGGAACCTTAGCTACTGCAGCTGTACTGGCTGACGCAGACCTCATACTATGAGGTTTAAAGCGACTTAAATCAATTGCAGCAAGTTCTAACTAAAGGTGGTTTTAACCCACTGACTCCCAGGGGTTCCTCATTGATGAGTAAAATCGTCTGGCCTTAGACAGAGTAAAATACTGTCTGGCCGGTTTAGGCAGGTTTGGGTGTCAAAGGGGTAATCCACCGAGATATAGTATCTTTGCTGGCTGCTTTATAGGTGACATGTATACGTGAAATGTGACAGTGGTTGATGTGGTTGTATTATTCTCAATCCACCACTGAAGGTCAGATCTTGCTTTATCTGAAAATTTCATGAAAGATTCAAAACCGCATTACCGGTATCTCAGGAAAACTTGCATCCATAAGGCCAATCACTTCAGAGGCGGTCCGTATACCATGCAGTGGGGGACTGGTTGTCAAGCAGGACGATCACTTTGGATTTTAATTTCAAGGCTTTGGAAGGTGTTAGTGATACCGTCATTTGAACTGAATTCAATACAAAGCCTAGAAAAGTGATGACCTGACTTGGTATAAGGACTGAATTTGCCATGTTTAGTGTCAGACCCGAGTCTGTAAATAACCTGACTGTGGTAGATATATTTGTTTCACAATCAGAAAAGGTGTTCCCTTTGAGATAATATACCACGTTTTCAAAACCTTTGCTCCTTAAAACAGAACTTGCTGGTTTCAAAAGTTTTGTGAATATTCTTGGAGCTCTACATAATCCATTTGGAAGACAAGTACACTGAAACAACTGGGTTCTTCCATTTGAATCAGAGGTATTTCCTGTGATTTAGGTCTATAGACACAGAGTAATAAGCATCTTATAAATCAATACTAGCCATGTACATGTAACAGTTGGGGCTCATACAAATAATAGCACTTTCAAGATTTTCCATTTTAAAATGGTGATGTTTCACAAACTCATTCAGATCATTTCCAATTAAGTATCAGTCGATATGAGCCTAATTATGTTTTCTTGATTGTGTTTCTCAATAACTCCTGTGTCTAAAAACTTCTCCAATTGGTTGTCAATAATAATAACGTCAGTTGCATTGAAATTGTATTCTTGGGGAATAATCTTCTTCTTCGGATAGGTAGCAAACTCAATTAATTTTAACCCCCTTTACAGCACTAAGTATGAAATGATCAGAAGTTATGGTTTGCCATACAGACAAATTGTTTCAGTTGACCAGCGACAAATGGTACAGTAATTGTGTGGTCATTATTGGTATCATCATCAAGACTCACCTGGCAATCTAGGTGGTTTTGGGACTTAGTAAGTGCTACTGTGGTTGTTCTGGTTTCCTCTTCCTTTTGTGGTGTAGGAGTAATCTCGTCGCTGGACCCTGAGACTTCCATAAAAAAGGCTTATGATTCTGATTGTGCTGGCTTTGGGGAAAGTTCGGCCTTCTTGAATGTCTGAGGTGTTATGCTGGATGCTTTGATGAAACCTGGGCACTGACTTTATTGGTTTCAGAAATCTCCTTTACTGACTTTGGCAAGTCATCTCCAAATAGCATTTTGGTTAATGGCTTTTGTGAGCTGCATAGTTGTTGTGGTTTTCTCGCTGTCCTGATTCGAACTCTGTGAGTGCCGGACAGAATTAACATCTCCGGTGGAGATGTTCAAGTGATTGTTCCCGTCACGTTTTGACATCTCGGTTGAGGCCACGGCTGATTTCAGCATATTGTGACCACAAAGTGAGCAACTGTTTACTGGTACTCGTCGAGTCAAAGAGACAAAAGAAATACACAACTTCAGTCCTGCGGACTGTAATTTTCAAAGAAATCCAGCAAAATTTTGCAGAGCTATTGTAAAGATGTCTGCCAAGGAGCAGGAAAAGATTCGCATTGATTTCTGGGATAGGATTGTGCAATCTCATGGGATCCCAACACTGGATGATGACAAAATAGAATTAAGCCCTGACAAGTGTAACAGTGCCCTCTGTCTTAAGTCCAAGCCTTGGTTTGTTAATTAGTATAATTTTAATAGTGATACAGCAACTGACTTGTCTGTTGTGTCTTTTAAACAGGCTCTTGCTGCTGAAGTCATCAAAACTATCAGAGATATAATCTCGTTGAACCCCTTGTACAAAGAGTTTCTGGCTCAGCTCATTGAAGGTGGTAAAAAAGTTGCAGATAACCCTGTTCATCTGGCTGATTTTGGTATGTGGATTGCATCAGTATTTTAAAAAGATAGTGCTTACATGACGTGTCTACATGCTCCATCTTAAGGAATTGTTTGTGGAGGAAATTACCGTCAAAAAGAATCAAGAACACCTGTACTGTAGCTAATTAAATCTCTTAAATCACTCTGTAGTGAAACAACAACAACAAAATAATTTCTAATTAAGCAAAACAAGTATACAGAAGGGGGCATGTGATTGTTGATCATTTAAAGTAAGTAAGGCAAAATACAGTTACTATAGTAATGTGCTGATGGATAGGAGATGCTGTCAAAATTAATGACAACTCCTTGCAAAAAAGCTCTTTAATGCTACATCTAACCACAAGTGTTTCTGCAGGCTCATGTGGTATATTGCAATTTTATTAATTTTTGTCCATTTGCACAATGCAGGCGCAGCCCTGACCAGTGCCGAGACAGCTCAGCTTCAGGAAGTATTTGAAGAGACCAAGGTTCCTGTGAGATTGCGACTTACTCTCGAGCTGCTGAAGAAAGAGCTTGCCGTGTGTCAGTTGCAACAGCAACTTGGTAAGGAGGTGAGTGTGTACGAGGTTTCAGCTTTTATTCAGCACATGTGCTTTTTATCCTTGTGGCATCACCTGGCCTCGTACAACATACATATACTATTTTTTAAGGCAGGTCAGTTTGCGGCAACCTGAAGGCTGGTGTGGACCTGCCAACAACTTAATTAAAATCTATATTTACAAAACCTTAAACGAAAATAATAAAAACTTCTAAAATTTAAAAACTAAAAATATAAAAATCTGATTGTTTTGATGTTATCAGACAGGCTTCTTTTTCGAATTGAATTTGGTCCAGTATCTTTGAGGCCTGTCTAAGTTTTTGTTTAAAAAGTTGATAGGAGGAAGCGTCCTTGATGGCTTCAGGAAATAAATTCCAAACAATGGGCCCTCTATACCTTACACTATTTCTCCCAATGTTGCTATTGTACGGTACATGCGAGAAGTGATTAATACGCCTTAAATTATAATTAGTATTAGTGTTGCGTGTTTTGAATAGGGCTGTGAATTGATCAGGTAAACTATTATGATAGACCTGGTACATTATAGAAGCGAGCCTACGCTTGTAAATATAGACTAGTGGTTTCCATTTTACAAGGTCAAGAACGTCAGTGTCAGGAGTTTCGGTAGGGAGTTTGTGGATTAGTTTGGCTGCTTTCAGGTGCAAACATTCCAAAGTATAAAATGCAGATGGTGAGCAAGATCCCCAAATAGCGATGCAGTAAGTGATGCTTGGTACAATCCCTTTGAAATGTACGTATTTCTTCCAAGACACTTGAGGGAAGGGCTTTAAACTTTTTCAGGAATTTTAGCTTTCCTCCAAACTTAGTATGCAGTGCTTTAACTTGGGGTTTCCAGTTCAGTTTATAGTCGATTTCAACCCCTAAGCAAGTGGATTTAGTGGTGAAGTAAGAATTTCCGAACATAAGAGGTCTTAATGGACCAACAAAAGCATGGCTGGAAATCAGCATAGCCTCAGTCTTTCCAGTGTGAACGGTCGGATGATTCTTACAGCTCCATACTCTGAAGTCAAACATATGGATACATCTGATTTCGGACGAATTTGATAGGTCGTTGACATATATTGCAAAGAGTCTGGGTCCCAGTAGAGAACCTTGGGAAACACTGATAGCGATTTGTCGTAGCTTTGATCTTGCACCGTTGACATTGACATATTGGGATCTTTCATGAAGGTAGCTTGCAATCCACTCGTGGAATAGACTCCTAAGTCTGACAATTTGGATTTAAGGATGACTTGTGCACTACATGTATCTACAGCTGTATAACCAAATGTCAACCTAAGATAGATAGTAATTTATCAAGTTTGCCAAATTTACCAAAATCACCATGTCTGTCAAGATGACTGAGTTGACGCTGAGTTGACATTGAAATTTCATCACATTTTCAATTTTGTTGGGTGTACCGGTATGTTTGGACTTACAATGACATAATCATTATTTTCAAGTTCACTAGTAGTAGTCTTTTCAATGAATCAAAAAGGTTATGATAGTCTTTGAAGAGAGTAGTGAATAAAACAAAACAAAGGAATATTTCCAAATGTATTTATGAATTTTACATGATATTTTCATCTGTGTTTTAGGGAATTCAAAGTACAAATAACAAACTTAAACACTGGATTTTACAGTAGGTCATTGTGCTAAATGTACAAGTAATCACTTTAAAATTATTGATATTATTGACTCTGCTTCCAGGTTGAGGAAAAAGTAAACAAACAACAGAAGAAATTCCTTCTCCAGGAGCAACTGAAGATTATCAAAAGGGAGCTTGGATTGGAGAAGGAAGACAAGGATGCTGTTGGAGAGAAGTTCCGTGACAGAATAAAGGATCTGAATGTACCCAGTCATGCTGAGGAAGTTATTGAAGAAGAACTTAGCAAGTTAGCATTCCTGGATACGCATTCTTCCGAATTTAAGTGAGTAATGAAACTCTTACTTAGCTCTTTGCCTACAATGGTTTAGTTTGCCCTAAATTTGTATTCTGACTCAAAGAAAGTCTTTTATGCAAATTTTGAATATATGTGATAGAAATATCATTATGACCCAAATAAAAAGAAAGTGACAATGATGGTTATTATTATTCAAGTTCCATCTCTATTACAACCTAGTGTTTGTTTCATTTTTGTTACAAGTGAAAGATTTATTTGAAACAGTCGTATGCTATTCACCCATAACACCATTTGGCTACATTTTGTTCTCACCCAGTAGTCCTATGGAAACAATAGTGCAGGAATAGGCGGTTCTTTCGTAATATTGGCTTCTTCATCAAGTTTGATATTTTTTGTCGCCACTTTGATCTTTAGTGTGACACGGAATTACCTGGATTGGTTGACTAGCATTCCCTGGGGTATTCATAGCGAAGAGAACTTCAAAATCAATCAAGCACGGGAAGTTCTGGATGAAGATCACTATGGACTACAGGATATTAAAGACAGGATATTGGTAGGGTTTATAACAGCAGCTTTATTATGCATTACACATAGAGTGTACTGTGTGTGTGGCATAATAGAATGGATTCGTGACTATAATTTTGGTTGTGTAATTTTGTTAGTTCAGCAAGTCACAGCTTAAACTAGACCTTATTCATAAATGACCCTGTTTTATTATTCTATCGCTAATGTGCAAATTATAGCCTACCAAGCCTTATTTTAGCGCAAGAATTCTTTTCGATTTACCGTGTGGTATGGAGACTTGGTAGGCTAATTTGTACTTGGACAAAAGAAATGTAGAAATTGACCAACATTTATGAATAAGGTTAATAATAAGCAGTAACCAGTGTATAACAAATGGGTATGCATGCGTTGTTGTCAGAGCGATCTTTTTCAAAAATTGAGGAAAACGGGATCAAGATGTCGTGGTTTAAAATGAATTTGAGGTTATACAGGACCTTGGTTAAAACGTGGATATGACGAGGTTGTGATAAGAAAAGTCTTCAATTTGCCAACTGTATGATTCTATTTCTTGTAGGAGTTCATTGCTGTGAGTCAGTTAAATGAATCTGTGCAGGGTAAAATTCTTTGCTTTACAGGTCCACCAGGTTAGTAATCACTGTATTTCTTTTCAAATGTTAAATGGATGAAGGGGTTTAGTTTCTAAAGAATCTGTGATGCTGCGTTGGTGGGAAAGTAAAACACAAAAATTGGTTTATTAACTGGGTGATAATATGGTAAATTTACCACAGTAAAGAAATTTGAAAGCTGATGTTTCAAACATTAGCTCTTAGTTAAAGTGAATCCGCTCCGATAAGAATGATAATTAACAATTATTATTAAATTTTCAACCTCGGTTATGCATTCCTCGTGATGTGATTGGTTCTCTCAATCTCGGTTATCAGATCATATACCTTAGTTTGACCTTATATGGTAAATGATTGCGCTAAGCGTTGCTAAGCTAAAAGTTTTTTTTCTCCGGAAAGCGAAATTTCGCGCGCCCGTGGAATAATTGTTAATTGTTGGATGGTTACGTTTTATGTGACATCTGAATGAATCAAGGTAGCAAAACTGTTGCCATTGGTGTGTATCCTTTTTTTACCCTGAAGGGTGACCTTAGTGTCCAAGACGTTTGGTTTTTTATAAAAAAAATAACTTTTTTCAAAACATTTTTAGCCCTGTAAATAATTAAATCCCGTATTCATTTCCTTTTTAACCAGGAAACACAACTTAAGCACCTTTGGCGCCAAATGTCACCTAGAAGAATTTGTTCGGATATCTTGGCTGGAAATTGAAGTTTCCGACAATTTTAGGGAATGAAATCTTCATTTCAGAAATTGCAGGCTGAACGTTTCCTTCAAAGAACTTCCCAGCAAACCATTTGCTCATCCGAAACTGCTATAGGTGACTTTTTTAAGTGCCAAAAATTGCAAAAATATCCCTTCCGAAAACGTAAGGGACCACTTTTTCCTTTTTGCGAATCTTTTAGGTGATGTTTTAGTAAAGAAATCTATAGCTGTGCGGCAAAGTAGAGCCGAAGACTCTTAGAACAGCTTGACTCTCCTAAACACATATTTTCGCTGAAGTTTATTGTTTGGTGCCCCTGTAGGTTGTTTTGTTCCCAGAGTTAAATCCATCTCACATCCAATGCATGCTCATGGAAAAAACCACCAGCATCTTGCTTGTATCACAAATCTGGCGATCTACCAGTTTCTGTTGGTTCAATGTCTGTCGTTATTCCCAATTACTTTTTGTAGTGATGTAGGTTGGGCCATAATTATTGTTCTGAATTTAAACTGATGGTCATGTTTCCAGGTGTGGGAAAAACAAGTATTGCCAGATCGATTGCAAGAGCTCTCAACAGACAGGTAAAACAATCTAGTATCTAATCTTGATATCTAATAAGATTCTTAGGAAAGAGAAACAACAGAATTAAAAAAAAAAAAAGCGTAAGTAACTGGATTTTCTCTGGTCTCTTTTCTGGACTGCTCGGATTTCCGTGGTGGCCATTGTTATAATTTGATTTAAAATAAAGTCAAGTTAAAACGCTAAGAGACATGTAATAATAAATTATACTCCTAGCCGTGAGATTTATATATATTTATAGGCAACTTTTTCAGTATTTCAGGTTCAGTGTTGGTGGTATGACAGACGTAGCAGAGATCAAAGGTCACAGGTTAGTGTACACAAATTAAAGTGCTACTATGATCAAAAATCCACTTCCTTTTTTTCTTCAGATTCTGAAAATGTGTTTGCTTAAAACGTGACTGGAAAAATTTCGAGCATTGATTTTTATACAGAGGCTGCTTACTTTGAGTGTAGGTTTTGCACTTCACGGTCCGCCATTACTCACGCTCCAACCTCAAAGGATTGGATCAAGGGAAAAGTGACATCATTTACTCACTAGCTATTTCAGCGTGTAAGCGTCAGCTCATGATTCAAATGGGTCAACGGAAATAAAAAATACCGTTGATTTCGCTCACCTTCCTTCTAATTCATGTCTAGATGGAATATAAATCCATACATACATCTCCTTTTCGCAAAAACTACGAAAATTTTGCACAAACACTTAAATCCTTAAAATTTCAACAGTTAATTGCAGCTTATTATATATGCAAAACACAAGTTTAAAAGTCTGAAAACCAGAAACTCCTGTGCTACAGATTAATTCAGCCGTTTACATACAGAAGTTACTTTTTCTTAGACAAGAGGTTTGGAAATAGAATTCAAATAAAAAATATTTCTCTTTGAAACGTTCAGTTTGTAAGTCGCTTTAATACTACATTGAGTAGAATAGAACTTTAATAGGATCATCCTCGAAAGACTTGAATACGTTAAATACTAAACTATTTAAGGACGTTCGCGCCAAAATCTTCCTACGGTGAGATTTTCTTCATTTCCCGCCTTGAGTTAGGTCATAAAGTACTTACTCCAAAAATAAAATAAAAATTGGGGGTCACCGACTTTGTTTCGGAGATAATGGCAGTGGAAAAATGCCTTAATTTCGATAAATCTGTCATAATAACGAAAGGTAGCCTCATCTGCTCATCCATCGAAAATCCTAAAAATAAACTGTTAGAGTGAAGGTTTCCGTGCATAAGTTTTTAGGGGTGGGATTTTAAGATAATTTCATGCCGCTAGGGATGTCGTAAACAGTTGAGTTCATCCTGGACGAGCGTTTTCGTAACCTCTATCCGTTGCAACCACTACCGGAATTCGATGGCACGAGAAAAGAAAATTAAAAAAAAGACAACTTCTTACGGTGAGATTTTTTTGATTTTATCATATTTTGTAGATAGTAAGTAGAGTAAGTGATTCATGATCAAAAAAATAGGGGTCACCGATGATCCAAGGGAGTAAAATCGATGTGATTTTACGAAGCTCTTGGAAAACTTCGTTTGTCACGTTTTTGCGTGACCTGTCGGGGAAGGACTGGAACCCAGGAGAGGATCGATCGTTGAAGGGATGAAAGGTTTTTACCCCAAAACAAAGCTTTCTCGAGCACAGCAACGAAGTTTTAAGCAGTCGTCATCTTCATTTGGTTAGTGTTTTTTATAATATTTCTCCATTGCCGTCATGCTTGTCTTCTGGAGTGTGGTTTTTGTGAAATTTAATCGCTGCATTTTCCACGCAGGTCCGCACTATTCAAGCCGACGAGGACGAAAATACTGCTCTATTTTGACGAAAGTAAAGGAAAAGAACTTCAAAAACATACATTGGTTTTGAACTTAAGTTCGTAGGGTAATAAAAACATTAAAAAAAGAAACAACCCCATTAAATTTACGCAACGGTTCGTCTTCGAGTTTTCCAAACATTCAGCCACTACTCGATCAGCAGCTACCTTTTCCAGAGCTTTTACATCCTCCCGCTCACTTCTCTTCAACGTTTCATGATGATTCGGAAAGAAAGGTGCCATTCTTTTGCCGGCCTGCAATTTTTTCCCCGGCGTTTTTGTCGCCATGTTATTTTAACTAATGCTTGAACAATATTTATGAAAGTCAAGTAGACTAGTGCACGACTGATAAAAACAACGCGAACATCAGTCGTGCAGTAGTCTACTTGACTTTCCTAAATATTTTTAATCAATTTTGACTGATCACGATCTTCTCTTATCCAACGCTGTGCAAGACTTATCGTCCACGGTTTCTGCAAAGGTTTTCAAACCTCAACTTCACCAATGCTCGAAGTAATGCGTGACATATTACAGTCGCGTTACCTGCGCAGTTACGTTGCGCACAAACAATTAGCGCGAACGTCCTTAAGTTATAAATAATTGAATAAAATAATTCATGATAACATTATAAAAAGGCCTGCTCTGTAAGTTGCCCTTTTATAGCTTGCTTGAAAGACTGCAAGGAAACACAGTGCTTTATGTCATTATCTAACGCTCTCGAGCGCTGTTTGAGTAACGAACTAAAAAAGTGATTTCAGAAAGTAAGGGAGAGAAAGGGGAAAAAATGAGTAAGTTTTTTACCATATAAGGGTCGGTCGCTATACGGACCTCCCAGCTGGCAAATAACATATATTTATCAAGTAAAGTGTCAAGTCTTCTAGCGCTGGAGCACTACTAATTGGGAACTCTATAAACCGAAATCAACAAATCAATGGAGATCAAGTCAAATGTTGGTTTTTGTGGAGAGGGGAAAACCGGAGAACCCGGAGAAAAACCTCTCGGTGCAGGGTAGAGAACCAAGAAACTCAACCCACATATGACGCTGAGTCTGGGAAGCGAACCCGGGCCACATTGGTGGGAGGCGAGTGCTCTCATCGCTGCGCCAGCCCTTGGGTGATTTTGTGTTTAGTTAACAAATTTTTGAAATCCAAAGAAAAAGAAGAATAGTTTGGTCATGGTAGCACTTTAATTTCTGCGTTGAGGTCACCACCCAACTAATCAGTTATATTAGAAGAATTTTTGACAAGCCTGAACGTAACCATCTCTGTCTAACAAATGTCAACCAAAGTACGTTTTTGTGCAATTTAAACTGGCTGAAATCGGTTTCAACAATCTCAAGAGACTGTCTTATTAGAAGGATTGACTCTTCAACACTGTTTCAAGTAACAACAATGTTTTGGTACACAATTTTCCAATTGTAAAGTTAGCTCTGAATCTGCTCTAGAAGAGAATTTGATTTTAATTTTTTTCCAAGAGTGTCAGCTTGACCTGGTAATCACTTTACATCATTAAAAAATAGGGGTCACCGATTTCGTTTGTGGTTTTAGATGGTTTTCCTGTTACTATGGTGACCTTTCAAGTCACAACATTGAGTGCATTTCGGTGAGCCATAATAATTTTCGTTGTTTCACTCGGTATAAAACATAGCTGTTTGGTGGTACAGTGTTGTAGAGCCAAACCTTTCCAAATCATGGAGCTTCTTGAAAGTTATGAAACTGGTTTGAGTCACCTTAAAGCAACAAGGTTGGAATGATTGAGCTAAAGCGACTTTCAAACGATATGATTGAGTAAAGAGAAACGATGGAAACGGTGTCCCTGGGCTGTGTTAGTCCGACAAAGTTCGAACCTGAGGTCTCCTGCATGGTAGCGGTCGGCGGTTGACTTGAGATGATTGCTTTGCCTTTTTCAACCGCGTTGTTAGGTGGTCTCTTATCGCCCAACATGTATGGTATGTCTTATGGTCCTGCGGTATCTGCCAGAGCTGTGTACTGTACATACATAGAACTTTATTTGATTAACTGGTTAAAATTTGGCATTCATAGGCTGGTGTAGGCCTACTATACAACAAACTACAATGAAGAAACAATAACAAGAACAGCAAGATAAGAAAAACTTATCTTTTATAGTTTTCTGCAAGTGCCGAAAAAAATGCGCCGCTTCGTCATGTATGTTATCGAGAAAGAAATTCTGTTAGACCCTAATTACCGTATAGAGTCCTTCGCAGCCGTTTTTGGGTTATCACACAACGCTTCTCCCGAGTTCCTTTGGTGGCGGGGAGCGTTGCCTGACATCCCAAAAATTTTGTTGGGTCCGCCTTTCATTAAATGCAATGCTTCTGACAGACTAGTCGTGCTTAAGCGTTTTTGTAATATGCCATTATTCTATTCGCTAATTAATATTTGTGGATTGTCATATTCGGTAACACTATGTTTTTCGCAGGCGAACGTACGTTGGTGCCATGCCTGGTAAAATTATCCAATGTCTTAAGAAGACCAGAACGGAAAACCCTCTTATTCTTATTGACGAGGTAATTATAAGCTTTCAAATATGAAATGTCATATTAAAATTTCAGTATCACGATAGAGAAGTTTTACGCTGAAATTGTATTCAACAAAAGCAATGTTTTAGGCGCGCCAAGTAAAATATTTACATTTGTAGTGATAAGCACTGATCCTGACCTCATTTTCGAGAAGTATTTGCCAATTTTTTTTCTTAATAGTGACACTTAACGTAAGTATAATTTCCGATTAAGCCGGTATTTGGTTAAGTTAAGTTTTACTCTTGTGGCCAGTGTTAAGTGCTTCGAAGATGAAATTTTCCTTCGGCCTAGTGTTTCTGTGATTATTGTAAAGTATGACGCGGATTCATTGCAGTCACAATTAACGATGGGTAATATTGCACGTGTTGTTTTTAGACAAGTCAGTTAACAAAATCAACTGTGGAACTGCTCTTAATTGCTGCTGTAATGTAAGCGGCTGCTTTCAGTTGGCTCTCGCCTGCTTGTGACTTAACATCATCTCGGTTTTTTTTTTGGGCGGGGTTTTTTTTTTTCAGGTTGACAAGATAGGTCGTGGTGTTCAGGGAGACCCCGCCTCAGCCCTCCTCGAACTTCTTGATCCGGAGCAGAATTCAGGCTTCCTGGACCATTATCTAGATGTACCGGTGGATCTGTCCAAGGTAACAGTAAATAGTTTAGTCATGATGAGTTCCGGCTGGTGTTTCCAAATGCGAGGAGAATATCTCTCCCTTTTGTCATTTTATTAGTAATGACACCTTTGCTTTGTACCAAGGAGAACAGAGTGGCGAAAGAATTCACCACATTTCTTTCTTCCATTTTTTTTTCTTTTTGAGATGATGAGCTCAAACGCTATTCTTTCAATAAAATACAACTGGTTTCTCGTTGCTTCTGACAGTGCGCAACGGAGAATTTACACATCCATCGGGCGTGAAAGATAGGAAGGTAGCCCATTCCGTCGTCAATGTTTGTTTGACGATCTAGACATCATCGTGCTGCCTCTGTTGCTGAGGAATGACTTAAAGTTGCTTTTTTTTCCCTCAGGTTTTGTTTATATGCACAGCAAATATCACAGACACAATTCCTGGACCATTGAAAGACAGAATGGAGATCATAAATGTGTCGGGATATGTAGAGGACGAGAAGAAATCAATTGCACAGGTGTGTGCCTTTATTCCCTATATCACAATACAACACGTTACTTGTTTCTTCTAGTCTAATTTAATTTCATAAAGGTAGCGATTTGCAAGCAATTGAAGGCATTCAGCGTCAAATTCAGAGAGAACAACCTTCTCTTAATCAACAACTGCATCACGTAAATCTAAAAGTATCCTTTTAATTCTCACATTGTCACGTTTATGTACATTCCGTTGTTACTGGCATAATTAGCACTTTTTCCGTACTTATAAATTCAACTTAACGCTTTGTACATTAATCAACTGAAGATGACAGAAGTTTCTGTCGAAACATGTCTTGTAATTTCAACAGTTTTGTCGTTTTCTTTAAATTTCTGACTTGCCTGCTGATATCAAGATCCTCAGACCAAATATACCTTAAAATTCCGAAAATAAGCCCCGGGGCTTATATTTTTCAAAGGCCCCTTTCGAGGGGCTTATTTTTGGAAGGGCTTATCTGCGGAGGGAAATTTGCGTTTCCAAATCGATTGGGCTAACCTTATAGTTGGAATTAAATTTACCGTTTTTGCTTTGTTTTACTTTGTATTTGAGGGGAATTTTCCAAGGAAGGAAGGGCTTATCTGCGGAGGGAAATTTGCGTTTCCAAATCGATTGGGCTAGCCTTATAGTTGGAATTAAATTTATCGTTTTTGCTTTGTTTTACTTTCCAATTTGTACTTGAGGGCAATTTTCCAAGTGCAAGCTCCCGGGGGGCTTATATTTGGAGGGCCGATTTAACGGAGGGTTTTTTGCGTTGCCGCTTTGGGGGGCGTATATTTGGAGAGGCTTACACACGGAGGCGCGTATTTTCGGAAATTTACGGTATAGCTAAGGGAGAGTTTTAGTCTTGTGTTTTCCGCAAACGTCTGGATAAGATTTGCTTGCGTTTCGCAGAAAATCAAGGATGTTTCATTGTATCTGATTCCTTGCCTGGTACATGTAGCTATTGATATCCAGCAATTTGTCAACTGAAGAGAGATCATTTTAGTTTGTCTTATCCCTATGAGGGCCGGTGACATTCCCTTTCGATGGTCTCCTTCCTTGGTTAATTTAAATCCTCCCTCCACTTTACAATAGGGACCTTTAGATTCTAGGACGAGGACGAGAACGAGTACGAGTTTTGACTGCCCGTTTTTAGCGGAAATACTTAGAAAACTGAAAACCCCGTACGACTGATCTTACTCTTTGTTGGCAGTATATTTTGCTCAGTTATTCTTATTGCTGGTAACTGAGCCTTTTTGCCGATCGAGAAATGCCAAAACTGCTACTTTGTTGTTGACTTGTTTTGAAACGACCGTCACGACATTTTTGCAAAACCTCGTACTAAAGTGAAGATGGTATCACGTTTTTCCCGCCAAAATGAGGCGGTTTGCGCGCGCTCACTGTTGTGCTATGAGAAGTTCTCGTCCTTGAATCTAAAGCTCGCTAATGTTATGTATCCACTCACTCCTCCTTCTTCTTTTCCTTCCTTTTGCTCATACCTCTCTGTCTAACATTGTCTTAACCGGCTAAGCTGTCACTTCCGCTGGTCATAGTTTCTGAGCTTTCTCTTTTTCACTTCCTCTAGCGCATTCCGTGCTCGGAGGTTACATCTACTTCTCTCCTGACCCAATTGTTTGTTCGCCCCTCTTTCCAACTCACTCCTTGTTCACGTCTCCACAGCCACGAATCGAAGACCTCAATTATCTTTTCCTGTGTTTTCCTCGAAGTCCAGCTTTCAAAACGAAACAGAGCAGTACTATACAGATCAGTGCTTTTGCAAACGTCATTTT
>NC_090884.1:26689786-26715256 GCF_036669925.1 Montipora capricornis
TCTTCCACTAAAAGCGACCTTAAGCACAAGACTTTTTTGTCAACACGGACACCAAGTAACCGAGGTGAAACTGGGTCGAGAGCGGCGTCTGTGACTTGACTTGTTTGCGTTAGGCTTGTCACGTCATTGATTTTACGGCATCGCTAGTTAATTGTACAGCAGTTTTGATTCTTTGTCTTCTTTGTTAATACTGAATCATGACTTCTTTAAGAAAGACAAGAGATATACTTTTTCAGAGCTACAATCAAAGATTGATTTTAGAGGATGAACCTATTGTTTTATTGGAAGAGAACACGGCTTGAAATTTTCAATCCAGTTACGATCGATAATCCTGAAATGATTCTGAATGTGAAGCAAAGTTCAGATCTGCCAGTGTAAGCTGATTTGTCCAATCCATTTGGTACATTTCTGTAAAGGAAAGCAAATGGCAAATAAAAATGAAGCGTTGCAAAAAAAGAAATTAAATTTGACGGTCATTAAAATTTTTCAAAATTTAAAATGGTCTTTCCGGTCGCCGTCCGTGTTGAAAAAAACTTCGCGTGCTTATGCTCTCTAGTTTGGGATAAGGCTAAAAAATCTAAGGGAAACAAACCACTAGTGTGGGCCAGCGTTCCTCTGCATTCATGATACATTACTTTATTACTCAGAGCGTCTTGTTGGGGGCCCAACACCCTTTTTCTTCTTTAAGTCAATCATTGAGAAGTAAACCTTTAACCCATGCGATTTTTGGGTCTTTTGAGGTCAAGACTCGAGCATCACTTTTAACACTAAGAAGAATACCCAAAGCAAAATGACGTTGAAACTGCAGGTTAAACCGTTTTAAAAATAATTATGTTAGGGACGAAATTCATGTAGCTCGACGAGGCCATTTAGGAGGCCCCATTAAAATGTTTGTGAGCATTTCTTACGTTTGGTACCGGCTGCAGCTGTATGCTTTCAAGTTCTGCTTGGTTAGTTTGATTGTATTCGACTAACTACTTTCCACTAAAAGCATTCCAAAAACAAAATACTGAACAGTCACCATTAACCTAAATTTTGGGTCAGTACGCTATTACAACGGCTCTCGGGATTGGCTCAGAAAACAATTGAACAAAACAACCAACCAATCAACGATGGATCCTAACCCTGAAAAATGGAAGCTGCGTCCTAAAGGGATCCATTGAAATTAGAGGTTGTAAAGAGCTGAGTCCTACCTCTAAATTTTATCCGGGCTTTCGCTAACGGTTCCGAACAAGTCGGGAGAGATGACAGAAATGATCTTCCGATAGCAATATGTCAGTAACATATCTTACTGAGTTTTCACTCTATCTTTGTTAATCTTTTTAGGGTTTCGTTGCAAGAGAGGATCCTAGCAACGACTTTTTCAAACGAGCATCCATACATCTTCACGTACCGGAGGTGAGCAAAGTCATGTGACATCAGCATACTCAGACAAAGAAATAAGGAACTTTGTAATGTTATTGGTCGTGGGTTTCTTATCATTGAGCAGTCTTGTATTCTAAATGTACTTTTGATTCGGACCATGCATCCTTAATTGAACAGGCACCGCGCGTTTTAAGTAGTGGATAAAATATGAGCGGGAGATCTGCATGGGCTCTTATAATGGCGAGCCGAAGGCTTGCCATTGCAAACGCCCATACAAATCTCCCGCTCATATTTTATCGTACTTGTGAAATGATAAAATATATTGAATGAAAGGATTGTTTTGCCATTCAGTAATTGGACATGCATTGGAGTTTACAGGGGGGCACATGTGACTCAAATACTGCCTATTGATTGGTCATAACTCTTATGAATTATTAATGAATTTTACAAGGGACATTTGTGAACAAATGTTGTCTCGTTAGCTCATTCCGCACGTCCCCCGTAGGTTACAAGCTGTGCTTTACAACAGTGAATAGGAAAAGAAATACAATGGCTGAATAGCCAGCGGAGGTTGCAAGGTGTTTTTGCGGTATTATTTTAGTTCGCGCGAGTATTTTGTGTGGCCACGAGAGGTATGGTGACGAATGGTTTTGAAGATCGTTTTCACATGCGACTTGGCATCCGCTCACTTTTGCGGTGACGCGAGAAAAGTACCTCTCCCCAGATACGCAGTCTGTGTACTGAAAACAGCAACTACTACTACAACAGACAGGAAACAGCTAGTTTGCTTTTTACTAAGCATTATAGAGTTGAAATTGGAACCACTGAGGACAAATACGACACTCTCGTCAGTGGACGTCGTCTATCTTCTTTGAACGAGACTTCATAGTAAACATAAACGGCCTATCTGATTGCAGGGAGCCACACCCAAGGACGGACCCTCGGCTGGCTGTACTATCATCACGGCGCTTCTGTCTCTTGCTACTAACAAACCTGTTAGACAGAATATAGCTATGACTGGAGAGGTATCCCTCACTGGAAAGGTGATGCAATCCTGTCGTTATCTCCTTACTTTTTTTAAAATTAAACGTGAAAACAACTTTGTCCCTTCCTGGAATTTTTTGGCACTTGAATACCCTTGGACGATGGACGCCTGGGTCCAGTTGTTCAAAAGCTGATTAACTTATACCAGGATTAGCGTCAACTTTGGTATCATGTTTTCAACATTTTGGTGAAAGTTTCTTATGCTTATTAATGCTTTTCAAGATTGACTTTTTCTACTTTATAGTTCTTCCGAATATCAGCGTTGAACAGCATTTTGAAGTAGAGAAATAAAATGCTTGGTTAATTTTTAATCTGGGATTAGCGTTAATCGGCTTTTGAACAACCGGGCCCTGGGAACTAAAACAGATCCCAAACCGTAACCCAGGCGCCTATCGTACAAAGACATTTTGAGATGTAGAATAAAGTCATAACCCTTTCAGATGCTAAAATTCAGTCCTACCAAGCAAAAAATCTCTTTTTTTTTTAAGGCGTTTAAGTGCCCATGATCTTTTATTTTCTTGTTTGAATCTAAGCATCAGTTAAGACGAAAACGCTATGCTCTTTAAGTGATTAACAAGGTCTTGGTTTATTTTTGAAATGTTCAAAATTTGCCGCTATTTTGGTTCACTGTTCACCTTATTGTTTGCCCAGTTTTTGTGAGTGAACAAGAATCATGAACACATAAGAAGAGAAAATAGAATTAGATTTTTTTTCTTGAATCTAAACGTAAAACGTACAATTTGATCTCTTTGCACTTTTGAGTCCAGCGGAAGCAATGTACCGCAAAAAATACTGGAAGAAAAAAATTTTTTTTTGAAGACGTTGTTTTGGATGTGTGAATTAAGAATTGGTTGAGAAAGTAAGACAGTTCCTTGGCACTAAAACCTTGTGAACTAGGCCTCAAAACGACTTTGGCAAAGCATGTTTGCTGGTTTTCAATAGATATCGCTTTCCGTGTGTTTTATAGGTTTTACCTGTTGGAGGAATAAAAGAGAAGACCATTGCGGTAAGTGTTACTTATATCAACTGGATTCGCTGGATTCGTTGTTTTTTTTTTGATTGTTAACATTATTAACTTTTGTTTGGTAGGCTCGCCGAGCTGACGTAGACTGCATTATTTTACCCGAAGGGAATAGAAAAGACTTTGCTGATCTGCCGGAGTTCGTGAAAGAAGGACTTGAAGTTCACTTCGCGTCGCATTATAATGACATTTATAAAATTGCGTTTGAGTCGTGACGTCATACCAACTGCCTTGCAGAAATATAACGGCGAAAGTATTCCAGTGCAGCTTATCTTTGCAAGACATGAATCTACGATGCCCAGAGCTGCATGTTGACACCCAGAGAAGACTAGGGTTGAGCATTGCACAAATTGTAAGCTTTGGCAGTAGGCTTTGTCATCATCCATAATGGCACTGCTCTGCCTTTTCGAAGTTTAAATCATTGATGAGCAAACAGTGAAAAAAGTCAACTGAAAAAAACTATCGCACCCTCGCAGAGATGTCAGCGTCACGAAGTGCCCCTCTCCTCCCCAACGTCATCAAGTATCCCTTCCCCTCCCTCCCCCCCCCCCCCGCCAAATTCCAGTGCTCAAGTAAAGATAGACAGTTGCATTTGCCCTTATCAAACGATAACCACAAATAGCCCTCAGACTTATCTTGTTGTTGAAAATGCGTAGCAAATGCTTAGACTTAAGGGGCACTTCGTGCTGGTTATCAATAGAGCGGTTTTCAATTGAGTGTCGAAAGTCATTAGCGAATTACTTTGGTTTTGTATTACTTCACTAATTGATTGGTTTAAAGTTCTCGCCCCACATTTTCAGCCAGTCAGAAGTGAAACCAAAACCAATCGTGACTCGCGCGTTCACATTTTCCCGCGCTTTGTGTCGGCTACGTGTGATTGCTTCGAGTTTTGGTTGGTCTACTGGATTGTCTCCGTCCCTTTTGATTGGCCAAAGTAATTACTTTGGTTTTGGTTTCACGAAATCGATTGAAACTGTCTCTATCGGGCGTGCGTCTAATTACGAGCATTTCTAGACATAAGTGCAGAGCATACAACGGAAAACGCGCAGTCGTAGCTAAAGTAGCAGAGGAACCGAAAGTTCATAATTCCCGGACTTCCGGTGGTGCAGAACCAACCGGAGGAAGATATTAGGTACTTAAAAGTACAGGAAATCGTATGAACGCTTGTGCATTTGTATAGGAATTCGCATGAACGTCATTGTTTATTTCGTGATTTATGGTCACTCGTGATGTTTTGAAATTTCTCAAAATTGCAAAGGCAAGTGCAACGTAGGCAAGAGCAATTTGGGAACCTTGAAAACATTACGATTGACCATAAATCACGAAATGCACAAGGAATTTCATACGCTTTTTATTTATTATGTACTCAATAAAATTACTCCATCGCTGTTTTGGTAGCAACTTCTGTATTGCACTCAGTAACCTATTTATGCATTCGTCATTGACCATTCAGAAACGCGATATTCTGTTGAGTCTATAACAAAAGGGTCCCGTAAACCTACGACGGCAACATGAACACATGGAAACTTGCAGATTTTCGTTTTTCAAACGTTTTCGTGATTGTTCCAACAAAATCATTTTCTACATACTATCCTAAGTACCCATCAACTAAATTGGATGGAACGGCGTTCAAAATAAAAGGGAAAATAAAAACTTGGCACTGTTTGCTTACGTTTTTCATAGAACTTGAAATTTGTCATTTCCACAGTAAATTTGCAAAGAACCACGTGATGTTACTCTAGAGAACAGTTTCTTCCAAAGATCGTCTGTCTTATGCACGTGCTTATCTACGAATGACTTATGAAAAGAAAACATCACGTGGTCTGAAATGGGAAAAAAAAAACGTACAAGCTAAAGAGGTCAATTACAGAGTGGAAAGGTACCGAACACCTGTGAGGCTCGGTAATGTTTTGAATCCATCGCTTTCTTCGCCGTCCTACGGGTCTGTTGGTCTTAGGTTTCCCGATGAACCATTTATTTGGTATCCATTGGTCCGCCATTCTCAACATCTGGCCATACTACCCAAGTATTGCACACTCCACAAAAGTGGGCACACTCCGTACTACCACCACTTTTTGCTGATTTTGTGTGTTCCTAATTTTCCCGGTTTGGATACACCGTTATTATTCCAAGAACTCACGTCTCGGCCGCCCGACCCTACCCTTGGTCTTTGTTGTTATGGTCCATGCTTTGCATCTTTACAGTGCGACGCCCTTTACCGTGGCCACCTAACAAAGTTTTTTACAAATTATCTGCCAATCAGGGTGTGCGAATTTCGTTGACAGTCACGCCTCCTTGCAAAGTTCGCACGGTTGTAATTTAAACACGGTAAGGCGCGTTGCACTGTAACACAGTATCAAAGTATTGGTCGTTCTCCGTCTCAAATGTGTTCCGCGATCATTTTTCCATGTCTTGTTCACGTTGCGAAGTATCCTGTAAAGTAATTGGTAGCATACGAACGGTTTCGAAGTAAACAAAGATAACGAGAGATTAACTTTAGTTGTGAGCTCACGTTGTCGTCAAAATTAAAATTTGTTTTTTCGCAAACTACGGCAAAGAAATGTGCCAAAGTACGTGCGGCACGCGTAGCACGGTTGCTTTTCCTTTTAAACCAGTAATATTGTTTCTTGGCGTTGTCGTTACCGTAGCCGTCGTCGTCTCCTGAAGGAGGGGGGTGGGAGGTGGGTGGGGACGAGAATGTCATGCACTCGCTCGCATGCGCAGTCATGGCTACCACAATTGTGGTGTGGAGTTTAAAGAGGTCGTTTGAACCCGGTTGCTCTTCGACTTACCAATGTTGTATACATCGAAGCTCCATGGCTGCCCCCATGACGTCGATAGGTAATAGGTGGCAAGCATGCGTGGTGGACATATTGATGTTTTTACCCCTCTGGTTTCCGCTTGAAGAAATCTTGTGCTGTGAAAACTTCTTTTATGAGTGGGAGGCACGTTTATGGGTTAACAAGAACGTGCTTAAAGTAATATTTTCTGGGATGCATTAGGTATGGAGAATCGCTCTGGCCTTCCCCAAGCCTGCCTCCATTCTCATCTTCCTGACAACACAAAATGTTTATTTCTCTCAATTCCATAACTTATACACGATCTACTCTTCCCAATCCTTACTTAACATAATATGTAATATAACCTGGCATCGATACATAATCTTGGTTTGGTCGGTTCTACCGTTAAAGGCAACACCAAATAGGTGGGGGAGGGGGGGGTTATCAACACCAACTTCCCCCATACCTGAAAGCTCCTGTAGTAACACGAAGAATAATTTCCTGAGATATAAAATCGGAGAACTTTCTGTACGACGCATGGTTTGGAAACTGTTTTGGAGGCGGCAAATATTTGACTCGCTTATAGACGCCCGAAAACGGACGAGCAAATTCAAGAATGAGCACTTTGTCCCGAATCCACCTGCCAATACGTTCCGCTAGGGGATGGCTCTCAAGAATATCATCCCAAGCCCTATCGTTCTGGTGTAAGCCACCAATGAAGGAATGATCGGGATCTCCCAATTTCAAAGCTTCCGACACAGGAGACACGCCCGACGAGAGCACCTCCATCCGATGAACCGCCTCCGTCACTCCCCCCAGGCCGGGAACCCCGTTTGTATACACCCAAGCTGTACAGCGTCTCAGTTTGATACCTTTAATCTGATTTTGGAACTCTACCCAGTGACTTGCTTGCCCCAGGGACCCCTCATTGGAGACCATTATCTTTCGTTTACGACCCATCATGTAAACAAAAAGAGGGTGTAAATAAGGGTTTCACCTCTAGTCCAAACTATTGATAAGGAATAGAAAACAAAGAAAACTAGCGGTACCGGGGTTCGCGACCAGGAGGGAGCGACTTGAGCACGCCTGAGAGCAGAACGTGTGGTGGCTACCGAGATATACGGTATGCCAACAGGAGTCACTCACCCCTGTTTGATCCAAACGCCTGCTCATTAGCGCGGTTGAATTCCTCCCATGCAGTTGTCAATTTTTTAATCACGAATTTAGTGCTTAATTTATGAGGCTTAATTTAGTCATTTCTAGGGTTCTCGATCAGTCATTTTCGCTTGTGAGTAGTTCAAGTAGTTTCGCTTTTTGCAGTTTGTATGTAACTTTCTTCGCTTCGAGCAGTCAATTCAGTTACCAGCTCCTAACAAATGTAAGTGTATATTTTCGTCGAGTTTCTGTTTACGATTAGTTCATTTTACTAAGTAATTTTTGTATCTGTTTGTTTTCTAGTCTTAACCGCTTTTCGCTTTCATCGCATGAGTTGAGTTCACGCCGTCGTAGGCAGTTGAATGAGGAATAAAGCGTGTTTGAATTTTTGTAGTCGTAAGAAGATCACAACCCCGATCAAGAGCTCTTGAAATACAACCAAAGAAAAAACTGGAAGAATAAAAAACAACGAAAAATGGTCATTTCTTAACGCATTCTCCTGAAAACATTCGTCACAGGACCAACATACTTTGTAAGTGCATGTCAGATGATGTTTAAGCTAGGATTTTTCCCGAGAGTTTTGTCAAAGAATGTAGATAAAATCCCCGCCACACAGGCAAACCATGCAAAATACCTCGCCACTCAGGCAGGCCTCACAGGCAAAACCAGTACAAATTCTACCACACAGGCAAGCCTCACTGGCAAATGAGTTAAGATTCCGCCACACAGGCAAGCCTCCGTCACAGGCAAATGAGTTAAGATTTTGCTACACAGGCAAGCCTCACAGGCAAAAACACACAGACAATGTAACCACCCACAAAATCCGCTACGTCGGCGAGCCTCACAGACACTAAAAGAACTAAAACCTCGCCCCTCAGGCAAACCACGCAGGTATGGTCAGCACAAATCAAAAATTGACCACCAAACTGAGGACGCGAAGAGTCCAACCAGCGTGACATTAAAAACCAAGGGGACACCAACAACGCGTAGGACACCGTACCTCATTCGCCCGTACGGCAGATTGAATCTCAACTGCCGGATGTACCTCAGCTGCTGATTGCCGCTATAGCCTCCTCCGCTGCAGCGTGAGACACTTGCATCGGCCATATACATCGAGTAAGTCGGGTTGATCGGACACAAAGGTCAAACCCTTCCCTTTTGCGGCCTCGAGTAGAGTGACGGGGTGGAGCATATGTAACCTCTTTTATAGTCTCATTTGCATAATCCCCAGGGTATTAATTACAAATGCAAATTGAGTTTGCATAGCGTGCGTGTGCATAATCGTGCCCATCGTTTTTCAGACTGGAGTACGAGGTTTCTGTAATGGACACGCGCATTACGTTTACTGAACCAAAAATATTCGAAATGCGCGAGCTCAGAACTGAGAACGTCCTCGTACTACAATCTGAAGTCGCAAATGTTGAAAGAGGGGGACAAACTTCATTCAAAATTCGCGACAACAAAAGAAATGTTAAATGGTTGTTGTTTCAACTCGGTTGAAAGGGGTGGTGGGAGGGGGGCGACATACGGTTTCGCTGTTCAACAAAATCGAACGGATCTTGAAGCCGTTTGGCCGGGCCTAACACATTGAAAATATTATTCAGTTATCATGATGGATTGTGTCGCCGCCACTGTTCTCATATTCTAATTGTTCCTGTGTGAGGAATACTGTACTGTATCCGCAAATGTCAAGTGACGGAGAGGATAGGTAGGTAGGTAGAAAATGCGTTATTTAAGAGAGGAACATGCTAGCCCCAACAACACTCGGCTGGTTTCCATGGAGGGCGTATTGACACATTAAACCGTATATTAAAGTACCCAACTACTACCACTATTACAGAAAAACTACAATAAAAATATACTTCTTGGGAAGACCCAGCTACTTTCTAAAAATCTTCTTAAATGAAGGGATCGACTCGGCGGCGAGTTTCGCTTCATTCGAGAGCTCGTTCCAAAGCATAGCACGGCTAAATTTAAACCTTTGTTTTAGAAATTCCCTTTTCGGTTTATGAAGTGTCAGGGCAGTAGCCATATTGCGCAGATGGTAATTAACCTGATCGACATTTCTTCGAACAAAAGAGACCCTAAGACCGGGGACGGTGTAATCATTTAATACATTTTATACGTTAAAATTGACTTTGCATAGCGCCGTCTATCATCAAGTGTTTCCCAAGAAAGAGAGTCAATTCAGTCTGCGGAGCGAATATCACAACAAGCACCTAAGAGAACTCTAGCAGCACGTGATTGGAATCTTTGAAGGTCTTTCAAAACTTTGCCGAAGGTATCCCACGAAAGAGAAGAGTATTACTAAGCCCTTAAACCGGCTGTTTCCAGAGTAGCAACGGAAACAAAATTCCGGCTTTATGCGCCGCATGGCTCCTATCATGTCTAGGGGTGGCGTGTTCGTGAGAAGGGGATTCCTTCTGATTATTATCCCTGTTGGGCGATTATGGGTTTTATCCAGGTCAGGGAAGGGGGCTGGTCACTCAATTTTTTTTAAGGGTTTTTTTTAGGACCTGGGATGTGTTTTGGTAATAAAAAGGACGTGTCAATCAGTCAGGGGTTTCCTGTCGTTCTTCAAATCCCTAGATGTTAGCCCTGATTTTGTCTTCCTTCGAAATACTTGTTTTTGTTTACAACATTGGTCTCTTGTTTCCCGTTAACCCTGTCTGAAGGGGTACAGGAAAGCTTGGAGTATGAATCATTTCAATTAAGGCAAGAGGAAAAAAATAACTTTTATTACGAGAAAGAACTTTAAAAACATTATGAATCAATTGTACGTTTTACGACTCTATTACCGGTTCTCTCATTTCGTATCTAAACCTATCTACTGAAAGAGAACTAAGTAAATTATATCAACGTAAAATAATAGACCAGCTATTACTACCTTAGCCAGCTTTGGTTTCAATTGGATTAATTATATGTTAATCTTTCACTAAAATAGGAAAACTATTTACTTGACATTAACTGCAAATTTCTTTCTACATTGCTAGTCTTCGGAGAAATGTCATGCTTCAGAAAATGAAGCTAACTTAGTATGTTACAAATTTATGGTCTTGTCTTAAACCTTTCTCGATCTGATGTTTCAATCATATGTTACGCTGTTCTTGCGGAATTCGCGCAGACAAAACTCAATCGTCCAAAAAGCAAGTATTCCAAGTGATATAAATATAAAATCTACACTTCTTTCTCCGTGTTATAAAAGTAAACGAAAATACCAGGATTTTCTGACTAACCTAGACAAGTACGTTTGATTATGTTTGTACATGAAGAGTCTCATTGTGAAAACTTAAGGGATTACTTTTTAAGACCAAATTTTACATGCCAAGTGTACTTGCTCCAGTCTAGAAGACAGCAACTTGTTCCTTTAAATTCGTTTGCCCGTGCATTGCATAATAGGAGCAACATACACTGGCAACTTGATTAAAACACGAAATAATCAACACTTTTCTGTTAGCAGAGGTCTCTCTTCTTTTGCGTTCGCGTGGCTGACGAGTAAGAGAAAAGAAACCTCTGTCATGGGTCGAAACTCGCTTTGATCCAACCACCGCCCTCAATGTTGGACGGCACTGTTCAAACCGCATGCCCCATGTTTTGTTTGCTCACTGTGACTCCCGCGCATTCCTTTACAGTAATTCCGCTGTTGTTAAGTGAGTCCACACAACATGAAGTATCACGCGAGGATTCGGTCGCTAAGAAACCGCCGCGCATGCTCAACACCGTGAGTTTCGACTCATGGCAGAAGACTCTCTTCCTGTCAGCCCAGCGAACCCAAAAGAAAAGAGACTTCTCCTAGCAGGGAGAATCAACATCATCTGTCTGTAAACAACGTATGTACACGAGGAAAAAGAACAAGTTCACATTAGTCCCATTAATAAAGTATATGGAAACTTCAAAAGTTAAGCAACACCACCGATTTCAGGAAATCCTGTTGCTTGAGCACCATAATAGGGACCTTTAGATTCTAGCACGAGGAAGAGAACGAGAACGAGATTTGACTGCCCGTTTTTAGCGAAAATACTTAGAAAATTTATAACCCGGACGATTAATATTGTATTACTCTTTATTAGCAGCATAGGTTATTCAATTATTCTTAATGCTGGTAACTCGCTGAGCCTTTTCCTGATCGAAAAATGCCAAAACTCCTACCGACGATATATCAAGTTTTTCCGCCAAAATGAGGCTGGTTTGCGCGCGCTCACTGTTCTATGAGATAGAATCTAAAGCTCTGTAATGACACCATAACAACGTTAACACCAAATGTCCTTCGCAAACAAACAATACATATCTGAACCAACAATGCTTAATTGGAAAAAATGTTAACAGTACCTTCCCAGATAAATTGCAACATAAAATTTGCTTGTGCGGGCTTAGCTGTAACCTTGGGAGTGTTTTCGAAGGCCGCACCGTCGAAAACTTTTCGGCCATTTTTTAGAGGATATATTTACCCCCCTGTCTAAAAACGAAAATATGACACGAAACCTGAAAGTAAATCGCTCTTTCATTTCCTGAAAACTTTTTAAAAGACCCCCTTTTAAGAATAAGTAAAATTTTGGTTTTACAAATGTACCTTAGAACCTGAAAGGCTTTCGACGCTTTATCTTAACAACCAACAGCAATCTTAAAATTAACCAGTATCATTTTACGGAAACGAAGTTTCTACAAAACGCCAGTAAGTACAGGTGAATTAATGTTTGTGAACAGGGTGTATTATGGTAACCTGGCTGCCTGACGATATAATAGGTAAGTGATTATCCATGTGGTAGGCAACTAGTTCTTGAACACTTGAAAACACTCGATCTCTGGTTCGAACCTGCAAAAAAACGCATGAATGATCACAGTCATCCCAACTGTTTCCTGTGCCTTCCATTAACTTCAACCGCAGTTCAATTATATGCTTTTATGTATTCTATATCCTACTGTAACCTCTTCCGAAATACAAAGCGAACTCGCAATTGACAGCTTCGGGGTTCTACGTAGGCAAGTAGCTGCGTTTATTGAGATGAGCTTTTGCTTAGGAAATTCGTGAGTTTATAACCGAATTTTACATTTGTCACTTTCTATACCACGTTCCTTTTCCTGGGAGCGGTATTTTTGTCAGGCATTTGAAGCTCGATCAAACTAGATTAAAATAACTTTGCGATTCTATAATCGATTGTTGTGAGCAATTCAGAGTTTGACTCTACGCCGTTATTAAAATGAGTTTAAAAATGTTATTGTTGTTAATGATTGGCACTACAGAGAGACGATGTATAGTTAGTAGACTACGAGAAGAACCTTGCACTTATCTCGACAATTCACAGACTATGAGAAGTCCTTTACTTTTGCGCTGAATAGAATGATCGGCAAAATCAAGTTGGAGTACTCAGTCTGTATAGCATTACTAAAAAGAAACTTTTTGCTTTCTTCCACGAACAGCGCCTTCTCGCAAAGATTTATGCTCGCGCGCACATCACTTCACTAACCTCTTCCCCCCCCCCCCCCCACCCCATTCCTGCTCCTCAATAAAATGAGGGACTAGTGTCAGTCAAGAAAACTCAGTGTTTCCCTTTCAAGTAAAATTGACAAACATTTGGAACAAAACAAACCTTCCCCTCCGGATCAACCAGAAGCAAATGTTTTGGCTGTCCTTTCTGAACTCCAGACAGGACGTACTGACCAGCTTTGGACTTGCTTTCTCTCACCAAGAAGTCGCCCTCGTCTTCGAGTAGCAATTCAGCTTCCGCGCGAGACATGGGACCGTGGTACCACACCTCTGAATCCAAAGGCCCTAAAGAATCAAAGGAAGCCACAAATAACTTCATTACAAATTAACCCTCAGTTTTCGTCTGGGCGTGATGTGAGAAATCTAGGGATAGATTTCATATCCACGTGAAACGAGTAAAAGATCCTTTGGAAACGAGGTTGTTGTCCTAGCTTTTTTCGCTCTTTCTTGCCGCTGGTGCTGTAATGGCTGTTACCAGACGACGACATGAAACAACACACAGAGTTTCATAAATTTGCCCAATTTCGTTATGTGTGGCCCTGGGGCCGGTTGTTCGAAGCCTGGTTAGCGCTAACCGTAGGTTAAGGTATCAAATCCTATACGTTTCCATGGTATTTAACGCTGGTTAGCGCTAACCAAGCTTCGAGCAACCCGGGCCAGATCATGGACCAAGATTTTGTAAACGGGAACGCCTTTTGGTCTCCACGCAAAAGTTTCGGGCGTCGAATACCTGTATCTCCGCAATGATATTACCCTTCGAACTTTTGCCTCTTTTGTCTG
This sequence comes from Montipora capricornis, assembly GCF_036669925.1. Taxonomy (NCBI): domain Eukaryota; kingdom Metazoa; phylum Cnidaria; class Anthozoa; order Scleractinia; family Acroporidae; genus Montipora; species Montipora capricornis. Next base: position 26,703,417 of record NC_090884.1, read on the forward strand.
TCCTGAATCATAAAACCGGGATTGTACGGTAAAGGTCTACGTGTCTTTCAGAAAGGCGGACTTGTCCTTGTCCGGCCGATTCAAATGGCTGGCTACCACTGGAATCGCACAACAGCAATACAGTCTTGAGCTAAACGAAATCCCGTGTCCTGGATATCATACCATGGGATAAGTAAGAGATCCCAAGGAAACGAAGAATTGTTGTCCTTACTTTCATACTCTGCAGCTGATGGTGTTGCAGTTGGTACTTCGCTGTGCTCTTCCTTCTGCACTTTGGTCACAGCGTACGGTTTAGGGACCGGAGGTGGCTTTCTTGAGGAGGGTCGTGGAAATGACAACGGGGGAGGAGGGGGTGCCACGTTCTCATCAAATGTAGCCCACCCATCTTGACCTGCGTAAATAAATACGACGTTCATTCCATCACATTTACCACGATCACAAAGTGTTTCTATTTTAGGGAAAAAGAATAGCTAATATTGAGAGAAAGCCAACTAGCATCACTTTGCAGTGTTCAGTGGGAACAAAGAACGCAACGAGATGGAAAAAAGATGCTTTGGAACGCGCTTTTTTGTAAAAAATGGTCAACAACTTTGAGTTTGCGAGACATGTTTCGATCGATCATCGGTCACCTTCAGTAGCAAGAGTTCGTTACAGTGCAAATTTGAATTTATGTCAATGTTACAATTTGAACTTATATTAATACATTGCCGTTAGAATTTTAAACTGCCGTTAAAAGTTACAATACTAAGTACAAACAATCACTTAACGAATAATGCGCAAACAGTGTATCAAAAGAAAAACAAACTAAACTTGGCAACTCGACAATAAAAAATTCAAAGTGCTTAATTCACTTGTGCAACATCCCGATGCATTTTGACGCACATTCGTGAGCATCTGAGAAGGGACAGGAGTTCTCACATTTTCCAACATTTGCAACTCTCTGAGGAATGTCGCAGGCTCTGTTCTGAGAGCTGCTTCTCCATTTTAGGCAGCTCATGCATGTCCGCTGGGAAAATCCCAGTCTAAATAGGTAGCTAAAACATGCAGAGCTAACTCTATCTTTTTAGCTACCGGTACATCGATGTTTTAATGTTAGTTTTAATGTAAGTTTTGCGTTGTTATTGTTGTTGTAATTTCCTATCATAGTCTTATCTAGCAACAGAACGGGAACGTTAGTGAAGACGTCGAGCGCAGCAAAAATACCCAATGAGAATTCAGAATATAGAAGATACCATCTACTGTATTAAGTCAAAAAAGACACTGGGTGATCGCTCTTTTAAAACGGCAGCTTCAGCAGTATGGAACGAATTGCAGAACAATATACGTAACGAAACTAATTTTAGCAAATTTAAATCTTCGCTTGACACTTGTTTTTTTCAATGTAACTTATAATTAGGATCTTATTAAATACATACTTTACTCTTAATGTTATTAATGCATAGTTATACTAATTCTACTTTTTTGCGCGCCTTTGTAAGCAATTTATATTTCAGTTACACCATTTTTTTAACTTAATTATTTTTACCGCGCATTTGATTATATCCATATAGATATTTGCGCGTTACAAATTTTTGAACTAATTAATAATTAATTACAAGAGTGGATTCTACTCTATTTTGAATATTCATTGGTCTTTTTTCCGCGCGCGCCGTCGCAACTGACATTCCCTAAATAAACCTAATAGGGAGCTTAAGCACGCACATTTTTGAGACGCGGACGGCAACCGGAAGTGAGGTATTTCCCTTTTTAAATTGTCTTCACACAACCACATTTATATCGCTAAGTATCTTTTCACTATTAGATACCCTAAGTTTCAAAAGCTGGGAGACCGGTATCCTGGCGTGCGAAATATTCACTTCTGGTTGCCGTCCGCGTCTCAAAAACGCGTGTGCTTAGGCTCCCTCCCACTGAACATGTTGCAGATCTTAAAAGAAGAAAATGCTAGCGTAATGTCTAAATCAACGCAAAAACGCTTTACTGGTTTACGTAATCTACTCTGGGCTTCTGTAGAAAAGGAAACCTACATAAGGTAACTTAAAATACTTCAATGAAACAGAGGATTGAACCGGCTTGGTTGCCATTATTTGAGGGAGTCTGGGCTCCAATAATACACTACTAAATACTACTCAAATAGATATGAAGGGGAAAAGGTTATTGTGTAAAAGGAAAGTGAGGCTCTTAACGTCATTGCGAAAGCCAGTCCAAGTGTTGTTGATTTTAAAGGTTCTATCAACAAGTGTTTTAACAAGCCCAATTTTGTACGATGGAGCGGTGAAACTAAAGTAATTAGTTAGAAGACCCGTGAGCTTTTTCTTAGGAAAAAACGGGGTTGTAGGACCCTTGTGAATGGTTATGAATAAAGACATTCAAAAACGGTATTTATGGTCCACCTCTTTCTCCATGGTAAAACATATGTTAGGGTGCCTGGTGTTCATGAAATCAAAGAATAAAAGTGCAACTTGTTCCGTCTCAAATATGCAAAACGTGTAATCAACGTACAGTCGATAAAACTCGCTTTTTCATCAACATTTTCAGTTTACTCGTTCGTTCCATCGTTGGCTAGTTTGACACTTACATAATGTAATTTTAGTTAAATACTGTACCTTAAAACCACTCTATTCACATGCAATTAAATTATAGAACAGCAAGTACCTGAGCCACTATTTGGAGCCAACGGATTATCGTAAGGACTTTCAGTTGAATGGTGCTCCAAGCTGTCAACTCTCTGAGGAACTAAAGGCGTTGCCAACGGATTTTCAAAGAATGCTGAATTATCAGGGTTCTCAAAATTCGCCCCAGCGGCGAATTTTATGCTGTCAGCGTAACTGATACCATTTCTGTTAGCAGAGGCACCTGTGAGTTCTGTCGGATTGTCATAAACACCTGAAACTGGGAAAATGAATTGGAAGTCATTTCCACGATACAAAGATTTCAGTCTGTGGTTGTGTTTAGGCCAGCAATTAAAAATGACCGGCACGGCTTCTGCTTTAGATTGTTATTGAAGTCTTTACACTTTATTGTCTCGCACAGCTGCGAAATAAACGAGTACCACAAAAAGCGTTGCCTACCAATTTAGCATCGTGTTTAAAAAGTGAAACGGGATTTGAAAACGGCAGGGGATAAAATTCTTCTCTTCTGAATTGTCTTGCTCCTTTGAGAAATTGCTTGATAACCAAAGCTAACTGGCAAAAATGCGCTAAGATCACACAAGTTTCTTCCATTTTGGCAAAACGCAAAATTCAGTTCGACGTTTGCATTCTGCGGTAAACGCGACGCAAGATCTCTCTTATCTCATCACAGGTAACCCAGCCTATTTGTCAAAATGTAGGGTCTATAAGGGGATATAGGCCACTTGGGATAATACCATAATACTCTTTGTTTGTCCCCCTCAAATTTTTCATAAGCATGGTTTTTGTGATCACTTGGGACCATTGTAAGTCCCCAAGAGAAACTGGAAACAATGCTTATGCAAAATTTGGGGGTACAAACAAGGAGTATTATGGTATTTTCTGAAGTGGACTATACAGGACATATGGAGCGGAAATCAAGCCTCGCAATTTGTAAGAAATTGCGAATAAAAAACCTACTACATGGCTTGTTGCAGCTGCTTTACAACGTACACGGAGTTTCGAAAAGTAAGGTCCACTTCACCTTCTATACAAGGAAAACGGAAAGGTAGGAAGCTGACAACGCCATCTTGGCCCAATCGAGCCAAATTCAGAGCGATTTTTTTTCCACGAAAGCCGAATCCAATCGGTAAATAACACACGAGGGTCGTTGAATAGGAGATTCCCGAAGCCCTGAAACCACTAAATCCTCTTCAGCTAGCTGAGCGAAGACAGCAGGCTCCGTGAAACTCGTATAACGACCTTCCAAACAGCCGCGGGGCTCACATCTTGGTTAGCTGGAAAACGACGGTTACACTTGGGGCGCCTGGCGACGAGTAACCTATTCTCTGGCCAATGACAGTCCCTAACTCGGGATTTGTTCGCAATTCCTTACACATTTCTAGGCTTGATTTTCGCTCTATATGTGTCCTGCATTTTCCCATATAAACCTTACATTTTCACAAATAGGTGACCTGTGATCTCATGTGATCCCGTCTCACGACAGAGCTTGCCTGTAGAAATGCAAAGAAATGGTCCAAAATTAAAAGCGGAGAAAAAAAACGTTGCTCTTATCCACGCCATTTGCTTTCCTAGTGGAACAATAAATTTTCCATACCAATGGTTACTGAGGGGATAAAGGCGAAGGCGAGTTTGCTCGAATCTAATCGACAGATTTATTACCACATCGATAATATTTATTCATACATCACATTATATTGACCCATCCCCGCAGGATTTCGGAGTTAATTTACAAATTATGTAAGGAATTGGAAGATTGAGATGTCAAATGCAATAAATTGTTTTAAATCCAACCACTAAATGGAGCCCTATGATGTGCAGATGGACATCCCAAGATATTCTTGTAACATATGACTTATGACCACTTATAAAACAAAGTCAAAAAGAGAGCAGGAAGGCTGTTGCCTTTGTCCTATGCCAATGCGCGGTTTTCACGTTACGTCATCGCCGTCATGGACGAAAACAAAAGATCTCTCATTAGCTCCTTTTGTTCGTCCATCAGCAATTTTAAATTGTACCAATGTTATCTGTCTGTCTGGAGTTTGGTGGCGAACGACCTGTTCCTTCTTTGTTCAGGGTTATGCAAAGTCTATAACATGGTACAGTATGAAATAGCTATGCAATACTTTTTCGAGATCCATCAGAGTTTTCACTTTTCATACACTTAGGAGTTTTGTACTTGAAGGAGAGCTCTTGAAGTAGTTCTGTAAATCAAGTGTATTTGTGTCTCTTCTATCTAGTCGCTAAATGAGGTGTTATCTCCTATACAACAATCTTATTTGTAGATAATGTGTAGTTACAAATTACTTTGTTGTTGTGGTTGTGTTACTTGCAATCGATTTATTAGACCCCAATTCAACTTGAATAGAGCATTAACACTTACGTCCGTGACCTGTATTACGTCTGTTTAATTGGTTCACAGGAGCCTCATAGCCCACATGTGTTCCTTTAGGGACATCATAGCCATGGCCGTGGAGGCCCTTGTTGGGGTTGTCATAGTCACCAAGTTCTCGTGTCGTAGTGGTTCTCAGAGCCATGTAACCAGGTCGCTCAACTTCGGCGGACTGATATATATTTGGTGGCTAGAAAAGCAAACCAGTGAATTTATGTGAGCAGTGATTGGGCTACATGAAGTAATCAGAGGGTATGCCCAAACTTAAATAATTAAATAATTCAAACAATTTCCCGAGCCTTTAAGCGAGGGAAATTACTTGATTTTGGACAAAACGCAAGTGAAATTATTCTCTAATTTCACGGGTATACCATTTGATTAGCTATTAATATAATGGGTGACAAATTATTAATTTTCAAACCTGGACGCCATTTTAGCACTATATGAACAGTTGCCATGGCAACAATCTAATTTCACATGTGAAATTATAAATTAACCCTGAAATTTCGTGCCAAAATTAAGGAGTAATTTGTCACCCATGTTATTAATAAATAAATCTCTGCATTTGTTTACTGAGCTAAAAATTTACCATCCCCTCTGCAGCAATTAAGAGAATGCAAACTTTCAACACTCCTGTCCAAGCAAAATGCAAGGAGAATGTCAACTGAACCTAATTTGAGTCCTTAGAGTGAGACTTATAGATTTTACTCTGTCTAACGCCAGAGGAACCCGCTTCAGGGATTAATGGGTAGACACACTCAAAAACGTTAATGGCCTACATACAGGGTACATGTATAAGTTCTATACATTTCCTGAAGCTAAATGATAGAGCATCGTTTCGAGTTTCTCTTGGGACTTAGAAATTGTTTGTTAATCAATGTTAGTCATCATCAAATTGCAACCCAATTTCTGACAAAAAACTGTGTAAAACCAGCAATAATTTGTAATTATTGTTCTTCGAGTTTATCATCAAATTGCAACCCAAATTCTGGCAAAAAAAGTGTATAAAACCAGCAATAAATTTGTAATTATTGTTCTTCGAGTTCATCATCAAATTGCAACCCAATTCTGGCAAAAAGAAGTGTGTAAAACCAGCAATGAATATGTAATTATTGTTCTTCGAGTTCATCATCAAATTGCAACCCAATTTCTGGCAAAAAGAAGTGTGTAAAACCAGCAATAAATATGTCATTATTGTTCTTCGAGTTCATCATCAAATTGCAACTCAATTCTGGCAAAAAAAGTGTATAAAACCAGCAATAAATTTGTAATTATTGTTCTTCGAGTTCATCATCAAATTGCAACCCAATTTCTGGCAAAAATAAGTGTGTAAACCAGCAATGAATATGTAATTATTGTTCTTTCCCGAGTTCAGCATCAAATTGCAACCCAATTTTCTGGCAAAAGAAGTGTGTAAAACCAGCAATGAATATGTAATTATTGTTCCTCGAGTTCATCATCAAATTGCAACCCATTTCTGTCAAAGAAAGTGCTTAAAACCACAAATAAATTTGGAAGGGATTTTGCACAAAACTTGAGAGGAAGCTGGATGAGAAGAAGTTCTTTGAGTTCCTCATTCTTTTTTTAATTGCTATCACCTCTTGTCTACAACTTGGGACAGTTGCTTTAATTGACACTTAAACGGACACTGTCAGTGGGAACCATTTTGTCTGCCATTCCATCATTGTCAAGAAAAATTTACAGATGAAGGAATCATTCAATCCACCTACATCCACCACCTTCAGGATGTGGGGCCACCTACCTGAACCATTTTTGCCATCATCCTTTTGGTTCTTCATATTCCATGTCATAGACATGATCCTCATTTCCAAATATTGACTCTGAAAATCTAACAAAGACATTTACTTACTATGCCAGCAATGTTTAGTAATTGAGAACAATCTCTAAAATATCATATTTTGATAGTGGCAAATGTGCACATGTACTACATTATTTAACAGCGATTTGCAAAAAAACCTAAATATTTTTCAAGAAACATTATTTCGCTGTAGACTGGATAATTTTGTCCAAATATATTGTTTGGATCTTACAATAATAATAATAATAATAATAATAATAATAATAATAATAATAATAATAATAATTTGATCTGTTGATCTGTGGGAACAGGCATGGGCTCAGTTGGTTAGTAAGTGGCTTTCAGCGCAAGAGGTGCCCGGTTCGATTCTCGGTGACTTCAACGTCTGTTTCGACTTTCCTTTGTTCCCTGAAGCTATAGCTTACAGGAGCACTGACAGAGGTAGGGGGGTGTAAAGGGCGCACCGTCGGCTTCCATTGATACCAGTTTCGTAACTGAAGGAACTACCGATGTTAAATGAAGTGCCTTTACTTTATGTAAAACAACACACACAGAATGACAACATCATCATTCAACACTCTCAACTGGAACAAGTTACAGTATTTGTTCTGGAAAAAAGTATGTGTGCTGTTTTTGGTGTGTCAGTTTGCTTGAGTAAATCAACCAACTTTTCAAAACCTTAATCTTGGGCCCTACATTGAAATACACCCCCAAAGAACTTCAAAGTGTAGTTATAGAAGTCATAATACAGTAACTTACCTTTCAGGAACTTCTGTAGCCAGTGGTGGATTCCTGTAAAACAACTTTAAAGCGAATCTCAAAAGCTTGTCCAATAGTGTTGATGACATCATACGCTAATCCTCCACCACAGTCAACAACAAAGCAAGCTGTGAAAAACCATTCATACCATCATCATCTTCATCATCATCATTATAACTTTAACAAGACCTTTGTAAATCCAACAAAAAAAGTAGTTTTGTTTCAACCTAAGAACCAAGGTCTTCTCCTTAGCTATCCTTTCATTCAGAGAGAGAGAGACATTGGTTGGACCTAGCCATGCAACCAATTAACAATTTCTTGTAAGGGCAAAGAAGGGACAGTCCTACAATGAAGTGCTGCATGAGTGTACATGTATCTTTGTTGAAAGTAAACTATAAAAACTAGCCAAGAAATGAATAAACTATAAGTTCTTCAGTTACATACCGGTAACTGAAGAACTTAAAGCACAGTTTACTTCTAAAAAGCTACACTCATGCAGCACTTCATTGTTGCCTAATAAGTTTAGGACTTTAATATCAGATTCAAAATCATGTATTTGCCCCCACAATTATTCATTCTTGGCTAGTTTTAACCAAGTCCCCATTATTTCATTTTTTGCGTTTGACTTACAACAGCTCATTGCAGAATCTAGGAGTCCTTTCTTCCTCAGAACGAGAGTAATAAATTATTACTAGTAAACATGACAAAAAACAAATACAGTAAGCCACTGTTTTTGGAAAGAGCGGTTCAAAAGCCATAGATTTCACACTATAGTTACAATGTAGGTAACACAGATATGAAAGCATGTGATCAAACCTCTTCCATTGACTTGATCTTTGGCTACATATCCTATCATATCAATGCAGTCCTACCAAAAACATTACATGTATTTTGTAACAGTGTTAACTGTGTAGGAGTGGACATCAAAGTTAAGGGTCATTATGTTAGCAGTCTTCTAACCTAAATGGTAGATTGTAAACAGAGGTTCCCAGACAAGTGTATATCAACCAGTAGCACAATCCTCTCCCGGTGTGTGAAATAATCTCGTTATTGAAATGGGTTCCTCATGCCAATGCCATAAAATAAGTTCACATTTGTTTACAAATACTATTGAAAGATTTCAATATTTTGACATGTTTCCGTATGTTTAGTTTCTATACTGTTTTAAATTCATTGTTAAGAATGTGTAAAAATAAGGAACACCAGTTGGCTGTTCACTTTGACCTGATGAGAGTTGAAATGTTGATCTTGCTGGCTCAAACTGTTTTTTTTTTTTTTCACAGTTTTATTTATGCTTGTAATGGATGGATCAAATACAAATTTTAATTGCGATTTTGAGATGCCAACCTGCATATATTGGCGGTAATTGGAAGAAAATATATTCTCGTATTGGGCCCCATTGCTTTGTGAATATGATCTAATAATATTTTCTCCTACCAAGCTGCCAACATAATGCAGCATTGGCATCTCAAATCGCAACTGTTTGCAGATTAATATAATTACTATGACCCGTTTCATATAAAAGGAACCCTTAAAACACATGTAGCCGTCAGCAAGTGATAATCTTATTCAAACATTACATCGAGTTTATTAATATTGAAAATTTGCCCTCTCGCCTTAGGAGACATTGAGAATATAATTAAGTTGATACAAATGGAGGCCATAAAATAATAATGTTGTTTGTACAATTGGAAAATTACATGTACTTAAGTTAGTACTCAAAGAATATATAGAGTATTTTCAGATATAAACATAACTAATAATTTATACTGTAACAATTTCAATATTCATGGCTGATATCTTTTGGCTGAAAATATTTATTATACAATGATTGACAGAAATGATTCTAATGGAGCCACAGGTGTAAAACAAAGATTCCCCTACATGTAAATGCATAATGGTGAAACCCTCCACTGTCCTCCTTAACACACAACCCTCTTCCTCCCTCTTGGACTCTCCAAAAACTTTGACAGTGTATTCTGTCAAGCCATTCCATGCATGAATAATTTTATATTATGATATCATGAACAAAAGAAAATAATGATTAGAAGACTTCTAAATACCTTTTCTTCCCGGCACCCCACTAGCGAAAGAACATCCTTGCATGTCATGATTGACAATTAATCTTCCACTTTCGATACTTGTTAACTTGATCCCAGCTGATGACAAAGTCATATTTTAAATTCGCACGCATTGTCACTCATCGAAGGAACTTCTGAAATTATTTGAAAACAAACACTCCAAAAGGTCAGCACTAAACAAATGAAAAAGTCTATTCATTCCCCTCCCAAGATTTGCACTTTCCCAGATTATTGTTGTCTGTCAAATGGCAGACAATTTTACAGTACCAGGCCGCTTCCAAGATCAAAGGGTTTCAGCATAAGTCAGTTTAATTCTAACAAGGAACACAGAATCTATCTGCAGACAAATTTTAAAATGAACTCAGTACTTTTCATGTCCATGCTTTTTACGTAACAAGCGATAATAACATATTATTCAGACAAATTTGGCATTTGGAGCAATAACCCTTGGAGAAAGGTGCAAGACAGTTGCAGAGTATGACATACACTGTAACCATGGGAACACCTTTGTGTCCCCGTCTCTTTTGGTTTTAACTGAAATACAATTCATGTACGTAACATGTGATCTAACATTTCCTCCTCAAATCAGGCAACACAGACAGTGCTGCTCCAAAAAACAAACATAGAGTCCATGCTGCCGTAAATCTCTTCCTAACTCAACTCATTGACAGTGGATAATGTTTGTTTGAGACCCAAAAAATGAGGGACATGTCTGTTTTGCACACAATCGATCTGGAAGCAAGCTGTTTGACATGGCATATTTAATGCAGCAATGGGTGTCCATTTTGCACATGCCGTGATGTACATTACTGGTGCCAAGTTTTAAGAGAACTGCTTAATATTTCTGAGGAACATTCTATGTCTCAGGGTTTGCATAACTGGTTCGAATTCTCCCCATCTCCCCCTCGTGTTTAGATGATGCTAATGGAATCACGGAAAACGTCCTCTATTGCTTAATTTGTGATTTGCTTTTCCTTTGGAACCACTGATGACCTCATCAGTTTTTACACAACAAAACTTTAATACCTCCAAAATGATTGGAGATTATTTCAAAAATGAAAACACCATGTTTCTTTTCATTAAAAAAGTCTTTTGAATAAGCTTTAGGTTACAGTACCGCTCAGAATTAACCTAACAGGAACGCTTGAAACGGAACGCGTTTACATATTCGTTCAATTTCCGTTCTCATTATCCCGTTCTTTTATCCGTTCTAATAACCCCGTTTCCAAATCCGTTGTCCAGCTCTGTTCTCTTTTGTTCCATTGGACGCGTTCCATGCAGCCGCATTTACAAGAAAAAGAACGGGTGCGTTCCTTTGACCGCGTTCAACAAAAACCGTTCAACATTCACTGCGAATGAAAGAATGGGAGTGTAACTTCGTCAAGCAGTTAGTGCTTTTCCTAAAACGAGGTTTTTGCGCTAGAGATATAAAAAAAAAACAGTTAAATTATTGCAGTGATCGAGCAAGATTTCTTTTTTTTTTCATGGTGCAAAAAGTAATATTTGATTGTATACAACAAGTTGAGCAAAACAAGGACAAAAGAAGACGACTTACGTATAAATTTGGCCATTGCGCACGGTATTGGTTGTCAAACGCTTACCGACAATACCCGAAGTTTATCTGTTATTTCTTTGTTACAAAGTATTTATCTGGAATAATACCGAAAATAAAGCGTGTCTATTATGTCTGCCTGTTTATTTTGATACTTTCCCGTTGTTGTTGATTTTGCTTTGTTAGCGGACAGCAACATGAGACAAAGTTGGTGGAATCCGAAAATTTTTCGTTGGACAGTGTTACATTTTGATCCGAAACATCGCACTTTTAATTTTCGTTTCCTATCGTTTTGTATCGGCTTTGTAGGACCTTTCTATCGTTCGTTTTGTTCGCAGGCAGCTATCGTTTTTGAAAGAATGGACAAAAAAAAAGGTTTAAAGCGTTTTAAAGATGTTTCGAAGGTTTAAAGTTTGTACTTTTGGGCGTGAGAGAATTAAGTCTCGTATTGGTTAAAATTGTCACGGTGCTAGGCCAACCAAAACTTGTTTAGTGAAGCAGAACGAGCCAGTTGTTTTGTTTGCGCGCATTTCACGGCTAGTTGGAATTTTTTTACGTCCCGATTTTCGGTTTATGTACAAAAAAATATCTTTAAAGGAAACGATTAAAG
>NC_090884.1:26719756-26739756 GCF_036669925.1 Montipora capricornis
TGTACCTCAGCTGCTGATTGCCGCGATAGCCTCCTCCGCTTGCATCGTGAGACCCTTTGCATCGGCCAGATCCATCTGAGTAAGTCGGTTGGATCGGACACAAAGGTCAACCCTTCCCTTTTGCGGCCTCGAGTAGAGTGACGGGGTGGAGCATAAGTAACCTCTTTTAATAGTCTCATTTGCATAATCCCCCGGTAATTAATTACAAATGCAATTGAGTTTGCATAGCGTGCTTGTGCATAATCGTGTCCATCGTTTTCAGACTGAGTACTATGTTTCTGAATTGACACGCGCATTACGTTTTACTGACCCAAAATATTCGAAATGCGCGCGCTCAGAACTGAGAACGTCCTCGTACTACAATCTGAAATTCGCAAATGTTGAAAGAGGGGACAAACTTCATTTCAAAATTCGCGACAACAAAAGAAATGTTAATTGGTTGTTGTTTCAACTCGGTTGAAAGGGGTTGTGGGAGGGGGCGACATACGGTTTCGCTGTTCCAACCAAATCGAACGGATCTTGAAGGGCCGTTTTGGGCCGGGCCTAACACATTGAAAATACCATTATTCAGTTATCAATTGATGGATCGTGTCCCCCGCCGCCACCTGTTTCTCATATTCTAATTGTTCCTGTGTGGGAGGAATACTGTACTGTATCCGCAACATGTCAAGTGACGGAGAGGATAGTAGGTAGGTAGGTAGGGGGAGAAAATGCGTTATTTAAAAGAGGAACATGCTAGCCCCAACAACACTCGTATGGTTTCCATGGAGGGCGTATTGACACATTAAACCGTATATTAAAGTACCCACTACTACCACTATTACAGAAAACTACAATACAAATACTTCTTGGAAGACCCAGCTACTTTCTAATCTTCTTAATGAAGGGATCGACTCGGCGGCGAGTTTCGCTTCATTCGAGAGCTCGTTCCAAAGCATAGCACGGCTAAATTTAAACCTTTGTTTTAGATTCCCTTTTTTCGGTTTTGAAGTGTCAGGGCAGTAGCCATATTGCGCAGATGGTAATTAACCTGATCGACATTTCTTCGAACAAAAGGACCCCTAAGACCGGGGACGGTGTAATCATTTAATACATTTATACGTTAAAATTGACTTTGCATAGCGCCGTCTTCATCAGTGTTTTCCCAAGAAAGAGTCAATTCAGTCTGCGGAGCGAATATCACACCAGCACCTAAGAGAACTCTAGCAGCACGTGATTGGAATCTTTGAAGGTCTTTCAAAACTTTGCCGAAGGTATCCCACGAAAGAGAAGAGTATTACTAAGCCCTTAAACCGCTGTTTCCAGAGTAGCAACGGAAACAAAATTCCGGCTTATGCGCCGCATGGCTCCTATCATGTCTAGTGGTGGCGTGTTGTGAGAAGGGGATTCCTTCTGATTATTATCCCTGTTGGGCGATTATGGGTTTTATCCAGGTCAGGAAGGGGGCTGGTCACTCAATTTTTTTTAAGGTTTTTTTTAGGACCTGGGATGTGTTTTGGTAATAAAAAGGACGTGTCAATCAGTCAGGGGTTTCCTGTCGTTCTTCAAATCCCTAGATGTTAGCCCTGATTTTGTCTTCCTTCGAAATACTTGTTTTTTGTTTACAACATTGGTCTCTTGTTTCCCGTTAACCCTGTCTGAAGGGGTACAGGAAAGCTTGAGTATGAATCATTTCAATTAAGGCAAGAGGAAAAAATAACTTTTATTACGAGAAAGAACTTTAAAAACATTATGAATCAATTGTACGTTTTACGACTCTATTACCGGTTCTCTCATTTCGTATCTAAACCTATCTACTGAAAGAGAACTAAGTAAATTATATCAACGTAAAATAATAGACCAGCTATTACTACCTTAGCCAGCTTTGGTTTCAATTGGATTAATTATATGTTAATCTTTCACTAAAATAGGAAAACTATTTACTTGACATTAACTGCAAATTTCTTTCTACATTGCTAGTCTTCGGAGAAATGTCATGCTTCAGAAAATGAAGCTAACTTAGTATGTTACAAATTTATGGTCTTGTCTTAAACCTTTCTCGATCTGATGTTTCAATCATATGTTACGCTGTTCTTGCGGAATTCGCGCAGACAAAACTCAATCGTCCAAAAAGCAAGTATTCCAAGTGATATAAATATAAAATCTACACTTCTTTCTCCGTGTTATAAAAGTAAACGAAAATACCAGGATTTTCTGACTAACCTAGACAAGTACGTTTGATTATGTTTGTACATGAAGAGTCTCATTGTGAAAACTTAAGGGATTACTTTTTAAGACCAAATTTTACATGCCAAGTGTACTTGCTCCAGTCTAGAAGACAGCAACTTGTTCCTTTAAATTCGTTTGCCCGTGCATTGCATAATAGGAGCAACATACACTGGCAACTTGATTAAAACACGAAATAATCAACACTTTTCTGTTAGCAGAGGTCTCTCTTCTTTTGCGTTCGCGTGGCTGACGAGTAAGAGAAAAGAAACCTCTGTCATGGGTCGAAACTCGCTTTGATCCAACCACCGCCCTCAATGTTGGACGGCACTGTTCAAACCGCATGCCCCATGTTTTGTTTGCTCACTGTGACTCCCGCGCATTCCTTTACAGTAATTCCGCTGTTGTTAAGTGAGTCCACACAACATGAAGTATCACGCGAGGATTCGGTCGCTAAGAAACCGCCGCGCATGCTCAACACCGTGAGTTTCGACTCATGGCAGAAGACTCTCTTCCTGTCAGCCCAGCGAACCCAAAAAGAAAAGAGACTTCTCCTAGCAGGGAGAATCAACATCATCTGTCTGTAAACAACGTATGTACACGAGGAAAAAGAACAAGTTCACATTAGTCCCATTAATAAAGTATATGGAAACTTCAAAAGTTAAGCAACACCACCGATTTCAGGAAATCCTGTTGCTTGAGCACCATAATAGGGACCTTTAGATTCTAGCACGAGGAAGAGAACGAGAACGAGATTTGACTGCCCGTTTTTAGCGAAAATACTTAGAAAATTTATAACCCGGACGATTAATATTGTATTACTCTTTATTAGCAGCATAGGTTATTCAATTATTCTTAATGCTGGTAACTCGCTGAGCCTTTTCCTGATCGAAAAATGCCAAAACTCCTACCGACGATATATCAAGTTTTTCCGCCAAAATGAGGCTGGTTTGCGCGCGCTCACTGTTCTATGAGATAGAATCTAAAGCTCTGTAATGACACCATAACAACGTTAACACCAAATGTCCTTCGCAAACAAACAATACATATCTGAACCAACAATGCTTAATTGGAAAAAATGTTAACAGTACCTTCCTAGATAAATTGCAACATAAAATTTGCTTGTGCGGGCTTAGCTGTAACCTTGGGAGTGTTTTCGAAGGCCGCACCGTCGAAAACTTTTCGGCCATTTTTTAGAGGATATATTTACCCCCCTGTCTAAAAACGAAAATATGACACGAAACCTGAAAGTAAATCGCTCTTTCATTTCCTGAAAACTTTTTAAAAGACCCCCTTTTAAGAATAAGTAAAATTTTGGTTTTACAAATGTACCTTAGAACCTGAAAGGCTTTCGACGCTTTATCTTAACAACCAACAGCAATCTTAAAATTAACCAGTATCATTTTACGGAAACGAAGTTTCTACAAAACGCCAGTAAGTACAGGTGAATTAATGTTTGTGAACAGGGTGTATTATGGTAACCTGGCTGCCTGACGATATAATAGGTAAGTGATTATCCATGTGGTAGGCAACTAGTTCTTGAACACTTGAAAACACTCGATCTCTGGTTCGAACCTGCAAAAAAACGCATGAATGATCACAGTCATCCCAACTGTTTCCTGTGCCTTCCATTAACTTCAACCGCAGTTCAATTATATGCTTTTATGTATTCTATATCCTACTGTAACCTCTTCCGAAATACAAAGCGAACTCGCAATTGACAGCTTCGGGGTTCTACGTAGGCAAGTAGCTGCGTTTATTGAGATGAGCTTTTGCTTAGGAAATTCGTGAGTTTATAACCGAATTTTACATTTGTCACTTTCTATACCACGTTCCTTTTCCTGGGAGCGGTATTTTTGTCAGGCATTTGAAGCTCGATCAAACTAGATTTAAAATAACTTTGCGATTCTATAATCGATTGTTGTGAGCAATTCAGAGTTTGACTCTACGCCGTTATTAAAATGAGTTTAAAAATGTTATTGTTGTTAATGATTGGCACTACAGAGAGACGATGTATAGTTAGTAGACTACGAGAAGAACCTTGCACTTATCTCGACAATTCACAGACTATGAGAAGTCCTTTACTTTTGCGCTGAATAGAATGATCGGCAAAATCAAGTTGGAGTACTCAGTCTGTATAGCATTACTAAAAAGAAACTTTTTGCTTTCTTCCACGAACAGCGCCTTCTCGCAAAGATTTATGCTCGCGCGCACATCACTTCACTAACCTCTTCCCCCCCCCCCCCCACCCCATTCCTGCTCCTCAATAAAATGAGGGACTAGTGTCAGTCAAGAAAACTCAGTGTTTCCCTTTCAAGTAAATTGACAAACATTTGGAACAAAACAAACCTTTCCCTCCGGATCAACCAGAAGCAAATGTTTTGGCTGTCCTTTCTGAACTCCAGACAGGACGTACTGACCAGCTTTGGACTTGCTTTCTCTCACCAAGAAGTCGCCCTCGTCTTCGAGTAGCAATTCAGCTTCCGCGCGAGACATGGGACCGTGGTACCACACCTCTGAATCCAAAGGCCCTAAAGAATCAAAGGAAGCCACAAATAACTTCATTACAAATTAACCCTCAGTATTCGTCTGGGCGTGATGCGAGAAATCTAGGGATAGATTTCATATCCACGTGAAACGAGTAAAAGATCCTTTGGAAACGAGGTTGTTGTCCTAGCTTTTTTCGCTCTTTCTTGCCGCTGGTGCTGTAATGGCTGTTACCAGACGACGACATGAAACAACACACAGAGTTTCATAAATTTGCCCAATTTCGTTATGTGTGGCCCTGGGGCCGGTTGTTCGAAGCCTGGTTAGCGCTAACCGTAGGTTAAGGTATCAAATCCTATACGTTTCCATGGTATTTAACGCTGGTTAGCGCTAACCAAGCTTCGAGCAACCCGGGCCAGATCATGGACCAAGATTTTGTAAACGGGAACGCCTTTTGGTCTCCACGCAAAAGTTTCGGGCGTCGAATACCTGTATCTCCGCAATGATATTACCCTTCGAACTTTTGCCTCTTTTGTCTGTCCTGAATCATAAAACCGGGATTGTACGGTAAAGGTCTACGTGTCTTTCAGAAAGGCGGACTTGTTCCTTGTCCGGCCGATTCAAATGGCTGGCTACCACTGGAATCGCACAACAGCAATACAGTCTTGAGCTAAACGAAATCCCGTGTCCTGGATATCATACCATGGGATAAGTAAGAGATCCCAAGGAAACGAAGAATTGTTGTCCTTACTTTCATACTCTGCAGCTGATGGTGTTGCAGTTGGTACTTCGCTGTGCTCTTCCTTCTGCACTTTGGTCACAGCGTACGGTTTAGGGACCGGAGGTGGCTTTCTTGAGGAGGGTCGTGGAAATGACAACGGGGGAGGAGGGGGTGCCACGTTCTCATCAAATGTAGCCCACCCATCTTGACCTGCGTAAATAAATACGACGTTCATTCCATCACATTTACCACGATCACAAAGTGTTTCTATTTTAGGGAAAAAGAATAGCTAATATTGAGAGAAAGCCAACTAGCATCACTTTGCAGTGTTCAGTGGGAACAAAGAACGCAACGAGATGGAAAAAAGATGCTTTGGAACGCGCTTTTTTGTAAAAAATGGTCAACAACTTTGAGTTTGCGAGACATGTTTCGATCGATCATCGGTCACCTTCAGTAGCAAGAGTTCGTTACAGTGCAAATTTGAATTTATGTCAATGTTACAATTTGAACTTATATTAATACATTGCCGTTAGAATTTTAAACTGCCGTTAAAAGTTACAATACTAAGTACAAACAATCACTTAACGAATAATGCGCAAACAGTGTATCAAAAGAAAAACAAACTAAACTTGGCAACTCGACAATAAAAATTCAAAGTGCTTAATTCACTTGTGCAACATCCCGATGCATTTTGACGCACATTCGTGAGCATCTGAGAAGGGACAGGAGTTCTCACATTTTCCAACATTTGCAACTCTCTGAGGAATGTCGCAGGCTCTGTTCTGAGAGCTGCTTCTCCATTTTAGGCAGCTCATGCATGTCCGCTGGGAAAATCCCAGTCTAAATAGGTAGCTAAAACATGCAGAGCTAACTCTATCTTTTTAGCTACCGGTACATCGATGTTTTAATGTTAGTTTTAATGTAAGTTTTGCGTTGTTATTGTTGTTGTAATTTCCTATCATAGTCTTATCTAGCAACAGAACGGGAACGTTAGTGAAGACGTCGAGCGCAGCAAAAATACCCAATGAGAATTCAGAATATAGAAGATACCATCTACTGTATTAAGTCAAAAAAGACACTGGGTGATCGCTCTTTTAAAACGGCAGCTTCAGCAGTATGGAACGAATTGCAGAACAATATACGTAACGAAACTAATTTTAGCAAATTTAAATCTTCGCTTGACACTTGTTTTTTTCAATGTAACTTATAATTAGGATCTTATTAAATACATACTTTACTCTTAATGTTATTAATGCATAGTTATACTAATTCTACTTTTTTGCGCGCCTTTGTAAGCAATTTATATTTCAGTTACACCATTTTTTTAACTTAATTATTTTTACCGCGCATTTGATTATATCCATATAGATATTTGCGCGTTACAAATTTTTGAACTAATTAATAATTAATTACAAGAGTGGATTCTACTCTATTTTGAATATTCATTGGTCTTTTTTCCGCGCGCGCCGTCGCAACTGACATTCCCTAAATAAACCTAATAGGGAGCTTAAGCACGCACATTTTTGAGACGCGGACGGCAACCGGAAGTGAGGTATTTCCCTTTTTAAATTGTCTTCACACAACCACATTTATATCGCTAAGTATCTTTTCACTATTAGATACCCTAAGTTTCAAAAGCTGGGAGACCGGTATCCTGGCGTGCGAAATATTCACTTCTGGTTGCCGTCCGCGTCTCAAAAACGCGTGTGCTTAGGCTCCCTCCCACTGAACATGTTGCAGATCTTAAAAGAAGAAAATGCTAGCGTAATGTCTAAATCAACGCAAAAACGCTTTACTGGTTTACGTAATCTACTCTGGGCTTCTGTAGAAAAGGAAACCTACATAAGGTAACTTAAAATACTTCAATGAAACAGAGGATTGAACCGGCTTGGTTGCCATTATTTGAGGGAGTCTGGGCTCCAATAATACACTACTAAATACTACTCAAATAGATATGAAGGGAAAAGGTTATTGTGTAAAAGGAAAGTGAGGCTCTTAACGTCATTGCGAAAGCCAGTCCAAGTGTTGTTGATTTTAAAGGTTCTATCAACAAGTGTTTTAACAAGCCCAATTTTGTACGATGGAGCGGTGAAACTAAAGTAATTAGTTAGAAGACCCGTGAGCTTTTTCTTAGGAAAAAACGGGGTTGTAGGACCCTTGTGAATGGTTATGAATAAAGACATTCAAAAACGGTATTTATGGTCCACCTCTTTCTCCATGGTAAAACATATGTTAGGGTGCCTGGTGTTCATGAAATCAAAGAATAAAAGTGCAACTTGTTCCGTCTCAAATATGCAAAACGTGTCATCAACGTACAGTCGATAAAATTCGCTTTTTCATCAATATTTTCAGTTTACTCGTTCGTTCCGTCGTTGGCTAGTTTGACACTTACATAATGTAATTTTAGTTAAATACTGTACCTTAAAACCACTCTATTCACATGCAATTAAATTATAGAACAGCAAGTACCTGAGCCACTATTTGGAGCCAACGGATTATCGTAAGGACTTTCAGTTGAATGGTGCTCCAAGCTGTCAACTCTCTGAGGAACTAAAGGCGTTGCCAACGGATTTTCAAAGAATGCTGAATTATCAGGGTTCTCAAAATTCGCCCCAGCGGCGAATTTTATGCTGTCAGCGTAACTGATACCATTTCTGTTAGCAGAGGCACCTGTGAGTTCTGTCGGATTGTCATAAACACCTGAAACTGGGAAAATGAATTGGAAGTCATTTCCACGATACAAAGATTTCAGTCTGTGGTTGTGTTTAGGCCAGCAATTAAAAATGACCGGCACGGCTTCTGCTTTAGATTGTTATTGAAGTCTTTACACTTTATTGTCTCGCACAGCTGCGAAATAAAGGAGTACCACAAAAAGCGTTGCCTACCAATTTAGCATCGTGTTTAAAAAGTGAAACGGGATTTGAAAACGGCAGGGGATAAAAATTCTTCTCTTCTGAATTGTCTTGCTCCTTTGAGAAATTGCTTGATAACCAAAGCTAACTGGCAAAAATGCGCTAAGATCACACAAGTTTCTTCCATTTTGGCAAAACGCAAAATTCAGTTCGACGTTTGCATTCTGCGGTAAACGCGACGCAAGATCTCTCTTATCTCATCACAGGTAACCCAGCCTATTTGTCAAAATGTAGGGTCTATATGGGGATATAGGCCACTTGGGATAATACCATAATACTCTTTGTTTGTCCCCCTCAAATTTTTCATAAGCATTGTTTTTGTGATCTCTTGGGACTATTGTAAGTCCCAAGAGAAACTGGAAACAATGCTTATGCAAAATTTGGGGGTACAAATAACGAGTATTATGGTATTTTCTGAAGTGGACTATACAGGACATATGGAGCGGAAACCAAGCCTCGCAATTTGTAAGAAATTGCGAATAAAAAACCTACTACATGGCTTGTCGCAGCTGCCTTACAACGTACACGGAGTTTCGAAAAGTAAGGTCCACTTCACCTTCTATACAAGGAAAACGGAAAGGTAGGAAGCTGACAACGCCATCTTGGCCCAATCGAGCCAAATTCAGAGCGATTTTTTTCCACGAAAGCCGAATCCAATCGGTAAATAAACACACGAGGGTCGTTGAATAGGAGATTCCCGAAGCCCTGAAACCACTAAATCCTCTTCAGCTAGCTGAGCGAAGACAGCAGGCTCCGTGAAACTCGTATAACGACCTTCCAAACAGCCGCGGGGCTCACATCTTGGTTAGCTGGAAAACGACGGTTACACTTGGGGCGCCTGGCGACGAGTAACCTATTCTCTGGCCAATGACAGTCCCTAACTCGGGATTTTGTTCGCAATTCCTTACACATTTCTAGGCTTGATTTTCGCTCTATATGTGTCCTGCATTTTCCCATATAAACCTTACATTTTCACAAATAGGTGACCTGTGATCTCATGTGATCCCGTCTCACGACAGAGCTTGCCTGTAGAAATGCAAAGAAATGGTCCAAAATTAAAAGCGGAGAAAAAAAACGTTGCTCTTATCCACGCCATTTGCTTTCCTAGTGGAACAATAAATTTTCCATACCAATGGTTACTGAGGGGATAAAGGCGAAGGCGAGTTTGCTCGAATCTAATCGACAGATTTATTACCACATCGATAATATATTATTCATACATCACATTATATTGACCCATCCCCGCAGGATTTCGGAGTTAATTTACAAATTATGTAAGGAATTGGAAGATTGAGATGTCAAATGCAATAAAATTGTTTTAAATCCAACCACTAAATGGAGCCCTATGATGTGCAGATGGACATCCCAAGATATTCTTGTAACATATGACTTATGACCACTTATAAAACAAAGTCAAAAAGAGAGCAGGAAGGCTGTTGCCTTTGTCCTATGCCAATGCGCGGTTTTCACGTTACGTCATCGCCGTCATGGACGAAAACAAAAGATCTCTCATTAGCTCCTTTTGTTCGTCCATCAGCAATTTTAAATTGTACCAATGTTATCTGTCTGTCTGGAGTTTGGTGGCGAACGACCTGTTCCTTCTTTGTTCAGGGTTATGCAAAGTCTATAACATGGTACAGTATGAAATAGCTATGCAATACTTTTTCGAGATCCATCAGAGTTTTCACTTTTCATACACTTAGGAGTTTTTGTACTTGAAGGAGAGCTCTTGAAGTAGTTCTGTAAATCAAGTGTATTTTGTGTCTCTTCTATCTAGTCGCTAAATGAGGTGTTATCTCCTATACAACAATCTTATTTGTAGATAATGTGTAGTTACAAATTACTTTGTTGTTGTGGTTGTGTTACTGCAATCGATTTATTAGACCCCAATTCAACTTGAATAGAGCATTAACACTTACGTCCGTGACCTGTATTACGTCTGTTTAATTGGTTCACAGGAGCCTCATAGCCCACATGTGTTCCTTTAGGGACATCATAGCCATGGCCGTGGAGGCCCTTGTTGGGGTTGTCATAGTCACCAAGTTCTCGTGTCGTAGTGGTTCTCAGAGCCATGTAACCAGGTCGCTCAACTTCGGCGGACTGATATATATTTGGTGGCTAGAAAAGCAAACCAGTGAATTTATGTGAGCAGTGATTGGGCTACATGAAGTAATCAGAGGGTATGCCCAAACTTAAATAATTAAATAATTCAAACAATTTCCCGAGCCTTTAAGCGAGGGAAATTACTTGATTTTGGACAAAACGCAAGTGAAATTATTCCCTAATTTCACGGGTATACCATTTGATTAGCTATTAATATAATGGGTGACAAATTATTAATTTTCAAACCTGGACGCCATTTTAGCACTATATGAACAGTTGCCATGGCAACAATCTAATTTCACATGTGAAATTATAAATTAACCCTGAAATTTCGTGCCAAAATTAAGGAGTAATTTGTCACCCATGTTATTAATAAATAAATCTCTGCATTTGTTTACTGAGCTAAAAATTTACCATCCCCTCTGCAGCAATTAAGAGAATGCAAACTTTCAACACTCCTGTCCAAGCAAAATGCAAGGAGAATGTCAACTGAACCTAATTTGAGTCCTTAGAGTGAGACTTATAGATTTTACTCTGTCTAACGCCAGAGGAACCCGCTTCAGGGATGAATGGGTAGACACACTCAAAAACGTTAATGGCCTACATACAGGGTACATGTATAAGTTCTATACATTTCCTGAAGCTAAATGATAGAGCATCGTTTCGAGTTTCTCTTGGGACTTAGAAATTGTTGTTAATCAATGTTAGTCATCATCAAATTGCAACCCAATTTCTGACAAAAAGAACTGTGTAAAACCAGCAATAAATTTGTAATTATTGTTCTTCGAGTTTATCATCAAATTGCAACCCAAATTCTGGCAAAAAAAGTGTATAAAACCAGCAATAAATTTGTAATTATTGTTCTTCGAGTTCATCATCAAATTGCAACCCAATTTCTGGCAAAAAGAAGTGTGTAAAACCAGCAATGAATATGTAATTATTGTTCTTCGAGTTCATCATCAAATTGCAACCCAATTTCTGGCAAAAAGAAGTGTGTAAAACCAGCAATAAATATGTCATTATTGTTCTTCGAGTTCATCATCAAATTGCAACTCAATTCTGGCAAAAAAAGTGTATAAAACCAGCAATAAATTTGTAATTATTGTTCTTCGAGTTCATCATCAAATTGCAACCCAATTTCTGGCAAAAAGAAGTGTGTAAAACCAGCAATGAATATGTAATTATTGTTCTTCGAGTTCATCATCAAATTGCAACCCAATTTCTGGCAAAAAGAAGTGTGTAAAACCAGCAATGAATATGTAATTATTGTTCCTCGAGTTCATCATCAAATTGCAACCCAATTTCTGTCAAAGAAAGTGCTTAAAACCAGCAATAAATTTGGAAGGGATTTGCACAAAACTTGAGAGGAAGCTGGATGAGAAGAAGTTCTTTGAGTTCCTCATTCTTTTTTAATTGCTATCACCTCTTGTCTACAACTTGTGACAGTTGCTTTAATGGACACTTTAACGGACACTGTCAGTGGGAACCATTTTGTCTGCCATTCCATCATTGTCAAGAAAAATTTACAGATGAAGGAATCATTCAATCCACCTACATCCACCACCTTCAGGATGTGGGGGCCACCTACCTGAACCATTTTGCCATCATCCTTTGGTTCTTCATATTCCATGTCATAGACATGATCCTCATTTCCAAATATTGACTCTGAAAATCTAACAAAGACATTTACTTACTATGCCAGCAATGTTTAGTAATTGAGAACAATCTCTAAAATATCATATTGTGATAGTGGCAAAATGTGCACATGTACTACATTATTTAACAGCGATTTGCAAAAAAACCTAAATATTTTTCAAGAAACATTATTTCGCTGTAGACTGGATAATTTGTCCAAATATATTGTTTGGATCTTACAATAATAATAATAATAATAATAATAATAATAATAATAATAATAATAATAATGTTGATCTGTTGATCTGTGGGAACAGGCATGGCTCAGTTGGTTAGTAAGTGGCTTTCAGCGCAAGAGGTGCCCAGTTCGATTCTCGGTGACTTCAATGTCTGTTTCGACTTTCCTCTGCTCCTTGTAGCTATAGCTTTAAATACCCTTAAAACGAAGCACTGACAGAGGGAGGGGGGTGTAAAGGGCGCACCGTCGGCTTCCATTGATACCAGTTTCGTAACTGAAGGAACTACCGACGTTAACTAAAGTGCCTTTACTTTATGTAAAACAACACACACAGATGACAACATCATCATTCAACACTCTCAACTGGAACAAGTTACAGTATTTGTTCTGGAAAAAAGTATGTGTGCTGTTTTTGGTGTGTCAGTTTGCTTGAGTAAATCAACCAACTTTTCAAAACCTTAATCTTGGGCCCTACATTGAAATACACCCCCAAAGAACTTCAAAGTTTAGTTATAGAAGTCATAATACAGTAACTTACCTTTCAGGAACTTCTGTAGCAAGTGGTGGATTCTGTAAAAACAACTTAAAGCGAATCTCAAAAGCTTGTCCAATAGTGTTGATGACATCATACGCTAATCCTCCACCACAGTCAACAACAAAGCAAGCTGTGAAAAACCATTCATACCATCATCATCTTCATCATCATCATTATAACTTTAACAAGACCTTTGTAAATCCAACAAAAAAAGTAGTTTTGTTCAACCTAAGAACCAAGGTCTTTCTCCTTAGCTATCCTTTCATTCAGAGAGAGAGAGACATTGGTTGGACCTAGCCATGCAACCAATTAACAATTTCTTGTAAGGGCAAAGAAGGGACAGTCCTACAATGAAGTGCTGCATGAGTGTACATGTATCTTGTTGAAAGTAAACTATAAAAAACTAGCCAAGAATGAATAAACTATAAGTTCTTCAGTTACATACATGTAACTGAAGAACTTAAGCACAGTTTACTTCTAAAAAGCTACACTCATGCAGCACTTCATTGTTGCCTAATAAGTTGAGGACTTTAATATCAGATTCAAAATCATGTATTTGCCCCCACAATTATTCATTCTTGGCTAGTTTTAACCAAGTCCCCATTATTTCATTTTTGCGTTTGACTTACAACAGCTCATTGCAGAATCTAGGAGTCCTTTCTTCCTCAGAACGAGAGTAATAAATTATTACTATTAAACATGACAAAAAAACAAATACAGTAAGCCACTGTTTTTGGAAAGAGCGGTTCAAAAGCAATAGATTTCACACTATAGTTACAATGTAGGTAACACAGATATGAAAGCATGTGATCAAACCTCTTCCATTGACTTGATCTTTGGCTACATATCCTATCATATCAATGCAGTCCTACCAAAAACATTACATGTATTTTTGTAACAGTGTGAACTGTGTAGGAGTGACATCAAAGTTAAGGGTCATTATGTTAGCAGTCTTCTATCCTAAATGTAGATTGTAAACAGAGGTTCCCAGACAAGTGTATATCAACCAGTATCACAATCCTCTCCCGGTGTGTGAAATAATCTCGTTATTGAAATGGGTTCCTCATGCCAATGCCATAAAATAAGTTCACATTTGTTTACAATAATTATTGAAAGATTTCAATATTTTGACATGTTTCCGTATGTTTAGTTTCTATAATGTTTTAAATTCATTGTTAAGAATGTGTAAAAATAAGGAACACCAGTTGACTGTTGACTTTGACTGATGAGAGTTGAAATGTTGATCTTGCTGGCTCAAACTGTTTTTTTTTTTTTTTCACAGTTTTATTTATGCTTGTAATGGATGGATCACAATACAAATTTAATTGCGATTTTGAGATGCCAAACTGCATATATTGGCGGTTAATTGGAAGAAAATATATTCTCGTATTGGGCCCCATTGCTTTGTGAATATGATCTAATAATATTTTCTCCTACCAAGCTGCCAACATAATGCAGCATTGGCATCTCAAAATCGCAAATATTTGCAGATTAATATAATTACTATGACCCATTTCATATAAAAGGAACCTTAAAACACATGTAGCAGTCAGCAAGTGATAATCTTATTCAAACATTACATAGAGTTTATTAATATTGAAAATTTGACCTCTCGCCTTAGGAGACATTGAGAATATAATTAAGTTGATACAAATGAGGCCATAAAATAATAATGTTGTTTGTACAATTGGAAAATTACATGTACTTAAGTTAGTACTCAAAGAATATATAGAGTATTTTCAGATATAAACATAACTAATAATTTATACTGTAACAATTTCAATATTCAGTGCTGATATCTTGGCTGAAAAATAATTATTATACAATGATTGACAGAATGATGCTAATGGAGCCACAGGTGTAAACAAAGATTCCCCTACATGTAAATGCATAATGGTGAAACCCTCCACTGTCTCCTTAACACACAACCCTCTCCTCCCTCTTGGAATCTCCAAAAAACTTTGACAGTGATTCTGTCAGCCATTCCATGCATGAATAATTTTTATATTATGATATCATGAACAAAAGAAAATAATGATTAGAAGACTTCTAAATACCTTTTCGCCCCCACTAGCGAAAGAAATTCCTTGCATGTCATGATTGACAATTAATCTTCCACTTTCGATACTTGTTAACTTGATCCCAGCTGATGACAAAGTCATATTTACATTCGCACCAGTGTCACTCATCGAAGGAACTTCTGAAATTATTTGAAAAAAACTCAAAAGGTCAGCACTAACAAATGAAAAAGTCTAATCATTCCCTCCC
Source organism: Montipora capricornis (assembly GCF_036669925.1). Taxonomy (NCBI): domain Eukaryota; kingdom Metazoa; phylum Cnidaria; class Anthozoa; order Scleractinia; family Acroporidae; genus Montipora; species Montipora capricornis. Next base: position 26,734,861 of record NC_090884.1, read on the forward strand.
AAGATTGGCACTTTCAGATTATTTTGTCTGTCAAATGGCAGACAATTTTACAGTACAGGCCGCTTCCAAGATCAAAGGGTTTAAAGCATAAGTCAGTTTAATTCTAACAGGAACACAGAATCTATCTGCAGACAAATTTAAAATGAACTCAGTACTTTTCATGTCATGCTTTTACGTAACAGCGATAATAACATATTATTCAGACAAATTTGGCATTGAGCAATAACCCTTGAGAAAGGTGCAAGACAGTGCAGAGTATGACATACACTGTAACCATGGGAACACCTTTGGTCCCAGTCTCTTTTGGTTTTAACTGAAATACAATTCATGTACGTACATGTATCTAAATTTCCTCTCAAATCAGGCAACACAGACAGTGCTGCTCAAAACAAACATAGAGTCCATGCTGCCGTATCTCTCCTAATCAACTCATTGACAGTGGATAATGTTTGGTTGAGACCAAAAAATGAGGACATCTGTTTTGCACACAAATCGATCTGGAAGCAAGCTGTTGACATGGCATTTAATGCACAATGGGTGTCATTTTGCACATTGCCTGATGTACATTACTGGTGCCAAGTTTGAAGAGAACTGCTTTAATATTTCTGAGAACATTCTATGTCTCGGGTTTGCATAACTGGTTCGAATTCTCCCATCTCCCCCTCGTGTTTAGATGAGGCTATGGAAACACGGAAAACGTCCTCTATTGCTTAATTTGTGATTTGCTTTCCTTTGGAACCACTGATGACCTCATCAGTTTTTACACAAAAACTTTAATACCTCCAAAATGATTGGAGATTATTTCAAAAATGAAAACACCATGTTTCTTTTCATTAAAAAGTCTTTTGAATAAGCTTTAGTTACAGTACCGCTCAGAATTAACCTAACAGGGAACGCTGAACGGAACGCGTTACATATTCGTTCAATTTCCGTTCTCTTATCCGTTCTTTATCCGTTCTATACCCGTTCCAAATCCGTTCCAGCTCTGTTCTCTTTTGTTCCATTGGACGCGTTCCATGCAACGCATTTACAAGAAAAAGAACGCGTTCCTTTGAACGCGTTCACAAAAACCGGTAACATTCACTGCGAGATGAAGATGGGAGTGTAACTTCGTCAAGCAGTTAGTCTTTTCCTAAAACGAGGTTTTTGCGCTAGAGATATAAAAAAAAAACAGTTAAATTATTGCAGTGATCAGCAAGATTTCTTTTTCAATGGTGCAAAAATATAATATTTGATTGTATACAAAAAGTGAGCAAAACAAGGACAAAAGACGACTTACGTATAAATTTGGCCTTGCGCACGGTATTGGTTGTCAAACGCTTACCGACAATACCCGAAGTTTATCTGTTATTTCTTTGTTACAAAGTATTTATCTGGAATAATACCGAAAATAAAAGCTTGTCTATTATGTCTGCTGTTTATTTTGATACTTTCCTTGTGTTGATTTTGCTTTGTTAGCGGACAGCACAGAGACAAAGTTGGTGGAATCCGAAAATTTTTCGTTGGACGTGTTACATTTTGATCCGAAACATCGCACTTTTAATTTCGTTTCTATCGTTTGTATCGCTTTGACCTTTCTATCGTTCGTTTGGTTCGCGGCAGCTATCGTTTGAAAGAATGGAAAAAAAAAAAGGTTTAAAGCGTTTTAAAGGTTTCGAAGGTTTAAAGTTTGTACTTTGCGTGAGAGAATTAGTCACGTATTGTGTAAAAATTGTCACGTGCTAGGCAACCAAACTTGTTTAGTGAAGCAGAACGAGCCAGTTGTTTTGTTTGCGCGCATTTCACGGCTAGTGGAATTTTTACGTCTATTTTCGGTTATGTACAAAAGAAATATCTTAAAGGAACGATTAAAGTGAAGGAAACCCAGTGTTTTACAAACGATTCAAACCGAACGAACCAAACCACAGATCAAACGATAAATTTTTGGCGTGATGGTTAAAAATTTAGTGCAAAAACTAGTCGCGTAACGCTAGTTCTGGTTCTACAACTCTAAAATACTCATTGTCTGTGGATGAACGGTATTATCCAACTAATGTGTACGTAAATTTTTAAGCCTCTTTGGCCATATTGAGAAAAATAAAATATTTACACGTTCATCTCAATCGCGTTCACTGCAGCTGTTTTTCTCGCTGATTTGAAGTGCGGGTTTTTTTTGTTTTGTTCTTAATTGAAAACAGAAAGATGTTTTGAAGCTTTCTCTTTACCAGCTAAATGCACATGAAATGTACTTTCCATCTCGGTTTTCAGATTATTACAGTTTCCCAATTGTAGTCTTAAAATCAAGCGCTTAATTTAGCGGCCTTGAACACCAATCACTTTTTTAACCGGGCCGGGTGTCAAGCGACACGCGCCTAATGCTAACAAATGTGGATTTCACAAAGTACACGTAAATCTCGCTAAGCGGGGACGTTCTCTAGAACGCGTTCCTGCAGATGAGAACGTGTTCTAGAGAACAGGTTAAAGAGAACTTGTTTGTTCCATATCCGTTCTGCCTCCGTTCCAAATCCGTTCTGTTGCTGTTCCATTTCTCGTTCAAGTTTCGTTCTGATTGCGTTCATGAACGCGTTCCATGTTAGGTTAATTCTGAGCGGTACTGTATTTCATAGGCACTTTTACTATAAAGCAGTGAACTTTGTAACAATTAAGGCTTTCATTAGTAAAAAAGGATTTTACAATGTTCCTTTTATCAGGCAAAATTCCAGGCAAAGTCGTACAAGTCATGTATAACAGAGTTGTGTCACAACTTTTGCTTTTCTAGAAATAATTTATGTAAATGCAAATTGGTTGTGTTCTGTTGGAATGGTCTACACTAAAATGTATATTTACATGTACCGGTATCTATTATCGATGGTTTGGCATCCAAGAAATAAAAGCAAATGCAAATAATTATCATGCCATGTTTGTTCACTGTGTGACAACTGAATTCAGTGAAGCGTCGCCAGGAACACTAGCTGTCGGCGGTTCAAGCACTCACACCTGTAGATATTTAACAATTATCCTGTGAATCGTGCGAATATCGCCTGATACTTAGCGGACGAGGACATTGGCCAAGTTGGCTAAAATCAGGCGATATTCCACAAGATTGAGCAGGATAATTGTTATATTATTCAACCCGTTGATGACATTAGCACAATTTTCTACATTTGTTGGAAAAAAAAGTTGGAAAGACACAAGTTACATATATTATTTTAACAAATGACAATATTATTCCATGAGCATGCATTGGATATGAGATGGTAAATAGCTAATGAGGCATGTAGCGCCAAGTTGGCTATAACCAGTCTCATATCCAACAAGCGCGAACGGAATAATTGTTTTATTAAATTCTTAAACTCCAAAAATTTGGAAGTACGAAATACAAGCGAAAAATGAGAGAAAATCCGAGCGAAATCGAAAAAAATTGATGAAGATGCGATGTTGTGGTCAGACAGACGTAGTCTCATCACAAAAACATTTCTTGCCTTTTTGCGTACTTGTAAACGTCGGAATTGATCCGAAGTTTCTACAAAAACAAAGTGTTTTTTTCATTTTTGGCTTTATTCAGAGAGAAATTTCACTTTCCAGCGAAAACGTTTTTATCTTAGCAACGCTTAGTGCAATCATTTACCATATAAGGTCAAACTAACGTATATGAGCTGATAACCGATATTGAGTGAACCAATCAGAGCACGCAAAATGCATTATCTGAGGTTGATAATTTAATAATGCAGGATATACATTGAGTATGCACGACGAATATTTGGACCATATTTGGACATTGTCACATCTGTGTTGAATGATAAACACTGACATACAGTATACTGTTTTTTTCTCTGCAATAAACCAAACATACAGTCATGTATTATCAAGATTAACATGACATTTTAAAGCTGAAAGAGAATTTTCAATTAAAAACCTGGTGCATGCACGTCTGTGACAGTTTCCCTTTAAAGTGTCCCAACCAGACATCACTCCAACAGCATTTTCTTATTTTGTCATAATTATACATGTAGGTTGTAACTCCTAATCATTAGCAGACATTTTGTACACATGATGTTTACAGCCCATTGTCATCGACAATGGTATTCAAGCTACACCAGCCCAATTTTAAAGGACGATCAAGCAAAACCAACTAAAACCGGTTTTCTAAACTACTATTTAACCTACGAGGCAGCCAACATTGACAAGTAAAATCATCTGGCGTTAGACAGAGTAAAATATACAAGTGCCACTCTTGGGAGGGAAAATGATTTAAGGGAACATAGTTTTGAGTGTACAGTAACAGTACCTAATATTGGACACAGATGTTGTTAACTCTTTAACCCCCAAGGCAGCCCACACTGACAAGTAAAATCATCTGATATTAGCCAAAGTAAAAAATAACATAATATTATTATTATATTGGTAAACTGGTGCAATATGAAATGGAGAATTCTGATTAGTTCTCTGAGCAGTCCAATTATGCAATACGGACTGCCATTATAAAGATAAACTGGTCATGAAGCAGAGACGGTATAGGTTGCCGAACTGTTCCCATTTTCTCTTTTCATTTTCTCGGACATAGAAAGAAAAATACGAGAAATGTTAACTTTTTCATTTACTAGTCATGTTGGGGTTCCAGTGCTAATTTTACTTTCCCAGAACCATTAACAGAAGCAGGTGAAGAGGCAAAATTCAAGGAATAGAAAACCCTGCTTAATCAGTCCATACTGGGAAAATGTTGGCTTTGTTCCCTTTTTTCCAAGTTTAATTGGACCTCACCTGACAATAAACTTGCAAAAAGAGGAACTTGACCAATATTTTCCCAGTACGGGCCCCACACAAGGGAATTAAGGCTTAAGGCAAGAAAAATACAGACCAACCTCATTAACCAAAAGCAGTTGACTCCAACAGAGCACAAACAACAATAAAGCAAGG